>NW_022900916.1:57070394-57102321 GCF_012274545.1 Fukomys damarensis
CCAAAAAAAAAAAAAAAAAAAAAAAAAAAACAACTCCAAAATATGTGATTTGTGTACAAGAAATACATTTCATCCAAAATGAAAATACACAATTAAAAACCAAAGGATGGAAAAAAATATTCCAACAACGAGATCCCAGAAAAAAAGTGGGAATAGCTATCCTAATTTCAAAGTGGAACAACTCCAGGCACATTCAGCTACCTGATCTCTGGCAAAGGGGCTAAAACTTTACACTGTAGGAAAAATAACTTCTTAAATCGTACTGGGAAAACTGGCAATCCACATGCAGAACATTAAATAGAGACCTATATCTCTCACTATATACTACAGTCAAAATGGATCAAAGATCTAAATAGTCAAACAGAAATAATCTGCAGGAAGATAACCTAAGTAAAACTCTTTTTTATTGTAGCTTTTATTCCCAAAGGTATACAACCATTACCACAATTTAGTTTTAGAATAGTTTTGTCATCTTCCAAAGAATCTCTAACCCATTTGCAGGCATTCTCTATCTTCCCCAGCCCCTGGTCCTTCTATGTCTAGCTAGATTTCTGTGGAGGAATCATACAATTATGTAGTTGTCTATGCCTGACTTCTTTCACATTTTGTAGTATTTTCAAGATTCATTAACACTACAGCATGTATCAGTGCTTCATATCTTTACTGCTGAATAATTTCCATTGTATGAATATATCAAATTGTATTTTTCCCTTTGTCAGTTGATATACATTTGGGTTGTTTTCACCTTTTGACTTTATAAATAATGCTGCCATGAATGTTTGGATATAAGTTTTTGTTGACATATGTTTTCAGTTCTCTCAGGTGTGCATTATACCTAGAGTACTGGCTAATATGGTAATTCTATGTTTACATTTTGAGGACTCACTGGCAGTATGTGTGGACTCAGCTTCTCTACATTCTTACCAACACTTGTTATTCACTAAATTAGGTAAGACTCTTGAAGGTATAGACAAAGACTTTCCGAAAAGAATACCATTTGCATAAGAAATAACTTCAAGAATTGTGCCAAATTAAAAAGCTTCTGAAAACAAACAAACAAGCTTCTATACACAAAAAAAAACAATCAACAGAGTGAAGAAACAACTTACAAAGTAGGAAAAAAGATTGCCAGCTAATCCTTGGAAGAAGACTAATATCGTGAATATGTAAGGAACTCAAAAAAATTAGATACCCCTCCCAGGGATTTGGCTCAGTGGTTCCACCACCTGCCTCACACGTGCAAGGGCCTGAGTTCGATCCCCAGTACAAAAAAAAAAAAAAAAAATTAGATATCCCTAAAAATAAAAGACCTAATCAAAAAATAGACAACTGACTAAAATGAATAGACACTTCTCAAAAAAAGTTCAAATGGCCAATAAATACTTGAAAAAATGTTTAGCATCACTAGCCATTAGAGAAATGTAAGTTAAAACAACACCAAGTTTCTGTCTTCTTCCAGGAAGAATGGCTACCATGAAGAAATCAAACATTAACAAAGACTGGCAAGGCCGTGGGAAAAAAGGAATCCTTTCACATTGTTGGTAAGGATGTAAACTAGTAAAATAACTATGGAATTCAGCATAGAGATTCCTTAAAAAAGTAAAACTAGAAATTCCATTCAACCCAGATATTCCCTTTCTAGGTATCTTCCTAAAAGAGTTAGACATCCTATTAAAGTGATATATATATATATATACATCCTTCCATGTTTACAGCAGCAAAATACAAATACCTAAATCTTGGAAAAGGTCTATATATGAATTAACAGATGAATTTAAAAATATGGTATTTGGGCCAGGGATTTAGCTCTGTGGTTCTACTGCCTGCCTCACAAGTGCAAGGACCCGAGCTCAATCCCTGGTACCAAAAAAAAAAAAAAAAAAAAAAAAAGTGGTATTTATACATAATGGAGTACTACTCTTCTATAAAAATGGTTAAAATTTGGGTCATTTGTACAAAAGTTGATGCACCTGGAAACCATAACATTAAGTGAAATAAGACACACAAGCTTAAATCACATGGTTTCTCTAATAAGAACCCCAAAATATAAATAAGTGAAAGAGAAAAATAAAAGACACATACATAATAGGACAGAGGGACATAAATCTTTTGCAAATGAGAAGGGGCCCAATCTATGGAGGTGGGGTATATTAAAAGTATTAAAATGAGTTATATCCATGTACCAAGCCCCCTTGAGGAATGTGACTATTACATACTACAGTCACGTACTAACAAAAAATAATTTAAAAAGAAATGACTGTTCCTTTACTTTATTGCTCTTTATCTGTAATATTACAAAATTGAATAATACAGTCTCCCTTGAGTCTACTAATTTAGGAGGGAAACTCCATTACCTTAGACCAGGGTTTTTCAATCTTTTTACTCTTAGCACTTTGGGTCAAAGAATTCTTCACTGTGAAGTGCTGTTTTGTGCATTGTATAATATTTACTAGTATCCCTTGCCTCTTCCTACTAAATGTCCTTCTCTGCCCCAGTTGTGACAAACAAAAATGTCTTCAGACATTTCCAAATTGCCCTAGGGAACAAAAGTGTCCACAGTTGAGAAACAAAGCATTACAAGGAAAAAGATTCCTTCAATATTAACTATAAGCATCAGTCTCTGGATAAAGAAACTCCCATAAGCATGAGAGTATCAGGTGTTAATACCACTCCTTTTTTCTCTGGAGCTCTGGCAGTGAGTAATAGAGTGTAAGCTACTTCTCTATATATGTATCTAATCATCTACTATTCTGTAAAGGACCACAATACTGATTATGTCCAAAGCAGGCTTTAAGCAGTGCAGACTATAAAGAGTTAACTCCACAACTGGCTTGTTTTGAGAAGCGAGTCTGGGCAAAACCTATGTGCCAAGGTCGGAGTGACTCTTGCTCAGATTCTGGTCCCAGAGCTAAAGCATTCTTTACTAAAATGACAAGGTTAATTATTAACAACAACCTACATTTTATCTATTCTGTTCCTAATTCAAAAATGCTTTGTCTTTTCTTTTACAAGCTTTGCTTGCATTAGTATCCATAGTAATTACATGACTGCACACCCTCACACATAGTTCCCCTTTACCGCAACTGATTACCAATAAAAATCAGTGGCTTGGACTGACTGCTGTCTTTGCTGGCTGCACCAGTACTGGTCATCTTGGCTCCCCAGTTTCTTTGTCTCTTTAGTTTTTTTGTCTTTTGTCTTTTAGTTTTTTTCTCACCCTTGTGTTCTATCACTGAGGAGGAGGTCAGAACCTACTGCAGAGGTCTAAGATACTATTCAATGCATGAAAACACCTTAATTTCAAAGGTTTTCCTTTAAAACAAAACTTCTCTTTTTAGTACTGTATACATTAAAACCATACATTTCAGGGCTGGGGATTTAGCTCCATGGTTCCACTGCCTGCCTTGCAAGCGCAAGGTTCCAAGGTCAATCCGTGGTACCGAAAAGAAAAAAAACACATACATTACTTTTCTAAAGAAAGATGCCAAATAATGGGGGTAGAGAAATTTCAAAGATGTTGCTATCTTCTGAGTAATTAATTATAAACAAATTGTATTTATAATTTATCATTTGGATCTCAATCACTAACCAAAAAGCTAACGTGCAGCCTTTAGTATAATACTGATTCTAAATTAATGACACAATAATACATTTTTATATTTTTGAAAAGTTATAAACATAATTCAAAGTATGTCAACAACAACAACAACAACAAAAAAAAACCATTTAGCTTGGGTATAAAAAAACACCATATATGCTAACAGTACAATACTATTTCAATCAATGTTGCAACGCTAAAATGAAAAATAATCCAGATGAGGACTCTAGATAACACCAACAAAAGCATCTCCCAAGTAAAAACAGTATCTTAGGTGAGATAAACACATCTAAATGACATCCTGAGGGAGAATAAGCCATCTTATGTGAGGTCACACCTCTTTACAACTCTCTATAAAACAAAACAATCTAGAATGAATAAATAAAAAACATTATTTAGTGTAGATCTTTAAGATGTCTTCTATTTGCACTTTAATACTTTTACCACATAAAAGGAACCATGTCATTTAAATTTCGAAAGGACTCACTCTCAAAATTACCACTAAAAACCTGCATTATTTGACTTTCACAAGATAGCCTAACTCTATCACTAAAAGTATTTACTTTTTTCCCCAAAAAGAAAAAAATGTGTATATTTATTTGTTTGTTCACTTCTTTCATTCAACTAATATTTTTTGAGAGCCAAGTGTTCATCAGACACTATCCAAGGCCCTAGAGAAAAAAAAGAGGCAGTTTATACAAATTCAAGGACTTGTTGCATTTTGTCATACTTCTCTACTACATCTAACAGGGCAAGTTGGTAAGTTTCTCATAAAACCAGCAACCAGCCATGAGCAAGTGGCTAACAAGCTGCTGACGGTTTAATATGATTCTAAAGTATTACTAATTCTCTCGCTACTTGCTTCAGATTCCTGAATAAACAGTGAAGCTGTTTGTCTTATCTCCTCCCAATTTTTCATCAAAACACAAAAATTGACCATTGTTTTGCTAACTAAGAGACCATATGCCAAAGTCTGAATTAATTTCCAAGAACCGCATGATTAGTGAGAATTGACCAAGAAGTATGACTGACCAAGAATATACGTCTGTACTTATTACATGCTACACCTGAAATCTTATCTCAAATGGGTAAATGACTAAGTGAGCAAACAAGCAAACTGAAACAGGAAAGTGAACCATAAAGAAAATGAGCAAAGTATTTCATCCATTTCCATCGTCTAAGCTTAATTCTAAAATATAAGAGCTATCGCTACCCAAAAAGTGGGCTGCCAGACAGCCTGCTACATGGAAACTCTTTCCCAAATCCAACATGACTAGATTTATTCCCTTCCTTTTAACTTTCCTCCATGAGGTCTTAATCCATAAGAACAATAGCTTTTAGAAGTACCATAGCGTTAGCTCTGTGCAGACAACAAGCAGGAGCAAGAAAGGCTGATTTGTGAAACAGGAAAAGCACCGTGAGGAGAGCACAAGAAGGAGTCTACTTTCAAGTTCAAAGAACTGAAAACTGGTCCTGTTCTCCAACTCAAAAAACGTTTAGTTTGAGCCACAGAAGGCCCATCACAACACAGCAGAGGTAAACATGAGTGTCAATTAGCCAAAAGAATTGTGTAAACCAAGGAAAGGTGTACATATATCTGACTTCCAGGACTACACACAGAAACATGAAGCTGTCAGCAATGAAAACTTTAAAGAGGCAGACTAAAGTACCTCATCCACCCAGTCTCTGCTTCAGTAAAATATTGCAAAAACAAAATAAACATAAAGAAGGTAAAATATGGACTAGGGAGAAAGGTATCTGGTAATTTTCTACAAGAAAAAAACTTCAAATGCAGACCTCAAATAGTTACAGAGAATGTGACCTCTTATATCCAGGCTGATGAACAGAGCTGGGAAAATATCACAAGATGGATTCAGGATCTCGGACAAGCCTACATGTGACACTTCCTTCCCTCTAGCAAAGAATCCTGTGATTTTCATTCACTATCTTACTAGTCATTACCACCAAGATGGCTTATATATACTTAAAAACAATGTAGCCATCATAATAGCACCATTTATATTATTTAAGTACTGATGCTTAGTGCTTTACATATATGATCTTCCTTAAAGCTCATCCTAAGCTTAAAAGGCTTTAATACTCTCCATTATTAACACAGGAATTGAAGATATAAAGGGTTGAGTAATGTACTTTGCAGTGTAAAGTATCAGAATTTAACCCAGATGTCTATTCCAAAGTCTTCACCTTGTGCTATGCTATCTCAGTATAAAATCCTGAATTTTCTTCCCCAGCACACGTTTCTCTATTATCCATCTCAGGAAAAATTATGATGGCATGTATCAGACACTTTCCCATCATTAAAACAAAATACCAGGCACTCATAACTTAAAGGAGAAAAAGTTTATATTGGCCCAGAGTTTTAGTGGGTTCACGCCATACTTGGTTGACTCCAGGCAGAAACCGCCTGATGGAAAGGTATAGTGGAAGAAAGCTGCTAAACTCATGGCATCGAAGAAGCAGAGACAGAAGAGGAGAAACAGAGATAGGAAAACATTCTTCTAGTTCCCACTCTAGGTAACCTGCCTCTTACTAGGCTGTACCTCCAAATACATGAGACTTTGGGGGTACATTTTAGATCGAAACCATAATGCAGCACTACCAACTGCTATAGACAGAACCACAGGTGTTACCTTGATTTCACTTTCTCCCTTTATTCCACATAGCAAGGCTTACAACTTCATAATATCTCATGAAATTTTAGTTTTGCTTGCTTTCTAGTGCAACTGAGTTCTGTTTAACAGCATCACCAGCATAGATTATTGCAAATACCCTGGGTATCTCTCCATCACAGTGGACTGTGAGTAGCCATGTCCTCCTTAAATAGCCTTTTGCATCATATCTATTTGGAAGTATGGTCAAGTGACTAATTAGATTAGTAAAAAGTTAGATTGCTCAAGAACTGGTCTTGGCTGGTCACAAAACCTGGGATAACATGTAGGTTCATGTCAACAATGAAGGAACAAATGTTTAGCTATAGAGATAGTGGTCTTACAAAGAGATAAAAGATGGATTAGATTCTGAAAGCTTTCCCATTCATGGCTCCAATGCCTCGTGAGTTCAATATATGTCAGGCTAATTAGGTAAATTCAGAATGGTTCTAACCCATTCTCCTTTCACTTAAAAGTATAAACTGGAAGGTAGAAATAACCCAAACATCCTTCAGTGGGAAAATGGATAGATAAAGTGGTACAGCTATATAAAGGAAAATTCCTCAGCCTTAAAAGGAAAAAATTTAATACATACAGCATGGATAAACTCTGAAGACATTATGTGAAATAAGTGAGACATAAAAGGTCACATATTGCATATTGAAGCCATACTCTTAAGTGAAATAAATAAGACACATGTGTAAATACCAAATAGTTTCTCTGGTGTGAAAAACTAAAAGTGTAAATTGTATAACTGTATACAAATTGTATAACTGATAATGTGAAATAGGAAGAAAAGGGCTAAAGGTGTAGGGGAATTGGGAAGAGTAGGGGAAAGGAAATAAGGGAAAAGAAAAATATGAGATAATGAAAAACTGGAAATAAAGTGTTTGTGAATGGGGAGGGGAGGAGGGGGTGAAGGGAGGGCAGAAGAACCAAGATCTGTTATGCAAGGGTACAAGATCCCAATGATGAATGTAACTGTACTGTACTTAAAAAGCACCAATAAACTCAATGAAATTTTTTTTAAAAGTCAAATATTGTGTGATTTAACTTATATAATGTACCTAGACTAGTCAACATCATAAAATTAGAAAGTAAAACAGTGTTTACTGGAGGGAAAGGCAGACTTGCAATATTGATTAATGGATAGAGTAACTTTTGGAAAATGAAGAAAATTCTGGACATGAATGGTAGTAATAATTGCACAGTAACGTAAAGGTACCTATACTGTACTGAATCATACACTTAAAAATGGTTAAATGACACATTTTATGTAATATATATTTTACAAAATCAATAAAAATTTAAACTGGTTTAAAAGTGGTAATGTTACTTGTACCCAAAGCATCTTAAGATATTCCAAGCCATTGCCTCCTAAAATATCAAACTGATCATTTATTTCACACCCAAACCAACAACTCTCCTACAACATCACTATTAAGACCAAATTCCTTGGCATGGGATATAAGAAAGACATTCTATGTTCTTGACTTATCTTTTCTCTTAATGCTTTACAATCCCCAACTACTATACCTTCAACGAGGTCTTCATTAATGTATAGTGGGACTTGTTAGACCCAGAAGCTAAGAGAATGTTCATATTGGTTCTCTTACAGCACATCTGTAGTACAAAAAGCCAGGTGTACCCACTTAATAGCCAAAATTAATATCAGAACATATATTTCCAGTAATAGTACAAGTCAGATGTTCAGAGAACTCAGAGTACAGTCTATCTAAAAATGCTGGATTAAATACTTTAATTTTTTTTTTATTAATGGCTGACTCAGTAAGAGATGAAAGCCAGAAAAGACAAAGATCTACAAAGCTACAGAGGGATATGCATGTACGAGAGCTAATGTTTTCCCTGTGGTCTTTGCTGATTTCTAATGCATAAAAGTCTAGGTTTTAATGATCCATGTCCTACAAGGAACAGGCACAAATCCTGGGGCCCGAACATCTGGGAAGAAGGAAACACAAATCTCTGTTGGAGAAACATACTCTGAAACCAAACTTCAAGAAAAAAATTCCAAGGAATGAGAATTCATAATTTCAAATGTAGAAATAAAAACTATAAGAAAGAATCAGCATAATCAAAAACATTACAATATCTTATCCAAAAAAAATTCCAAGGAATGAGAATTCATAATTTCAAATGTAGAAATAAAAACTATAAGAAAGAATCAGCATAATCAAAAACATTACAATATCTTATCTGTAAAAACTGTGGGCATCAAGAATAAAATATAAAGAAGCACTTTTTTTTCCATAATTCTTGAAGAAACAAAAAAAAATGAGATTATCAATAAAACCTAATAAGCTGAGAATAGTGGCACATTTCTGTAATCCCAGCACTTGGTATGCTGAGGCAGGAGGATTACTATGAGCTCCAGGCCAGCCTGAGCTACATAGTGAGTTCAAGGCCAGCCTGAATTACATAGGAAGATCCTGTTTCAAAAACAAAAAAGAGCACACAAGGCTGTGTGCCAATAAAACTTTTTTTAAAAAAGAACTAATAAGATTTATAAAAAGAACCTTCTAGCAACAAACAAAAAATGCCACTGAAATTAGAGCAAACTGTACATTTGTACAAATGAGTAAACTGGAAGGTATGAAAAATTATCCAGTGTTCAGCACACAGAATCAAAACCACTGGAACTATGAACAGAGGTCAAGAATAAGTAAAGTCCTTCTTACATCTAATCAGAGTTCCAGAAGGCATTAGAATGGAGAAGAGACAATAGTCAAAGGGAAAATAGTTGGATATGTTTCAATACCGTATTGATAAAGATGAGAATTTTCAGATTTACAAAATCCAACACATTTATCACCAAACTAAATAAGAGAAAGCCACAACACACCACAACAGAATCTAATTAGACAACAGAAGTGAACAAAGACAAACTGAGGATCAAGTAGAGACATTGAGCCTATAATGGGATCAGAATTTAAAAGAAAGCAGACATTAGAAGAGTTAATATGTGTTCATTACAGTAGTTTTGAGAGAAATTTAACTAGAATTCTGTATCACAAAATAGTAAAATTATCTTTTGAAAACTAGAATGAAACAAACATATTCAGAAGAACAGTTTACTAACAAAGATTCTCAACAAGGCTCTCTAAAGATACCCCCAAAAGAAGAAAATAACTCTGAATGAAGTTTGCGAAACTTTTTTAAAGTGCAAGTTTTTAAAAAATGATAAACAATCCCAAGCAAATATTAACTGCATAAAGCAATTATAATATCTAATTTGTGAAGTTGCACAAAATCAGGACAGAACTAGATCTCTAGATACCAGCATAAAAATTGGAAAAAGGTAAATGGAATTACAGTTTTTTGCCTGGACCCAGAGGAAAATAGTTCTAAGTTTAAATTTAATATGAATGTGTCTTAGTCTGTTCGTGCCATTACAGCAAAATATCATAAATTAACAAAGTTTTGTAAATAGGGGAGGAGGAAGGGGATGGAGGGAGGGTGGGGTATGGGGAAAATATGAGAACCAAGATCTGTCATGTAAAGGTACAAGATCCCAATAATGAGTGTAACTGTACTGTATACTTGAAAAGTACCACTAAACTCAATGAGAAAAAATATCTTAAATTGGGTAGCTCATAAAAAATAGAAATTTCTCACAAATTTATTTCTGCAGGCTGCACATCAAGGATCCTATAGACTAAGAATCTAGTGAAGGCCCCTTCCAGGTTCATGCATTACCATCTTTTCACAGTGACCTCACATGGTAGAATAGTAAGAATAAAAATAGAAAATAGTCTATTTTCTAAGGACACTAACCCTACTCCTGAGGGCTCTGCCTCATGACCTAATCACCACCCAAAGACTTTACCTCTTAATACCATCAGCTTGGAGATTTGGGTTTCAGCATATGAAATGAAGATGGAAAGGACACAAATATTCAGACCACAGGACCATGCTGAACGCAAACCACAAAAATAGAATTTATAACATTCAACCTGATACAAACAAGTAAAATTGAATTAAAGAAAAAAAATAACAAAAAGTTACTGCAAAAAAAGAAAAGGAGCAAAAAATAATCGAAGAAACAGCTCTACGTATAAAAAATGAATCCAGATACACTAGGAATCACAATCAATGTAAATGAGCAAAAGATAGTCAGGGAACCCAACCTCCAGCTTTGTGCACTGTTCAAAAGAGAGATACACCTTGAGGATAAGGACACAGAAAAGGTGAAAGCTGTCCAGCCAACACAGACATAAATAACACAAGAGCCACACAGTGTAAATATCAAGTAAGGTTTACCAGAGAAAGCTAAACAAGCAGAAAAGTAGCAAATAAACTCATGATGAAAAAACATTACTATTCTTGTAACGGGAATGGACCCCCAATATATCCAGGAAATCCTATCCTAATGGAAAGTCTGCTGAGTAAGTAAGTCACCTTGATTATAAGGAAGTCACTGGAAACAACTGCTTGCTATCAGCCTGTACACACATTGAGCTGAACCCTGCTAGACCAGCTCTGAGCTGACCCAACAAAGAAACGTGGAGATGAGAATCCAAGCTCACAGTTCCTGTCTCCCCTAGGTAAAACACAGGATGGAGAAAAGCACAACCAATAAATTCTACATAAAAGAAAGGTGGTGAATATAGCTGTGAAGATCAGATGGGAAGAATGAGGCTGAATTGGCCTCCTCGGTGAGCACTGAGGGGAAAGAGGTCATACAAGTGTGCTGACAAAATGCAGAAAAAAGAAGATCACAAGAAACCATTTAATATCCATGAGCTCAGGTGAAAAACTTGCAGGACTGCCAAGAATGTGTATCAGCTAAAACTGCACTATACTCGTATAAAAGGGTAAACTGATCCTAGCATTTGGGAAAATCATTTGCCTTTACTAGCAAAGCTGAAGACCTACATCCTATGTTCTAGCAATTCTGATATACACTTGCACAAACATACCAAGTAACAATAACAAGAATATTCACAGCAGCTCTGTATGCAATAGAAAAAAACTGTTAGTCAATAAGAGAGTGAAATAGCAGAGAGAAAAGAATGAATTCCATAATGACCTACACTTACTAATCTCAACAACAAGAAGAAGAAACAAGTCAGAAGATATGCATGATTCCATTTATATCAAGGTCAAAGACTGGCCAAATTAAACAGAATGAATACCACTTAGAAATGCCTACGTGTGTGATACCATAGAAATCTTAGGAAACTTAATACAGGTTGAAAGATAGTGCTGTTCAAGATAGACTGTACTAGGAAGGACTTAACTGGGGCGTGCAAGTCACCAGTAAAATTCCATTTCTTAGACTGAGAGGCTTACATGAACCCATTAAATCTTTCCAAAATTATACATATCAAATACATATACTCTTCTCTAGTCATCCACTTCATAATAAATTTTAAGTGACTCAAAAAAATCCAGTAGGGTTGTTTAGAAATTATCTTCTTGTTTCTTTCTGCTTTAAAAAAGTCTTTGCTTAAAAATGCCCTTTTAATAGTAGTAATATTAGCATCTGGTACATTAAGGGCTACTCCTTTTTTCAAAAAATTACTCTTAAAGATCATGCATACTCGACCTTATATAATGCACATCTGCGTCCTTTCCAAAGCAATAATACAAAATAGACTTTATTGACTTGAACACTTAACAACCACCGCTTTTCTTTACACCAAATGAAACACACCCCGTATGTTTAATGCAAGAAATCATTTCAACTTGTTTTAATGACAACAGAATCAAGACAAATATATTACTTTTTTCCAATTTCTATCTACTGCACGTTTGAAGATATTTTTATGTTCACGTATTGTAAAATCTCCCAGAGAAGGCAGGTCTCCCCAATCCCGGCAGATGACACCTCGAAAATCAATAGTCATTATTAGCTCTACACCGCACTGTGAGCCAGTGACAGATTCGACAGTCCTCCAGGATCTTCTTAGCATAGATTATATATCAGGCCTCCACGTCACCCCTCTGAGTGCAGGGGTCGGCGAGCAATGATGGAAAGACTGCGGGGGAGGGGGAATAAAAAGAGTCCCTTAATCCTATGGCCAAAAATTAGTCTTTTGGTACCTTACAAATTAACCCCTTCTATGCGGATGGAGAAAGTCACCGCAAGAAGCGCGCTCGCTCGGATCTAAGAGCTGGTTAAGCCTGTCGCCTCTGCCTAGGAGCCCTCTCTTTGCTACCCACAGATCCCTCTAGGTAGGTCATTTTGAAAACCTCTTTTCTCACAGGTGGGGAAACAACTGTAAAGAGATGAAGCTGGGGAGTGGGCGATGAAATATACCCTCTGCCACAGAGTAAGGACCTGAACAAAGTGAGGATCTCCGACGATCACGCTCCCTGTATTCAAGAAGCTGGGTGTCAAAAGAAAAGCCCCAGACCCAGGTTTCACTGAATAAGCACCCCGCACCGCCCACACAGGACCCGGAAGAGGGTAGGCGGGGTAACTGTCACAGCCCGAACCGCAACAGGCAAGCCACAGCCGGAGAGCTGGCTACCAACTTCCGCCTCGCTCTTCCGACTCAGTCTGAGGAGAGAAGGGGAAAAGTAAGGCTCGAGGGTTCCCGCGAGAAGAGGTACCTGAAACTCTGGCCGCAGTCCGTCTCCAAACCCGCACCGTAGCCCGTCACCCCACTTCCGGGGGTCAAGTCGCCGCTGGGCGGTGAGAGGTCCCAGGCCCCGTAGGCCCCGCCCCCCCAAGTCCCGCCTTCGTTGCCCTTTTAGCCAATAACTGGAGCCATTTCCGGAAAAGCGTGCGTCACTCACAGCTGATCCCCACTTCCCTACGGAACTCCGCCTTCCTCTAGCGCTGTGAGCAATAGCGTGACGGCTATCTAGATTTTCACTTATTTGATTGGTGGAGCTGGTGAGCTAGTTTTTTTCTGATTGGTCCCAGAAATGTCTACATGGACGCCGGCGGGGCTCTCTTTTTCAGCGGACCGCCTGTTTCGCGCCAGCAGGATCAGTAAACATGGTGGACGTGATGGAGTTGTCTAAATCGCGCATCAACGCCAGCATGCTATCTCAGTTCATTGACCGGCCAGTGTGCTTCGTAGGGAAGCTGGAAAAGGTGCGCGGGCTCTCGGATCTTGTGTTCCTTTGTGTGTAACTGGTAGGAGGGACCCATCGATTGCCAGGGTAACCGACTCGGTGGGTAAGGAGAGTGAGTGAGTGAACGTCTCAGATCATTATTGGCCTCCTGATCACTTTACTTTCCACACTTTTTAGCCTTTGTATATCTACTCTGGCGCATTTTGTGGCGCTGAAACGAACTTATCGAACGTGCTAGGTTCTAAATTCCAGTGGCCCTTGGCTCCCCCCGTTTTTGTGAGTTACAGATCTGACTTCCACGTCTGGATTTTGGTTAGCCATGCTCGACTGACATCTAGTCTAACGAGCTTATTTTCTTCATTTCTACTCTTGTCTCTCTCCCCAAATTTCATTTTCTCGTTGAAGTCAAATTTCCATAAAACATTGCATCTTTATCTCTTCCAGATCCCATAACAGCCCATTATCTTACTTACTACAATGTTAAAATGTAGGCCCCTCATCCTCCGTGTGAGGAATAGACTGGAAGTCTCAAAATCAGTAACGAGAGGGCAGAGAGAAAGAAAATTTACAAGGGCTTATTTAGTAGTTCATTTTATCCACACATCCTGTAAGTGAAGAGTGTTAATTCTGACTTCTCAAGTAGGGAAAATTACCGGGAGTTTTGAGTGTTTAACAAAAATGCTCAGGGCCATAGAATTTGACAAAAGCTAGCTTTCAAACCCGACCGACTACAGTCTTTGCAGTGTTTCCCAGGAGTGGAACCCAGATGTTTGGCAAAGGTTCTCCTTTTATTCATCCGTGGTACATGTATTATAACAAAATCTTGAGTGCCTGCAGATTCCATTTTTAGATAGTACTTCCTTTAATTTTTTTTTTTAACATAGGTTGCCAGATTTTGCAAGTAAAGACACAGGTCCTCTTACACTAAAGAAATATTCATTTATCTGAAATTGAAAATTAACTGGGTGTCTCATGGCTAGATCAAGTAACATAAGATTGCTATTTGAACCAAATAAACTGTTTGAAAATCAACTGCTTGATGCTCAAGTGAGTTAGGGTCAATCTGCCTATCTTCAATCAAATTTTTTTAATGAAAAATTTTAAAGGTTTTATGTGGGGATTTTTAATTGTATATATCTTTCTTAGATTCATCCCACTGGAAAAATGTTTATCCTGTCAGATGGAGAAGGAAAAAATGGAACCATTGAATTAATGGAGCCAGTATGTTTAAGTATTAACTCTATATATATTAAATTTGGTTCATCTTACTTTAATTTGTTGTTTTTTCTGATTTTTTTGAAGTGGATGTATAAAGAACAAGTTTGTAAAGTATCTCCAGCTCTGCATGATTCTTTGGACTTCATAACAGAGGGGGGTTGTTTGTGGGTGTTTTGTTTTTGTTTTATGTATTTTGGTTTTTTAAGGATCTCACTTTGCCTTTCAGGCTCGCCTTGAACTCACTGTGTAATCAAGGCTGGCCTCAAACTGACTGTATTCCTTCTCCCTCAACCTCTTAAGTGCCAAGATTATGAGTATTCGCATTCCCATGATATTTTAATACATCCCTGAAGTGTTAGTTGGGTAATAATTCTGAATTCTTAGGTAAGACCATAAAATCCCATATGAAAACCCTGTTAAAATCTTTTTTTCCTCTCTCTTTTTGTGGCTGAATGTCCCTGTTGCTATGTGTTGCCCTGCTGCTTCAGCCTCCCCAGTAGCTGGAATTACAGTCATGCGGCATATTTTTATTTACAGATATTTTCAGTTATCATCTATTTCTGCATTTCATGTTTAAAGTGCTTAAAAACATTTTTTGGTCTTTTATGAAAACAGATTCATACACTCTTTGGTTAATGTGTACAGAACACACTTCGTGAAATACAAATTAGAAAAGGATGCTTTTCAGTGAGTCCTTTAAAACAAATTATTGCTTGTAGAAATTCCGGATATTCTTAGTATCTTTTCAGTATTTAACTGTATCTTTGGACCTGAAGCAATTACTAAAGAAAATAAGAGTTGTAATGTGCTGGTAGTTAAGTATCATTTTTCTTGGTACTGGGGATCGAACTTGGGTCCTTATGCTTGTGAGGCAGGCCGGAGCCACTAAGCCAGATCCCAGGCCCAAGTACTCGTTTTTTAACTTGTTACAGTTCATTTTTTACATTGGTAAATTTGAAGTTGCTTTGTTACAATAAAAAACTAGCAAACTGTTTTAACAGCTTGAAAGATGAGTAAACTAAACTGTAATATTTTCCAAATTAATTATCAACTGAAAATGTGATTTAACCAAATACTTTTTGTTCACTGTCTTAGCTTGATGAAGAAATATCTGGAATCCTGGAAGTAGTTGGAAGAGTAACACCCAAGGCTACCATCATGTGTGCATCTTACGTCCAGTTTAGAGAAGACAACAATCCTTTTGGTAAATAAAGCATTCTTGTATTTACAAGCAATTAAGAGGAAAAGTTTTTGTATTCGTTATTGAATTTTGTATTCTTTATTATGTGTTCGTCTTGAGTCTCATTCCTGCCATGCAGTCCCAAAAGAAAATAGGATGTTTCTGCCTTCTTATAAGTAGTCCTTGTAGTGAAGGCTAATATTTGTGGGGGAAAACAGATGGGAAGAGGGAAGGTTATAGTGAATAAATACAATGATCCATATCTCAGTTTTAGAAATTGGATTGTGAAATAGGTTGACCTTTAACAGAGAGAGAGAGAATTGATGTTACAGCTTTCCACTGCAGATTAATTGTTTGCTTCAATGTTTCTTTCAGATCTTGGACTTTACAATGAAGCAGTGAAAATTATCCATGAATTCCCTCAGTTTTTTCCTTTCGGAGTTGTACAACATGAATCTTGATAAACATTTTTGTGATTACAAGAAGCTACACTGATGAATATTAAAGGAATCCCTTCAGATTTTAGGGAGACTTCTTTGATTTCTAACATTTAATTTGTTTTTAAAATTTCATTATCAAATGTTAGATATTTCAATATGCAATTTTTGATGGACCTGCTATATTATTAACAGTTCTCACCTAACGTTCTTTTTTTTTTTTTTTGGTATTACAGGTCAAACCACCTAAGACCCTTTATAAAAAAAGTTGCTACTATGTGGTATGGTCAGATAAGTTGCAAAAGCAAAGCATATGTGGTATGGTCCGATAAGATGCAAAAACAAAGCATCTGGTCTTGTATTTATGTTTCTGTTTTACTAATAAAAATTTGAATGGTGTATACTATTCATTTTTGTCCTTTTAATCATGCACTCAAACATAAACTTGGAATTTCATAACTGTGAGGTCATGTCTTAGGCCTACCAAATGAAACTCTGGGTCAACTGTGTTAAAGATTTACCCACCATTTCATAAATTCTACCATGTTAATTATTCAATATTCAGAAAATGATTTTTTGTTGCTTTTTAATTTTTGTTAGTATGTTTGCAGTACATATTAAATTCATTCATAGTAAGGAATTGGTACATATACATATCTCATCTTGATCCTTTTTACTTCTCCCCTCCCCCCATCAACATCATAAAGTAATTTTGACAATTGAAAAGACCAAGCAGAACCCTACATTGTATGTAATTTGCACAGAATCTATTTCTAGATTTTAGAACAGCATGTACTAATGGCAAACAAGTGACACTTTCATCATTGAAGAAAGAGTTGATGGAATCATTTAATTTTTGTTTCCCTTCTTTCAAGTGCCATTAATTATCCTTAGTGTGTCATTCCTAACAAGTGACACTGGGGATAGGCAGGGAGGGATGCGGCAAGTGTAGGGTAGGACAGTGCAGAATAACTGATGGCCCCTAGCTAGTTGGATTTTATGTCTTAGCCAGCTCTGCAGCGAGTATATAGGCTGTCAGTTATACCCAAAAATATTTATTTTAAATTAATACAGTCTTAAATTTCAACTTCTATCCCCAAATACTCTGCAGGTAAAGGACATTAAAGCATTTTATTATTTGAACTTATGACAGTTGGGGCTGGGGATTTAGCTCAGTGTTTCCACCACCTGCCTTGCAAGTGCAAAGACCTGAGTTCGATCCCTGGTACACCCCCCAAAAAAAAATCACCCTCACTTGAAATTATGACATTGGAAATGAGAGGTATCAAACAGTCTCAAAGTGTTGCCTTCAATTTTTTTAAAAAAGGGTGGGGATCAGTCCTCATTTCAAATGTTAACCTCTGAAACCAGCCAAAATGTTGAGAGTTCTCTGCTTGAAACATCTTGAATTACTGTTTAGAAAATTGCAATAAATGAATCTAGGATCTTGCTTTCTGTTGCATGAATCCTTAACTGTCAATGATTATAAGGCCATATATAGGCTCAGCATCATTTCTGAGCCACTTAACATCTATACCTAAGTTTCCTACCAGCACTGCAATCTGAATGAGTAGTCTGAACAAGTGTAGCTCCTGAGTCGCATATCCCAGATTTTTCTTGCAATAATTCCATTGAAGTACAATTCACATACACAATTGGCCTATTTCAAACATGCAGTTGCGCGGTTTTCAGTATAGTTGTTCAGCCTTCACAATGATCAACTTCAGAACATTTTTGACAACCCCACGTTTACTTTCCATATCCCAATCCTTCCATCACCATTCACTCCCTCTACCTTACACTGAACTACCATGGTCCTTTATCCAGAGTATTAAAAGAAAACTCCAGGAGTAAATGGTTTGTGAGTTTAAAATTGCACCTTCTGAATAATGTGGTAGAAACTGACATCCTGCTTCATCCTGCCCAGGACACAAATCTTCCCTTTGTCCAGTGTACACCGATACCTGCTGGCCACCTGCCCATTATTCACTTGGTGTCTGTCTCAGTTATATTCACTGTTCGGATATAACTGCACGTATCCACAGCTTCAAACATTTTTTGGGAGTCTTGAACTGTATTCTCCCTTGCATAAGGGGCAACTATTGTGCTTTCTCTAAAATTGTCTCCATTCTGGACATTTAAATGGAATGCTGTGATTGTGTGTGTGTGTGTGTGTGTGTGTGTGTGTGTGTGTGTGTGTGTGTGTGTGTGCGTGTGTGTGTGAATGGGTTCTTTCTCTTAGTGTGTCAAGGTTCATTGATATTATAACTTCTATCAGTGCTTCATCTATTTTTAAGACTACTACTCCATTGTACATGTAAACCATATTTTGTTTTTCTGTTCATTGGTTGATGGACATTAGGGTAGTTTCTGCCACTTGTTTATAAAAATACAATTATGAATATTTGTGTATACTTTTTTTGTATGTGCATCTGTTTTCGTTTTTGTTTAGAATATGCCTGGAGGGGAATTTTTTCCTCTTATGGTAAATATTTTTAGCTTTTTGAGCAACTGAGATTCCAAAGTGACTGACCACCATTTTATATTCCCACCAGCAGTATCATGTGGAATCTAATTTTTCCACATCCTCACCAACACTACTATTACTTGGCTTTGTAAATTTTAGCCATCCTAATGCATGTGATTTAGAATCTCTCTATAATTTTAATTATCTCCGTTTCCTTTAAAACTTCTATCAACTGCCTGTTGCCCAGACACACCTACATACCTCCAATCATTTTCATTACCTATTCTTGCAACTGACAGTTCTGATTATTGTCATCTCCCACTTGAATTATTGTAACAACCATAGTTATACATATCGCTGGCCCTCCTGTTTCCACCCTCTTCCCATCACATAGCCAAAAAATTACATTAAACGTCAATTGAAATATCACAGTGTAAAGCCTAAGGAGTGTGGAAAAAGGAAAACTCCGGGAAGTTTTTATGGGGAAACCTCACAAATGCCTTAAAGACATGATCAAAGAACAGCAGTAGTGATGATATGTGGATATCATGTGCCCTCTAACATGTGAAAGGGCACCTAACCTTTCCCAAACCTTAACTACATTCTTATCATGAGAATACATCAGACAGACTCAAATCGAGGACATTCTACAAGCTTTCAGCACCCCTTAGAACTACCAAGATGGTGAAAAACAAACTCACAGAGCATAGAAGACACAGGAAATTATGATAACTAAATGTGATGCAGGAGCATGGACTGGTTCCCAAATAGGAGGAAAAGATGTCAATGGGAAATGTGATGAATCTGAATAAAGAGAGTTCATTAATAGTAATATACCGATGCTGGTTTCTCAGTTTCAGCAAATGTACCACGGTAATGTAAGAAAACATTAATGGAGACGAACTGGATGAGGGGCTACGAGAGAACTCTGTACCTCTAAAATTACTCCCAAGTAAAATGCATAACCTCCAGAGGGTCCCCACTGACTAGATTGAATTTAAATTCTCACTGTTATTTGAGATTGTTCATAATCTGACATCTCACCTCAAACCTAAACTTTGTTTTCCCCTGGAAGTTACCCTCCAGCACCAGATCTGCTATTTCCAAAACACAAACCCTTTAAGAGCTGAACTGGGTGCTCTTGTACACACTGTGCTAATGGGAATGTCTGTTTTTTTCACTTTTTACTGCATTCCTTTCCTCATACCTCTCATTACATTTAACTTGATGCTAATCTTAATATTAATAATTGGCTTTGGACCAGGGATTGAGCTCAGTGGTTCTGCTGCCTGCTTCACAAGCACAAGGTTCTGAGTTCGATCATGGTACCACAAAAAAAAAAAAGAAAAAAGAAAATGGTTTGCCTCTTTTAAAAGTGCTTTAAACGTCAGAAAATAATGGTCCCTGTCTTTGGACATGGCTATGGCTTGATGTCTGGTTTTCCAGGCTCTCTCTACAAGGACAAACTATCTATAGGACCTCAATATACTTCTCTGAAACATACATTTCTCCTTAATATGACTTGGCAGTTGATATATAGAACTATCTACTCTTTAATGGTAACAAAATAGTCTATTGTGCCAAATATTCCCTAATTTATTTAACCAATCCTCTTCATCTTCCCCACTAAGAAAGAGGTCCTTGTAGATGAGAATGAAGTCTAGCATAGTGTCTGAATAATAGATCCAGTCTAGTTCGAGAAGCCAGAAAGACAGAAGAGGTAATGAAGGCCTGAACTATACTATGACACAGTTGACAAATATAAGAGGCAAGGAATTCAGGGTATTTTATATATGTGTATACATACACATCTACAATACATAGATCTCATAGAACTCAATAATGACATCAGGAGAAAACAGAATAAGAACCAAGAAAGAGGGCAATGGTTAAGAGATAATAAATTTGCATCAATACAAATTAGAGTAGTTGAAAGATCCTTTAGTTGAGATATTTAAAAAACAAAAGTGTGCAAGTTTGGATAATTTAGTGACTTTGTGACACTATCTCAAAAAATTAGAAAGGACTGGGGCTGTAACTCAGTGCAAAAGCCCTGGGATCAATTCCAAGTACCTAAATAAAATAAAACATAGGACCGACCAGGCCTGGGAATATAGCTCAGTAGTAGAGTGCTTGCTTAGCATTCATGAAATCATGGGTTTGGGTTTGATGCCTGACAACATAAAATTTTGGGTCAAACAGATTAAACAGACAGTCTGCCTCAAGCATTTAAAATAGAAAGAGTTTAAGAGGCCTACCGCCTCTTATCTGCAATTTCAAAATCTAAAATGATTCGAAAGACCAAGAGTTTTTTTGGTTAATTTAAGGCAACACTCATTTGGGCAGCAAAATTTGCTAAAGATGGTGGAATTATTTATAGTCTTGATCTCACTTTAGATAAATATTCATATATCTAACTGCAGAAATAATATTTTGTTTACAAGGCGCAGTCTCTCTCTTCATGAAGCATTAAGTAACACATAGTAGATACATTTTATGACTTTGTTAAAATCCCAAACTTCAAAATTCTAAAGCACATCTGGTTTCAAGAGTTTCAACAAAAGGATTGTGTTTCTAAATCAAAGGCTATATTACAGAGTCAGAAAACCTTAGACCCACTGACAGACTCTTAGTGGGCTGTGCCGCTTACACAGCAGAAGTGGGAGAAAATGAATGGAAAGAGGAAGAGTAATGTTTGACTCAGGAAAAGAATCACAACAGTGATTTCAGTGACACCTAGGAAGTATGCAGTAAATATTTGTGGACTGATAGAATATCCTGAAAATCAATGAAGGAGTTTCAAAGACAATAGACTTTATTTTCTGAAAGCTCAAAGAGCAAATTAAGGATAAAATAGGCATTCATTTATAAAATTTAGTACATTTGTTTCTAAAAAAGAATTCGGGTGAAAACAATGAATGACAGTCATTTTTAAAAGCAGATGAAAACCACAAAAACACCAAACCTAATATGAAAACCATTTAAGCATTTAACATAGAAAATATAATTAGACATTAGCTCCATGTCTTCCTAGGAAGATAGAAAGAGAAATAGGCTATCGAATTTTAATAGTATTCAATTCACCAGAACAAACTTTTTCCTAATATTAAATTATAGAAGAAATATCACACAAAATCTAGTGTAAGAGATAATGAGCTACAAAATAGTTATCTTAAGTAGTAGTTTTATAAGTGTTCTCTTTTATTTTCATCTGACAACTATAAAATTATACATAATTATGAAAGCATCTCTTCATAGAATGAGGTCAACGCTCTGAGTAATAAACTAGTATATTACTAAATTTATAGAATTTTGAGGTGGTCTTTTTAAGATATATTAATTTAATTTGTATTAATTCATTCAACAAATATTTTGTGTCAAGTCTTAAGCTAATTACTGGAAATAGATTCTCAGTCTGAACTCTGCCTTCTGAAATCTCAGTCTACAGCAGTCTAGCATAATCTCTAAAGATAGTTCAACTCTTATCATTTTCATATTTAACTGGTCTAAGGTTTCAAAGAAATCCACCATGATTAAGAATGACCAAATTCTGTAGGTTTTATTTTGTGAAACTCCACCTTAGTTTCTTCCCTTACTTAATTCACATGGAATTTGATTCTGATCTGTTGCTGAAAAAAATTAATAACCCTGGTAACACAGGTTATCTTTCCTAAGAAGATGATGCTAAATCTATAGTACTAGCAAAGCATATGTTTTAAATTACTTTCTAATAGTGATTTGGTTTCAGGTAAGCCAGTTAAGTTGTTTATGACCCCATTTGACCTACAGCATGGGGTTATGAGATGACTAATTAAGACCAGAATTGAACACTATGAACAATTTATAATGTAATACATACATCTTTATTTAAAAATTAAAATTGTAGTTAGCATGCTATTGTTTTTTCTTTATATTACATAATTTCAGTGGCAGAGCACTTTACTCTGTAGTATTTGCTTGTTATTTTAAAAGATTTAGGTGGAAATATAGTGGGTTTTACATATTTTTTAAATGTTAATCTTAAAATGGTTTTTCCTTTAGGTGAGCAGATAAAGAACAGGAAACTTCAAGACAGATATCAAAAAACAGTGAGTGCCTTAAGTTGAAAGAAGGAAAATATATGAGCAGAGTAATAGTTTGGGGCAATGCCACAGGTGACACTAACTTAGTAAATCCCTTTTTCCAAGAAACTATTCATTTTTCACAGGATCTTGAAATACTGCCCAGAAAAATAAGTCAATTACCTTGGCTGAAATAATCTTACACCATAAAATATTAAGTTAGTAAAGTTTAGTTACTGATAGCTTTAAATGAATGGTTTCTCATTGAAAGTCCACAGTATCTTGTCACCTGAATATTGATAAATAGTAGGGAGATATTCTCCTAAGGAATAATTACTAATTAAAAGATAATTTAATGTTATTTTTCCCTTAGACACTCATTTATGATATATTATTTAGATCCTGATTTTTTTATTAGTTCAACTTCAAATAACACACTATGATCAGTTAAAGCCAAACTGTGTCAAGTAAATTTAGCACAGTGCTCTAGAAAAATCAGAAACACTATCACATTTCACTGCAGCATTTTAATATTTTTCTTTATCTTTTGAGAAGGTTTAAGTTTTATGAAAATAGTTGTGTTGATGGGAGAATATACTTTTCTATATAAGAGATTTATCTATTCTTCAAAGTGATCAGTCCCTTTCAAAAGTTGATTATTCCTTCCATATGTCTCAGAAATGCTATGGCTTAGTTGGTCGGGTGTTTGACCTTTTATGCGAGACAGTCAGTGGACCAGAGTTTGTCTTATTTTGAAATCTCCTCAGAAATGACTAAATGTTTTCCAGATGAACATACTGTGGATGAAGGGAGGAACTAGGAATTAGAAATCATTGCTTCCAAACCAGGAGAATTTGTAGAGTCGTTTTACTGTTGGAATCCAGTGACCTAAAGGCATCAACCCTCAGGGCAATTTCTTTCACTCTCAACAGAACATTAAGTCATGAAAACAACTCAGGATAAGATATGGTATTTATTTATTTATACTTCTCTTGTTTCCAAAAAAGAATTTAAGACAGCTGCAGAGGTTTCTATCACTTCCCCATTTTCTCATCATAAAGTTATACAGTGACTCCTAAATGTAAACTCCAGTTACCCATGAAGGTAGAACAAGGTAGCAATTTATTACTGTCATGTATCACAGGACCACTCATCTGCTGAACTGGCAGTGAAATACTGCTTTATCCCCTTTAAAGTAAAATAAAAATAACATTTCAAGGTGAATAAATATGCTTTCAGGTTGTTTCCTTCCTTTATCTTCTATCATATAACCTAAATTTGAGGT
Organism: Fukomys damarensis; assembly: GCF_012274545.1. NCBI lineage: Eukaryota > Metazoa > Chordata > Mammalia > Rodentia > Bathyergidae > Fukomys > Fukomys damarensis. The sequence continues at coordinate 57,094,357 of NW_022900916.1, forward strand.
ATAAATGTAAGAATACATTTAAAGCTGTTTGGGTAAAATATATAGAGAGTATAATGAGCCTTTAAACTATACCTCAGACAATGTATTTAAACAAAAATGACACTCCTTGTGTAGACTGTGATTCAACAATGAATGTTCTGTTAGTTTTTGGTGCTGTTCTAAAGGAAAAATAAGCCAGAAAAAAGTGCCAAGACGCATTTATAAATTTCATGTAAAATAATTGGTAAAAGATATCAGTTATGCACACATCCATGACTTCGTAGTCAAAGGGATGGAAAGAATTATAAGACCACATGCTTCTAGGTATGGCTCTCTAAACAATCTGGAACATATGATATTTGTCTTTGATAATTTTTCAAAATAGGATCTGAAGAAACGTTCTCTGATAAACTATCTCATTGGAAATGAGGTTAAGAAATTGCAGGGATTTGGAGAAATAAAATAACAGTTAAAGCAGCCATTTGCAAGAAAATAACACTTCAAGGGATTTTTTTTAAGTTCTGTTAAGAAATGGATGATATGGGTTGATGAAGCTAAACTTTAAAAAAATACTGTGAGTGAAATCATTAAGTCAATGACATTTAGAAACAGTACCTCTGCCTTCTGTGTTCTCAAAAGGTTTTAAATTCAGCTACACGTGTCTGAGATCGCAAGATATGGTTACAAATAGTAGTCATTGTTGCAAAGTAAACTGCATGCTAGCACAGAGAAACATTTCCCCTCCAACTGGGGAGGGGATACATTGCCTCAATCATGTGTGCTTTAGGGTATATAATGAAGAGAGTGGGTTTTAAATGAAAAAGGATTGTGTGCTAAAATAGAAAAAATATTTCAAAACAAAGACAGATTCCTTTGTGTAGGGAAATATATCTTAAAGTATGTATAAAAAACTTTAGGCATAAATATTTAAGTGTTTATGAGCTCTAGAATTGTCCTCTTCAGTATTCTACAGACTTCATGAGGGTAGGGTGGGCAAACTGTAAGATGTTGAGTCGGGATGAAAAAACTTCTCACTTTTTTTTTTTCTTTTGTACTTCTCAATTTTGGAACCACATTGTGATGATTAATTTTTTGTATCAAGTTGACTGGGCCAACAAATCCCCAATACCTGATAAAAATTATTTCTGTGTATGGCTCTGAGGGTGTTTCTGACAGTAGGTTGCATAAAGACTCTACCTTCCCCCATGTGGTTGGGCCTCACCCAATCCATGGGGTGCCAATGTAGAACAAAAGGGGGTCTAAGGTTGAACTAGGACCTCAGACTTCATCTGCCTTTGGACACCAGAGCTCCTTATACTCTAGCCTTTGGACTCCAGGATTCACACCCGTGCCTTTCTCTCTGCTGCTCAGGCTTTCATCCTCAGAAGAGTTAGACTATTTGGCATCATTGGTTCTTATGCTTTCAGACGTGTGCTGAATTATCTAACTGGCTTTCTCCTTCAGCTTACAGACAGGATATCAAGGAATCTGTTGGCCCCTGTAATCAGATTGTCAATTTCCATAGTAAATCCTCTTATATACCTATATGCTTCCTATTGATTGTATTTCTCTGCAGAATCCTGCTTAATACACATGGAAATAAATTTCCCATTCAAAAATTAGCCAGGTGTGGTGGTGTATGCCTGTAATCTCTGCACTGGGAAGGTTGAGGCTGGAGCGTCGCTCCCAGTTCAAAGTTAGCCTGGGCTACATAGTGAGTTCAAGACTAGCATGCCTGTAAGGAACAGCACTCTGGGAGGCTGAAGCAGGAAGATCACAAGTCTGAGCACAGCATGAGAAGTTTAGTGATTTATTGAGATTCCGTCTAAAACAAGGTTTGGGAATGTACCTCAAAGTAAAAGTCCTGGATTCAATCCCCAGCACAGAAAAAAATAAAAATAAAACGAACAAACTTATAAAGTCTTCATGATAGAGATTTGCTCCTGAATAGTTAACCTTCAAGCTAAACAGGATTCATTCTAACTAAATCTGTGAAGTCAGGTCACTTTGGCCTTTCAGTTTATGAAAGTATTTTCAAATCTGGAAATTAGACCTGGTTATTGAGTCTATCTATAGAAGAAACTACCAAGAAACAAGATAGTTAGGAACACACTAAATGGCAACAAGTGATGAAGTACAACATACTAAGCAATGTTATTACAAAAATACTTCTGAACCAAGCCCTTAACAGATCTTTGGTAGAATCATTAAAGCTTCTTCTAAGGGTAACTGCAATAAATGCATTGGGAACATTGAGAGGGAAATGATTACCTTTAAAAAGAAAACAAATGACAACAAGATAAATACTCAAAACTGGCAAACAAAAACCAAAAATGACCAAAACATGGCCAAAAGGATTACCAAACACCTGGGCCATTGTGTACTGATGTAGAACTAAATAAATCACACAAAATACATTATAGTTCCTAAATTATTTATCAAAAATAACTATCACTTTTAAAGGCTTCCTATGAATTGTTTATCCTTTATAATATTTAACATGTCACTCTCACCCATTCTCAGACAGGAATATCAACCCTGGGAGACAAGTCTTAACTTGGCTAAGGCCACAGTCACAACATGGTAGTCAATGTTCTAACTGTGTTGATTTTTAAATTGTGACTTTACTGTGACATGCTGCGTCCCCTGACAAAGGTTTGTTTTAGATAGCTGTTTTAATGTGATCAACGCTGAAATCTTCCCAACTGGTGCAAGATAAAAGGAAGGAAGGACTTTTATTTTTAATTTTAGGTGGGCGGATATCTAGAGCTGATCAATGTGGAGGAAAACTGATAGCATTTTTTTTTTATTATTAAACTTGGCTCCTTATGCTTGTGAGGCAGGCAGCAGAACCACTGAGCTAAATCCCTGGCCTGATAGCATTTTCAAAAAATATTAAAGTCAAGTAAAAGCACTGAAGATATGGATCAAAGATAATTTTCGAATTCTTTGAAAAATAGTTAGACAATGAATTACATATAATTTGGGCTTTTGTCCAATTGCTCCCCTCCAAGCAAATATCATTAAGATTGAACGTGGGAATGAAGAGAGCACATGCACTACAAATAAATACAATTAGTTGACAGTTACATAAAATCTATTCTTAATTCACAAGTTAAATAAGCTATTTTAAGATTCTTATCTAACAGATGGTCATAATTTAAAGTTTTATAGTTGCCAAGTGTTCAAGATGCTGGGGAAACAGCCTTTCCTATACACTGTTATTTATAGGGAAGTAGTAGGTTCAACCTTTGAAGGGATATTTGGTAATATCTATCAAAATGTAAAATACACTAATTTGAGGGAAAAATACTCTAAATTTCTCTCCATGGAAGACATACTTATATAAACACTATTTGGTCAGCTTTTAAAAGTATTTATATAAGGCTCATTTTTTTCCTCATTGAGTTTATTGGTACATTTTAGGTATACAGTCCAGTCACATTCATTACTGGGATCCTGTACCTTTACATGACAGGTCTTGGTTCTCATTTTTTCCCCTTGTCCCTGCCCTCCCTAAACCCCCCTCTCCCCTCCCCCTTTACAAACACTTCATTTCCATTTTTTCGTTTTCTCGTATTTTTTTTTCCCTTATTAACTTTCCTCCAACCTTCCCACTTTCCCTACATCTTTAGCCCCTTTCTTCCTATTTCACATTGTCCATTATACCATTAGGATCTTATGTACTATTATAGTTTTTCACACCAGAGAAACTATTCGGTATTTACACGTGTGATTTATTTATTTCACTTAGGAGTATATCCTCAATATGCATCCATTTTTCTATAAATGAATCTAATTTCTCATTCTTTTTTAAAACTTTGGAAGACATTGATTTTAGACAGGAACAAAGAAAGCAGTTGGAGGAGAATTTACACAGAATGATCTTATCCATGCAGACAGAAGGCAAAGACTGACACACAGAAAAGCCAACACATGGTTTATGTGCAGGTTTCCATATGTGTGTACAAGTCCTAAAGTCATGACCCTTGTGTGCCTGTTAATTTTAGTTGCCAATTGGACTGGCTTAAGAGATTCCTGGAAAGGTGACTGAGTCACAGCATCCCTAAGCTCATCCACTGACGTCTGTAGCTGGATGTGCGGTAGGAAAGGGGGTGCAGGTGCAGGAGATGGGTCCCTGGGGCTGAGCTGCAGGACTGGGTATCTCTTGTGGTGCTCTCCCGAATGCTCTGCTTCTTGGCCTCCTCTACACCCTTCTGCCATGATGTCTGCCTCACTTCAGACCTGCAGCCACGGAACCACACAACCGTAGGACACAATCTCTAAATCCAGGAGCCAAGTCAACATTTCCTTCTTCAAGTTGCAGGTGCTGAGCATTTTGAGCCAGCAATGAGAAAGCTGACCGAGAACACCTTGGACAGGGAGAACTGGAGTTTCAAGAGGAGGAGCACTGAGCATTTGGATGATGGAACAAAGGGCTAAGCTATTTTTAAAAAGTGTTTTAATATTAACATATTTATTTGTATAAGGATGTATAGCTAGTGCCAACATAAAGATGCAAAAATAGACACTCATTCAAACTGATTAATCTACTACAAAGCAGTATTACAAAGCCATTCCAATAATGTTGCAGAGAAACAGTCACAGAAAGGGAAAGAGGTCAATGGTATATTGTCAAGTTTCACAAAGTTATCTATGAAATCATAGGGAGATTATGGTCAATTTTTGTAAAACACGTATTTATGTACTGCTGAGAAATGTTTTGTTTTACAAATTTTATACAGAAAAAAATCTTTTATTTATAAGGAACTAAAACATTTTTTTCAAAATTTTTGCCTATAGAAAACATAATTCCTAATAGTGCATAACATCCTAATGATATAATTGACAATGTGAATTAGGAAGAAAAGGGTTAAAGGTGTAGGGAAAGTGGGAAGGGCAGGAGAAAGATAATAAGGGAAAAGAAAAAAATATGAGAAAATGAAAAAAATGGAAATACAGTGTTTGTAAATGGGGAGAGGAGGAGAGGGTAAAGGGAGGGCAGGGACAAGGGAAAAAATGAGAACCAAGACCTGTCATGTAGAGGTACAAGATCCCAATAATGAATGTAACTGTACTGTATACCTAAAATGTACCAATAAACTCAATGAGAGAAAAAAAAAAGAAAACATAATTCCTAAACCAGGAGCAATATCACATGTGTGTAATCCCAGGAGATGGGAGGCTGAAGAAGGAAGATCACAAGTTGAAGCCTTTCCTGGGCAACTTAGACCCTGTCTCAAAGTGGGGTGTGTTGGGATTGTAGCCCAATGCTAGTGCACCCCTGAGTTCTATCCCTTACACTAAAAAGGAAGAATAATTCCTTCAGTTTGATATTTTCCAGATTGAATAAATAGGCTTGGAACAGGCTACCAGTATTATGTATAAGTAAATTATAGTGATTCAGTAATAGGTAGATAACTAACTCTACTCCAACTGGGTGGTATTCGGTAAAATTTCTGAATGTTCTAAATTTTATCCATTCCTCTTAAATGGATATCTACTTTCACTTTTTATTTTGTAATTTTTAATTTTAGTTTTGGCATGAACTTATTTCTGCAATTAATTACTTTTTATAATGATAAAGTAATCACCATCATCATCATCTGGAAACAGGATCTCATTATATTGCTCAGACTGGCCTCAAACTAGTTATCCTTTCACCTCCTGAGTAACCGGAACTACAAACATGTAAAACCATGCCCAGCGTGATAATTTTCTTAAAATTTACCATCTTAACCATTTTTAAGTGTGCATTTCAGTAATATTGTATATATTCATAATGTGCAGCCATCACCCCATTCATCTCCGAAACTTTTTGTCTTGTAATACTGAAACTGTGTAACAAAAAGCTCCCCAATCCCTCCCCTCCAGCCCATGGCAACTACCCTTTTCCTTTGTGTTTCTGTGGTTTTTAACTACTCTACCTTATGCAACTGGAATCAGATTTGTCTTTTTGTGACAGCTTATTTCATTTAGTGCAATGCCTTCAAGGTTTATGAAATTGTGGCATATGTCCCAACTTTCTTCTCTTTAAAGGCTGAATAATATTCCAGTGTATGTGCATGCATTTTGTTTATCCATTCAACTATCATACATTTTTAAGGTGCTTCAGCATCTTAGCTACTGTGAATAGCATAACTGAGATAGGAAGTAGGGAGTGGCAAAGTTGGCTGGAGAAATAAGTGGGACCAGTGAGTAATAAAACCTCAGCACAGCAGTGTTTCCCTTACTCCTCACTTTTCAAATAAACTTTGGGCACTATTGTTTGGATTTTCTCATCCAATTCTTTGTTCAAGGAAAGAAGGGCCTGGAATATGATGAGCTGTTTCTACAGGAAAGACCCAATAACATTTTTGGTGAGCCAGTCAGGAGAGTAAAGTTCAGGTACTAAGGAGGCCATATGGTGCACTTTTTATTTCTCTCTAAAATTCTGCTAGGTTTATTTTCTCCTCTGTCGCCCCTCACTCTTTCCTCTAGTTTGGGAATGCAGAGGACTATTCTCAAGGTGTGAAGGGAACTCTTTGCTGCTTTTCTAGCTGTGAGAAATGGGGAAAGGGAATGTAGATTTTGTTTTTCTTTCTAACCACTTACATTCACTCTGTGGGTATGCTTTGCTATCTCTGCATTTGTTTGTTCTGTATTTTGCTACATTTTAAAAAAATTTAGGCTGCTCTCTGCTTATTCTAGTTTGTAAATGGCTTTTTCTTGGTTTGTGTTTTGGTCCAGAGTGCTGCCATGTTAACCTAGTCATGTGACCAGAGGCATAATGCCTTGCCATGTGGCCAGGTGTCAGCTTGACTTATTGTGTGTCTACATATAATTTTGATGTGGGCATGTATCACTGCCTATTGTCATTTTTTTCTCTATCTCTACTGGAGGTCCATCAATCCTCTGATCTGCCTAGAGAGGGAAGTGTTGAGGATTAAAGAAAAAAAGACAATAGAGATATAATTTCAAAATATATAGTGGATGGGAAGTAAATGACAGTGTATGTATATATTTGTTTGGTACCAGGGATCGAATTCAGGTCCTTGTGCTTGTGAGGCAGGCGGCAGAACCACTAAGCTAAATCCCCAGCTGTGATTCAATATTTACTGCATACTCACAATAACTAGAGGGAGTATTGGGTAACTCAGAGGGTGGAGTAATCTTATGTTGGTGAGGGTCTCATGTTGATGAGGATGATGTTATGGGCAAAGCATCTTTACATTATAGGTGGGACAAGATAGCAAGCAGGCTAATAAGGAATTAGTCCTTCCCCCAGGGGACACCCTTCTCTCTTTTGTTATTATTACTTGATTCTCAGAGAACCACGATGCCTTCAGCAGATGTAATCATGTCCTTGACTGTCACAGTACCACAGTACCATTGAGGCCTCAACTTGTGACCAGTGGTACATGGAGTTATGTTTCTGGCATGGCTGGCTCAAAGGAAAGGAGATGTTACGCCTCCAGTGGTCTTAACTGTAATTTAAGTATGAAATGATTTTTCCAAAAAATTACATAGCATAGCTTGCCACAGATCCCCCTTTTATTTTTTTGGTTGTAGAAGATGAATCATCTTGATCTGTGGTTGCAACATCTTTAGACATTGTTTGGTTTGAGCTCCTCTGTGGCAGACTAAGAAAAGAGCAAGGAGAGAGAGGGGGTTTTTTTCGGCTGCCTGCCTGCCTGCCTGTCTGCAATCACCCGGCGGCGTGCGCGCGAGCTCCCGGCCTGCGCATAGCATATCTCCACAGATCCCCCTTTTATTTTTTTGGTTGTAGAAGATGAATCATCTTGATCTGTGGTTGCAACATCTTTAGACATTGTTTGGTTTGAGCTCCTCTGTGGCAGACTAAGAAAAGAGCAAGGAGAGAGAGGGGGGGTTTTTCGGCTGCCTGCCTGCCTGCCTGTCTGCGATCACCCGGCGGCGTGCGCGCGAGCTCCCGGCCTGCGCGACAACAGACCCAGGAAGGACCCAAGGACCCCAGAGGGGGGTTTT
>NW_022900916.1:57106798-57142096 GCF_012274545.1 Fukomys damarensis
AAAAAAAAAAAAAAAAAAAAAAGAAAAGAGCAAGGAGACATAATCAAACTACTACTAGCACAGCAGTATAAAACCAGAAATAACCCTTGAGATAATTAGCAGGATTAAGCTAATCAAATATATCAGAAAATTTATCCCAGTTTTGAATCTGGTCATCAAAATTATCATTCTATTGGGACATAGATAAAACTTCTTTCAGGAGGGCATCAAAATCCATAGTTACATTTCAGTGCATTGCTCCTTGTTCATGCACTTGTGTGTGTGTGTGTGTGTGTGTGTGTGTACTGGGGATTGAAATCACGACTTTGTGCTTGTGAGGCAGTGTTTTGAATCTGGTCATCAAAATTATCATTCTATTGGGACATAGATAAAACTTCTTTTAGGAGGGCATCAAAATCCATAGTTACATTTCAGTTCATTGCTCCTTGTTCATGCACTTGTGTGTGTGTGTGTGTGTGTGTGTGTGTGTGTACTGGGGATTGAAATCACGACTTTGTGCTTGTGAGGCAGGCGGTGGCATCAATGAGCTAAATCCCAGGACTTGTACATGCTTTTTAAATATGCTCCCATAGGTGGTTAGATTAATTATAAGGCAAAGGAGTAATGCAAAATTGAATAATATTATGACATTCGAGACCTTGTTGTAGCTGTAAACTTTCAATCTGACCTCCCAGCCAGAGAACAGTAGTCCCAAACACATTTATTTGGTATTGCAGTTTAGAATCTATAGAATGTTGTATTTTCCAGGGTTCATCAGCAGTCATGGTCCCAATTATCTACGAAATGAGTTGCTTGAATGGAGTAGGTCAAGGCAACAGAGGAAACAACTATACTTGAAATCAATAATACCAAACAGACTATGCAAGCAATGATCAGTCCCAGCATTTTCTTTGCTCTCTATATGAGATGATGAAGCAGCACTTATAAGAAATGAGTACATATATGAGTACATATATGACCATGGTTCAGTTAAATTAACAAGAACTCATACTCCTGGGATACACCCTAGGATTATTAGAGTTTTATTTTGAACAGATCTGAAGAGAATACAATGACTCAAGGTGCATTTTTGACAGGTAAAAATATTAGTATCCTATTTTATATTCCCATGCATTAAAGCATATGTCCTACAGATACATATGGAAACTTGAACAGGCCAATAGTACTCTGTTAACAATATAGTATTTCCAGAGTCTTATTTTAAATCATTACCAGTTCATATGCTTCTTTCAAATAGAGAAGAGCCAAATTCTATAAAGTTTTTTGGGCCGACTCAAGTTATTTCCATAATGTAAAAACTAGGGAGGAGGTGTATTAAAACCTTCTCTATCCAACTTATTTCTTTAGTAGGGATAGATTTTTTTAGTCACATTATCAAGGTTAGTGCAGTTTAATTTATACCAGTTTGTATTATTTTCCTTTCTTCCCATAAAATTTCTCCATGGTCCCCAATCGATAAATTCATATGGTCCCAATTTTCTATATCTTCTGGATTGGCCCCTACATATATTCCATGGCAGAGGTGCATTTTATGACATCAATTCCATGTAATAATAAGGCCTATACTTTTAGTCCTATGGACCAGATGATCAACTAAAATATGTAACAAATATGATGTAGGGGAATAGGCCCATGTCTTGGTTACATTAACTGGTATCTAAATTCCAGGCGTTCTACCCATAACCAATAGTGTCTGAAGCTTCTCTAGGTTTTACACAGTGACTGAGTACAGAATATTATAATCAAAGGAGTTTTTTCTCCAGGTTGAGCCACAAAGGAAAACATAAGGATTATAGATACAAATACCAGTTTGAACATTTTTCTATAACTTTAAATATAGGATCTTTCTTTTCTATGTTGAGGTCAAATCTCTGCCAGTTCATACTTTATCCTGGACAAAAGGCAATCCAAGATTTCTAGATGGCAGCCATTGTATTTTCCATTATCTGTAAAAACACAAGCACAACCTCTTTCCCCAGTGTTATTGATTGTATTAAGCTATTTTTACCTTATAGTTAGGATATCCTTTTACAACACTCATGTCAAGAACATGTCTTAGATTTCTCCTTGTGTTAATGGAGTTCTGATGGAGTGTATTTCCTTTCACAAGTGAATTTAAATGTTTTTAATGAAAGTAACAAGATCTAATTGAGCTTGTGGAGGTAGCTATATTCCCCCTTTCTATTTTAGAAGTTGTGCTTTAAAGTTTGATAGGCACATTTGACAACTGTCTCTGGGGTTATATGGGATAAAACTCTAGTGTTTTAGTCTTTAAACTGATATATTTAAATAAATGAGCTCTCTGTTTAGAATCATCAGCTGCAAAATTGATTTTAATCTTATAAGTTATTGGGTCTGCATTTGGCTGCTGGCACCTGTAGAGTGTCTATCTTTTAGCCTAGGCTGTTTGAGAGTGGTGGGCCTTACCTATGCTGGGCCCTGAGTTTGCCAGGTCCTGCCCATGCTGGGCACACTGTCAGGAACCCAGGGAGCCTCACTATTTTTAGATTAGCATTAGTGGAAGTTCCAGAGATGACAGAGTTATTACATTGGCTTGCAGACATACATTGTCAGTGAAGATGTCCCATTTTACCACAATTAAAACATTTAAGATTTTTAGCATTATTTTTATCTTGTATTATAAGAGCCAGAACAGCTTTAGCTTACACAGATCCCTATGAGTTTCTGAACTTATATCTTGACAAGCCTTAATGTAACTTTAAATCTTCAGAAGCTCACATAGTGGCCAGAGCCCATATATAGTCTTGGTTAGTATTGTCATAAGCAAGTTGGAGAACATATATGTTGACTACCTGAGCATGAGAAATTTGTCTGTGCATGGCTTCTTATAATCAGGCCATGAACTATGTGTGAGGTTCTCTTAGACCTTGTAAAATATTAAGAAAAGACTGCACAGGAGCCCTGCCCTTGGGAACAGTAAACCAACCTCTTTTTATTTTATGTCCTATTTATTCATAAGTGTCATCAGTATATTGCAACTGTTGGGCTACATTTGCAAATTGTACCATTCCCAGTAACATTCCACAGTTATATCAGCCCTATCACCCTGTCCATTTCTGTTAGCCTGCTTCATAGCTTGCTTTCATAATTAAACATTAAAATGTAAGTATTAACTAGGAGACAGACAGGAGTGGGTAGGATGTCTCACATTGTTAGGTATTAAGTGATGTCTCCACAATAGAATCTAAAACCACCAGAGTAAATGGCCCTTAAGCTCCATTGTTCATTACACTCTGTTTTAATTATTTTAACAAATCAAAGTCAAAAGCTTACTGTTCTGCCATCAGCTGAGTTTGATCACCTGGGTCAGGTCAATAGCCTACTAGAAACCAGCCAGGTCCAAGAATTTCTCTGTGCCTGGTGTTTCTCAAACAGCCTTATAACTAGATACAAAGGCACAGGCATTTCTGACCTATATGGCTTGAGTGCCCTGGCCCTGGAATTTCCCCATCAGCCATATCTACCATTATTTCTCCCCCAATTATAGGGGGAACAGTTGGAGTTTTTACCTTTCCATGTATCGATCCTCCATGTTGTAACTTTTCTGCTCCCTTTTCCATTTGATTTTTCTTCTTCTCTATCATCCTCCTCCTCCTCCTCAATTCACGCTAGCATTGGCATTTGAGATGGTGCAATGTTTAAGGATCTTAAAACAGATCTTACTAATTCCCAAGAGGAGAATGTGTCTCATGATAAGTAAGTGGCTGAACCTGCCCAGGCATGGGTAATGGGCTATAAAGCCAGGCCAAAGGCTTAGCTTGCTTGAAGACCAAAGGCACCAAGGTGCTTGTGCCTTGGTAGGCCTGTATCAATCTGAGAGCAACAGGCACAACAGCGGTCCTATGAGAGTAAGATGCTCAGGCCACTGGCACCACATCCCTATGCGAAAGTACAGAGCACAAGTTGGTACTGGCACTACAAAAGGCATGAGAGCTGGCAGCACGCCTCAGCCACTATCTGGGCATACAGTTTACCTACACTGCTCTCTCCTGATCCAATAGCCAGCCTGAGGCTATCAACATCTGGCTTTTGTGCTTCCCTGTTTAAATGCAGATAAACTAAAGACCTATGCCTGACTACTGAGCAGAACAACATTTAACAACATTTAAAACTTAAATAAAGTTACTGTGAATGTATAAAAACAGAGCCACCCCCTTTCTTAGTCCTTTTTCCACCTAAATAAATGCAAGAGATTTTTTCCCCATATGGTTTCATTCTGGTTACATAGAGTCATCAAGGGACTTGAAATACCAGCTAAGCCATCAAGTGGCTTAGAATAAACACAATTTGGGCCATCAAGAGTTTCAACTAGATGTTTCAAAAACTTTGCTTGGGAAAGTTTTGTCATTACCTCATGGAAGTTAAAGGACTAGGCAAAGCCAACAAATGACTCCACCCCCCTGTCCCTAAGAAGGGTTGCAATATGGAGACAGCATTTTCTTTTTCCCCTGTGGTAAATGATGCTGGCATCACTCTGACAGAGACATCTGTCCAGTCTGTGTGAGGGTCACAGAGGGTACATTGTGAACCCATGGGTCTTCTCCTTCTGTGTGGGATGACACCTTGAGGAGTTTAGGCCTAGCTGTGTTCTTCTTTTCATAGGGTCCAAGCTGAGCCAATGGGTACCCTTGTCACCACACAGATTCCACCCACTTCACCACTAGGCAATATCCTTGAGTGGGACTCTGACAATTTAAAACAAAAACATCTTCTCACCTACTATTTCAATACGATCTGAGTTCAATAAAAAATGGGAAGTGGCAAAAGATGAGTACTTTAAACTTTGCCACTATTCTCCAGTTAGAGCATTTCTGTTTGAAACACAAAAGGTGCAATGAAATGTCTTATAGTCAGACTTTTGTGGTTTCTCATCAAAGGAATTGCCCAAGAAGTATGGTACTTAGTACAGGACCTGAGGAGGACCAAGATAACCTGCATGCCCCTGTTCGAGACCCCTGTTTATCTCTCAGTGAGATGTTGGTCTGACCAGTCTGATGATACTGGGAGGTCTCTTTCACCTCCTTCTTACAATCTCCAGGCCAATACATCAGGCATATCCCTGCTTCTGGTTGCTCTCTTACCAACTCTCTCCTGATCCAATAGCCAGCCTGAGGCTATCAACATCTGGCTTTTGTGCTTCCCTGTTTAAATGCAGATAAACTAAAGACCTATGCCTGACTACTGAGCAGAACAACATTTAACAACATTTAACAACATTTAAAATGGGATCTTAGTTACTGTGAATGTATAAAAACAGAGCCACCCCCTTTCTTAGTCCTTTTTCCACCTAAATAAATGCAAGAGATTTTTTCCCCATATGGTTTCATTCTGGTTACATAGAGTCATCAAGGGACTTGAAATACCAGCTAAGCCATCAAGTGGCTTAGAATAAACACAATTTGGGCCATCAAGAGTTTCAACTAGATGTTTCAAAAACTTTGCTTGGGAAAGTTTTGTCATTACCTCATGGAAGTTAAAGGACTAGGCAAAGCCAACAAATGACTCCACCCCCCTGTCCCTAAGAAGGGTTGCAATATGGAGACAGCATTTTCTTTTTCCCCTGTGGTAAATGATGCTGGCATCACTCTGACAGAGACATCTGTCCAGTCTGTGTGAGGGTCACAGAGGGTACATTGTGAACCCATGGGTCTTCTCCTTCTGTGTGGGATGACACCTTGAGGAGTTTAGGCCTAGCTGTGTTCTTCTTTTCATAGGGTCCAAGCTGAGCCAATGGGTACCCTTGTCACCACACAGATTCCACCCACTTCACCACTAGGCAATATCCTTGAGTGGGACTCTGACAATTTAAAACAAAAACATCTTCTCACCTACTATTTCAATACGATCTGAGTTCAATAAAAAATGGGAAGTGGCAAAAGATGAGTACTTTAAACTTTGCCACTATTCTCCAGTTAGAGCATTTCTGTTTGAAACACAAAAGGTGCAATGAAATGTCTTATAGTCAGACTTTTGTGGTTTCTCATCAAAGGAATTGCCCAAGAAGTATGGTACTTAGTACAGGACCTGAGGAGGACCAAGATAACCTGCATGCCCCTGTTCGAGACCCCTGTTTATCTCTCAGTGAGATGTTGGTCTGACCAGTCTGATGATACTGGGAGGTCTCTTTCACCTCCTTCTTACAATCTCCAGGCCAATACATCAGGCATATCCCTGCTTCTGGTTGCTCTCTTACCACGGGAATGAAAAAGTCTATTAAAAAGTCTGTCTGTTAGTTATGATAGAGTGAGGACATATAGGAAACAGGAAAACCCAGCTGTCTAACTGATTGACAGAAACCTTTCACAAGTATGCTAATAGGGATCCATTTCCCATGGAGAGAAAAGCACTAGTGGGACATCATCCCATCTGTCAATCAGACCTACATATTTGGCCTAGATCACAAATAACTTCAGATAGGTCCTCAGACACTTAGGGCCCAATTGCTGGACACAGCCTTTTTTTCTGTGTTCCATAATCAAGACTCAGAAGATGGACAAAAATGAAAGGCTAAGATTATGGCTGCTGCAATTGGTAATACTTTAAATCGACCCGGGTTATCTAAAGAAAAACCCGTGGGTAGCTGGGTAAAGGTTTCCTCTTTCAAGTACAAAAGAACTGGACACTAGGTATAAGATTGCACCAAGCCTCTGTGAGGCCTATGCCTATGGAAGGCAGCTAATATGACTAAAGGCATTGGAGATTTGATTGTACCCGTTTTCAGAGAGGACCTAGTCCAGCCAAAACCTTCATTTACAAAAGAAGTCCTGGAGAAACTGCAACATTCCTGTCCACAGACACAATCATCTTCTCTCATGAGCACTGGGTACACCTGTATGTTATGGGTGAGCCAGCTCCATTCACTCTATTTTGATTTCTTTCTCTAAAAATGCCTCCTCTGAATCTATAACCTTAGTTAGGGTCAAAGGGATGCTCAATCAGAGATTCTTTATTTCTTTTCTGCTCAGAAGTTAGCCACTTTTGTAAACAAGCAATTTCCCAGACCTGTGCTAGCAGGCAGGACATTGGTGACCTGCCCCTCCAAGACCCCGAAGAGGTATGGTTCACTGAAAAGTAGCTTTGTCCAAAAAGGATATCAAAAAGCAGATTATGTAGCTGTCAGCTTAAATT
The DNA here is from genome assembly GCF_012274545.1 of Fukomys damarensis. Classification (NCBI taxonomy): domain Eukaryota; kingdom Metazoa; phylum Chordata; class Mammalia; order Rodentia; family Bathyergidae; genus Fukomys; species Fukomys damarensis. The sequence continues at coordinate 57,113,948 of NW_022900916.1, forward strand.
AAAGCTAAATCCTTTCCTCCAAGAACCTCTGCTCAAAGGCAGAGCTAATAGCTCTTACTCAGGCATTAGTATTATGAAAAGGCAAAAGGTTAAATAAACATCTATACACACCCCATATATGCTTTTCTGATAGCATATGTCCATGAAACAATCTAGAAAAGAGCCTTACTGACAAATAAACAATCATCTATAAAGCACAGGCAAGAAATTCTACAACTCCTGGAGGCAGTCTATCTTCCCAGGCAGGTTACACTCATGAACTGCTAAGGGCACCAGAGACATGTCTGAAATCATAAGAAGCCTGATTAAAAACAACAATAATAACGTAAAGTACCCCTACATCTCCTTAAAACTCTAGCCTTATTTCCAGTTCCCAAGGAACCATTAAAACCAGTCTATGGCCCTCAGAAAGATAGAAGTGCCTTAGACTAAGGGGGAATAAAAAGTTACTCTGGTGGTATTTAAGAAACAAACTGGTTCTTCCTCAAGGGACAGAGTGGAAGGCTATAGAAACATTTCATGATCCCTTCCATATGGAAAGAGATGCTACATTGGGAATGGTCACTGAAGTTTTCACAAGACAAAGACTAGCAAGAACCACCTGACAGATTTGCAAAGCTTGATCACTCTGTGCTTTCAAGAACCCTGGCAAGCCCAAAGCACCTCCTTAATTAGAACCTGTACAGAGGAGACAACAGGACTGGACAGGAGTGGTTAATTAAGCTCTACCCATATGAGGCCAGGTGGAGGATTTAAACAGATATTGGTCCTGACACTTCACAGGCTGGATTGAAGCCTTTCCCATTCAGATAGTCAGATTCAGGTAGTTAAGGTGCTTCTTAAAGAAATCCCCAGATTTGGACCACTGCGGTCTCTTCTCTCCAGAATGACAATGGACCTTTTACCTCCTAAATAACCCAGGATGGCAAAGGCTTTGGGGATAAAGTACCACCTTTATTCCTCTTGGCAGCCTCAATCTTCTGGAAAGGCAGAAAGACCCAACCAGACCCTAAAGTGAGCTCTGGCAAAATTTTGCCAAGAGATGTCTAAATCCTATCTCTGATTGCTACCAATAGCATTCATGAGAGTTCATAACATGTCTAAAACTGGACTAAGTTTAAGCCCTTTTGAGATGTTATATGGAAGGCCATTTCTAACTTTTGATAGTAGACCCATAGACTTATAATTTATATTTCATCATTGTGGGCCAAAAGTACAACAGGCTAACCAAATGTGTGAAAGCAGCTCTGCCAGGTACTGGCTGAGGGAGACCATCTACTGTCTGCCCTAGAGACGAAGAGCTTGTGAAAACTTGGAGATGGAAGATCAGCAGATTGGTTAAAGCCAAAATGAAAAGACCCCTTTTCAGTGTTGGGTGCAACAGTCACTGCAGTAAAGGTGGCAGAGAGAGATAATTGGATTCATCTTTCTAAATTAAATCTAGACTATACTTAATTGGTAAACCATTTTTAAAGGAACTACCCAATAACATTGCTATGAACATGGGTATACAAAAATCTCTTTGAGACCTTGCTTTCAATTCTTTCATGTATATACCCAGAAGTGGTATGTTTGGGTCATACGGTGATTCTATTTTTAATCTTTTGAAGAACTGTCATACTGTTTTTCTCAGTGAGTATAACATGAGCCTGTACTATTTTAAAAATATTTTCTAAAACTTGCTTTAAAAATTATTGAAAGTGCAAACACACATATTATATTAACAAAGATGGATTCTGACCCAGTTCATAAATCTATAAAAGAATGCTAAACTTAAAAGTCCTAAACTGGGTATGGCAGAGCACTTCTTAGTACTCTGGGAGGGTGAGGCAGGAGAATAGACCTGTGGAGATTTGACTCAGCCTGAAAGTCCTAGGTTCAATGGGGGGGGTCCTAATTCTAGTACCATCCATTTAGAGTATCTCCTTGCATGATCTGTATTTCTTTCCGTTAGAATTTGTGATTTTAGATGACACATTAGTTCCAGGTCAGTAGTAAAGTTAAAAGTGTCCAGCAGGTGAACACTGACCAGTGGCAGATGCTATGCTGAAAATGCTATGCTGCAGAAGGATCCTAGGAGAAAGGAGGTGAATGATAGGCCACTTTATCAAGGACAGAGCAGGATGAGGTCATGTACAGTACTTACCACCATATCCAGACCTAGCTTGGCCTAACCAGTTTATCTCATGGTGACTGAAAAGAGTGCTATTTTGTTTCCAGAGAATTTAACATAAAAGGAAGTTAGATATTGGTCTCCTGTAGAAATCTTGTTCCCATCTGTTTTTCTTACCACCTCAGTTTTTCTTCTATGAGCATTTTCAGCCCATTTCCCCAAATGCAATTAAGTCTCAGCTAGCTACATTAATCAGAAATGTCTTTTACTTAACATTTAACACCTTTTCTAGCTGCTGCTTAAAAACTCAGTAACACTAGCACAGCCTAACTACCAGACTATTCATCAACTGATTAATATTAATCAGCTACATATAGGGCAGACGCAGTTGGCCTAAGAACAACCTATGATGGATCCACTTCACTGTATAATCAGTCTCAGCTCCAAAGAAAATGCATATGGCACCTCAGTGGGGTAACTAACATGCAGCTTCCATGGCTATCTTAATTCAGAGGTTAACGACTCAGAGAAGTCAGAGAGAAAAAAAGGAAACATAAGGGAAATGTACTAACGAGTGTTGTGTTGGGAGATAGCAGATATGGAAGAAGTTTAAATTCAGTAATATTGAGAACTTGAGGACAGGAATTGCAGGAGCAGAGAGAAAATAGAAGTTCTAAGTTCTACTCATTTTTTGGATGTATCACAGAAACTACAATCTGTCACTTTTTTTTTTTGTGGGCTTATGCAGATACACATTATCTGCCATCTGTTTTAGAAAGGCAGCCCACATCTCCCTGCCATTTAAATTATGATGCTCTTATCCTCACTCTCACATCTGCTGGCTCAAATATAAGAAAAGTTTCAGTTCACTCTGAGTGTCATTCATCAATCTACATCTTTTTTTTCCCTCATTGAGTTTATTGGTACATTCTAGGTATACAGTACAGTTACATTCATTGTTGGGATCTTGTACCTCTACATGACAGGTCTTGGTTCTCATTTGTTCCCCTTGTGCCTGCCCTCCCTTCACCCCTCCTCCCCTCTCCCTTTACAAACTTTTTTTCTATTTTCTCATATTTTTTTCTTTTCCTTTATTCCCCTTTCCCCACCCTTCCCACTTTCCCTACACCTTTAGCCCCTTTCTTCCCATTTCACATTGTCAATTATCTCATTAGGATCTTATGTACTATTATAGTTTATTCACACCAGAGAAAACTATTTGATATCTACACATGTGTGACTTATTTATTTCACTTAGGAGTACATCCTCAATATCATGAATCTAGATCTTCTAAGTTCCTTCCATTCTGGGAAAATTCTGGCCTTTCAAAAAGAAAATGTCTAACTCTATGTTTTCTCTAAAGGAAATAATTTGCTAACTGGATTGTTAATCATTGCACTCAAGTTTCAGCATTTCATAGATTTATGTTTCCTATGTGGCATAAACAGAATAAAAACTCTGAAAATCAAAGGGCATTGTTCTTTACAGAACCACCTTTCCATATTTCTTTCCTCCATGTAAGACTGTGATTCTAGCTGATAAGCAACCAAACCAATCCAAACCAAACCAAACCACCTTACCAGGTATGATAAGTACTCAGAAGGGTGTGGTACCTTTAATGCTATAACTTAATCATTTAAATGTTAGTCAATTGGCCTAGCGCAACCTTCTAATGGCAGAATCAATTTCAGCAACAATGCTGACGGCTGCAATGTGATCAACCAAAGCCCCCACCATTTGATATGAAGGGAGTGGAAATGATAGGCAGTTCATTAATCATTTATCCCACAGATGAATGCGTTCTGGTGCTGATAGAGGGCTGGAGGTGAATGCTGCCAAAATGAGAAATGTCAGGGCTCATGCATAATAGCTGTGGAGCTATTTTTAAGCTTCTGTAAAGATTAAAGTTATGCCCTTTTTCTCTACAATGCTGTCATATATGCTTGGCAATTCTGTTCTATGAGAATTCATTTTCACTCTGCTTGAGAAAATTTATAAAGCTCGAATTCTAGCACAAGAAATTTGAAAAGTTATTTAGAAACCTCACAGTCCTGGGAGTGGCTAAACAAAGAAAGTAGTAAAAGAGGCAAAGTAGGAAAGCATTAAATAATTTTTTGGCAATTTTTTTTTCCTTAGAGGGTATGTTTCATCCACAAGGATGATTTATTTTTAATTTCTTAGATCCCCAAAGAGCATGCATCACACAAAATTTTCTGTGGAAACAACAGAATATAGTACACTGTAAAATTTATTGGTGAACTTTCCCAGGAACAGTTGTCTTCATAGACCTTCATGAGCTGCCTCTCCCCACCCCCACCAGTTTAGTCATCTCCAATTTGTGTCTAATTCTTTTAGTGTTAAGATGGTTCCTGACTTGATGTGCATTCTTTTGGAAGCCTGGAGTATCTCAGTAAGTACTGAGTTGCACTTAATTTAAAAACAATGTACTTTCCAAAGCTATCTTAAAATGCTAGTTTGTCACATTGAATCACATGCAGCTATTTTTTCTACATTCTATTTTTGAGGAACAGCAAGATCAGATTTAAGACGATAAAATGTAGTGTCTTTGCAAGACATTCTTCTCTCACATTTATCAAGTTGCTGAATATTTATACTCTATAAATTACACATTTTCATCTATTTTGGAAACATTTATGTAGCATACAGATACACACTCATAGTTGTACATTTATAAAACATACCTGCTTAATGCTGGAAATTAATTTCCAAGTGGATGAGGAAATACACTGTTTTGACATAATTAGGATAGTAAGCAGCACAGGAATTTTGTGCCAAATTTCCACCATGAAGTAATTAGTTATGTAACTCTAAAAAAAGATACTTAGTTTTATCACATTTGACAGTAGCAACTTATTTAACCATCTTCAGCAAAATATAAGGCTGCATTGTGATGTAGCTTGGGATAAGTGTGAACATAGATATTTGCTATTTCAAACTACAACTTTTATGTGTGTGTGTGTATAGAATATATGCTTGCATACGTAGAGCTAATATTCTTTAAACAAGATGCAAAATCAACAATTTGCCTGAATTTTTACATAAACGCTTGTTTCAAGTATATGAGGTATTAATCCCTTCAAATGCTCTTCCAGACTACTCTGTATGCGACTTTATATTTTAAAAGCCCAACTAATTAGATTCTTATATCTAAATTTCCAGTGAGGAAATTATGTTAAGGCAATATGTTTTTCATAAATTGAATGATGAAAGGCTATGTACTGAATGACTATTGCTACTGACATTACATAAATTATCCTTTAATCGTAAAGCTATTTTTGTAACAAATCATTTTGAAATATTATACTATTATTAGTGTATCAGTAAAAATACATTTTTGGAGGGCTGGGGATTTAGCTCAGTGGTGCTACCACCTGCCTTGTAAGTGCAAGGTCCTGAGTTCAATCTCTGGTACCCCTCCAAAAAAAAATTGTTTTTGTAATATGTTAGAGACGATCTTTATTTCCTAAAATTATCAGAAAATAGTTCTTAAAAGTTCAAAATTTACAAATTAAAGAAACTGAAAATTTGGGCTTGCAGAGAGGCAAATGCTAAAATATTCATTTTATACACATGCTAATACAACTATAAATATTAATCTGAATGGAACTGCATGTGCTGAAAACTGCCTATGTCTACCTCTTCCATCCTGCCCAGGCCCAGAACCAAAACAGAAGTCGGAAAATCTCATGGGGAAAAACTAGGAGAGAAAAACTTGAAACACAATTATTAGTCATGTACCACTAGCTTCATGGAAGTCAGATTTTATGAATCCACTTCTCAATGTACTAAATAGATACTAAAATGCACTATTTCCAAATATGATGAAAGCAAATAAGAGGCTTGCATCTTTTTGTTTTTATGTATTATTACTGCATAACATAAAACCGAGAAAAAATACTTTCTGAAAAATTAGTTCTCAGTGCTAATTTCCATAATACTTTTCAGCATTCTTCTTTAATTCACAGAATAAATCCCAGTATTTGGTTGTTTCATGATGACAAGATGATAACAGATCATGGATAGCTTTTATAATAGACAGTGATGTGTGATAGGCATATAATTTATCCATCGTTACTGAAAAAAAACTGGATACAGAAATCCAGCAGAGAAATGTTAACTCAAAATCTTACACCTAACGGTTAGTATCTGTATTCAAGTTCCCCATGCAAATATACTTACATGCTATACACATTATCCCATAACTTGCCTTTCCTCTTCCCAGGTATCGTAAATCCTTGTCATTAAAAACTTATTTCAGCAGTATATTGGTATTTGTTTGCTATACTTTATTATTGCACTTTTTTTATTTGTTTGTTTTTTGAGACAGGGTCTCACTATGTACTTGAGACTGACCTGGAATTCACTATGTAGTCCAAGCTGGTCTCCAACTCACAGTGATCCTCCTGCCTCAGCCTCCTGAGTGCTGGGATTACAGGCGTGCACCACCAGGCCCGGCCTGCACATTTTTAATAGATAACAAACCACATCAAAGAAACACCATTTGTGCATTTATCAGGGCAACCCCTGAGAAAAACTTTCAAGTACATATAGTATTATTATTGAATTTTTTTTTCTTTGCAGTACCGGGGAATGAATTCGGGACCTTGTGCTTGTGAGGTAGGCACGGTGCCGCTGAGCTAAATCCCCAGCCCTCCACTGTTTTACCAAGGGTAAGGACTTTTTAAAGGCTTTTGACACATATTGCACACCTGTTCTGAACCCTTTTGTTGTGGTTTAAATCTAAAATGTCTCTCCAAAGTGCAAGATGACTGATTCTGGGACACTACCATCAATGGCCTCACTCATGGATGAATTCAGTAGCTAGACACGCTGCTAGGAAGCGGGTCCTGGCTGGAGGTGGGTACCAAGGGCATGACCTGGAAGCACATTCTTTATTTAATGCAAGTGTTTTTGTTGTTGTTGTACTGGATATTGAGCTTGGATCCTTGCACTTGCAAGGCAGGCGGCAGAAGCACTGAGCCAAATCCGCAGCCCGGGAAAGTATTCTTATCCCAGGCTCCTCCTCTCTCTGAGGGCTGCTGAGATGAGCAGCTTTCCTCCACCATGCCCTCCCTCCATGGGCCTCTGTCTTGGAACCAGCCAACTTGGAATGAATCCAGTGGAAAACATAACGCAAATAAACCTTTCCTCCTTTAAGCTGCAGGTGTTAGGTGTTTTGTTCCAGTGATGGAAAAGTGACCAATACAACTTTATTGGTTTAAACTCTTACAAGCTTTTATTTCGGAATGTTCCCTCCCTGTATCAATGAAAATATCGGTTAGCTTCTAATCTATGCAGTAAAACAGTACCCCACTATGTATACAATGCTGGGGGACCTAACAAGCCAGGGGCCTCACCTGCTAAGTGTTTTCTCTACCACTGTGCTACATCCCCACCCCTCTATTGTCACTTGACTATGCATGTTACTGATTTGATACTTTTATCTGTCAGCTAATTTTTTTGCCTGTGACAAGTGACTTCATGATCCTGTACCTAAACTGCCTTATATAAAGAATGGAACAATACAACTGTCTCACAGATTATAGCATGATGTGACAATGTGAGTTCTCACATGATAGTTGTGAGGAGATAATACAGGGGCACTTGTGAATTAAATAGAATAATTTGCATGGCACATGGTATATAACAGGCCTAAGAGTAACTATTCTCAGTGATACACTGTTGGCTTTGACATTCATTTTATTTGTGGAAGTATCATGTACAATTCATAAACAAAACCCATTGTTTTGGCAATCTATTTTTTCCCCCCAGTGTTTAAGAATGGAACCCAGGGCTTCATGCATGATAGACAAGTATTTTACCATTCAGCTACACCCTTAGCCATTAAAAGTCTGTTAATTTGAATCTCAGTTGTTAGTTTTAAAAGCTTTTTCTTGGAAAGTATAGTATACTGCTGGTAAGTAGTGCTTTATAAAAATTAAAAGTATTGCTTTTATCATCAGCCAAATAATTACAAAATGTTCACAAAGGAGGGAAAACAGCAGATATTATAATGGGAAGAGTAAGAACAGTGGATATAGGAATTACTTAACCAGCCAGCGCTGTCTTGGCCATTGCAGGTGGATTACAAGACTGGATAAACAGATGTTAAACTAAACAGGAGCATGATTCTCCCATCTCTGATGCCTTTGAGCAGATGTCAGACACATGGAATGATTAATTACTGCCCATGTTTTAATTATGGCTATTCCCATGGAGAGCAAATCTCAGTGTACCATCCCAACATTTTAACTTTAACTAGCAAACCTCAAATTTAATTGAATGGTAGAAAAGGAAGACTTACACAAAAATAATCCTGGAGATCTTTCTTGTATAGATTGGGAGAAAAACTTAAATTCAGGGAGCTAAATTTAAATAGTTAACTAAATAGCTGAAGACATGAACATTTTAGGTTTGCAAGACTCAATAGTCACTGTCCAGATCCACTATAACTTTCTCACCTCTGGGTTCAATCATATATTACACTTAGCACAACCACTTTGAGGGTTTCTGCATATACTGTAAATAGTAATGTCCCAATTTCATCTGGTTTGTGGTATTTTTCTGTCGAGACTCCATTCAGCTCCTTTTGTTTACCCTGTATTTGGAATATTACTATTCTTGGGAAATTTTTATTCCTGAAACACATGTTGACTTCATTCAAGTGATACCATATTCACTTAAAAACTACTGACACATGAAGCCAGGAGCTTTGGCTTATGCCTGTAACTCTAGCTACTCAGGAAGCTGAGGCAGGAGGATCACATGTTCTAGCCAACCTGGGCAACTTAGGGGAGAGTCTGTCTCAAAAAGTAAGGGCACCCCTTGGTTTGCTTCCCAGTCCTGCACTAAAAAAAAAACCAAAAACCAAAAACGAAAAAACAGTAACAACCCAAAAGAAACAAAAGTACTGACACGTGAATAACCAATAATGACTAAGGTAACAATAACTGTTAATTACAATTTACAGGAACACTTAATATTTATTCCATTACTTAATATTCCTAATCAAGAGAATGGGAAAAAAAAAGCAGCATAATACATCATGTACAAATTCCCTATAATGAATGTTATGTATATCTAAAATGTACCAATAAAAAATACTCTCAGTCACTTTATGAGGTAGGCATTCCTGTACCTTTAACACATGAAGAAACCGAAGTTCACAAATGCAAGTTACTGGGGCTAGGACTATAATTTAATTTTCAAAGCTCTACTCTATTTGCAGAATATAAAGCAATTCAGTCATCCAATTAGATGCAGAATTATATTCCCTATTCTACATGTATATGAGTGCGTGTGTATATATACCATTTTAAAGAACAATAACCACTTAGTAAAGTGCATTAAACTGAAAAACAGAACCTAGAAGAAATGTTACTTCTAATCAAGAGTAAGTGTGAAATTCATCATCAAAATAAATACATTACTTTATATGGATTATCTGTAGAGGAGTCAGGTAATTTCTGGATGTTAATTGTGAATTTCACTCAGTATTTTAAAAATAATAAAAAGTTATTAAACGCTTGTTTAACACATTTAAGGGAAATATCTTGTTGAGTTTATAACCAAAATACTTGTGACTTGGTAATAAAAATGGGAAAACAATTTGAATCTATTTTCATGGCTCATACACATTGAAATGCAAAATGCACACACATCCATAAATTGAATGTTTTAGGTTCAAGGAAAACATGAGAAAGTTAGCACATAGTAAAAATCAATGTGGAAAGTGTCCTTCTATATGATTGCAAACAGGCATAATTATTATACAAAATACTTTATATCCATGTCTTACGCTGAATTTCCAAAAATTATAAATACCTCAGATAGTCATTAATTTTATATTTATATTTATAGAAGAAATGAAATATGCAGTTTCATTTAGCTAATACTTAGAACAGTAAAATTGAAACAGTACAACTAAAGCAATACAAAAGTGTACATTTTAATACAATGAAACCAATATTTACTTGACTGTAAAAATTCCCTTAATTGCAAAATTTTTAAAATATAGGCTCAGTTTTATGATTTTAAAACTATCATCTAGCCAAGACATTTAGAATATGAACTACTTCCCAATATTTTCCTAGAAAAGGATTTTTTGTATCTGATCTCAACAAACTTTTAATCTACTTTTCTTCAATATGGTATTTAGACCACATCTCATATTAATCTAATAGATATTACTTTTTAACAGACAAAACTGTTAACATAAAAGGTCTTAAAATTCTTCAGCTGGATATTTCTCCAAAAATCTGTAAATATTAGGCTTCCTACAAAATTCATTTCACTCCTGTGCATATTACAGAGTACTGTACAAATCCTGTTATTTCTCTTCCAACTATCTAGTTACAAAGAGAAAAAATTAATTTTAGAATGAAGTCCCTCAATTGTCACAATATACTTACTTACCTTCAGCAATTTGTGCCTTAAATCTCCAAAATGACCCTGTTTTTCCTACGTGTCCTAATCTAACTTAGAAGAAACAGGATATTCCTGGAAGGAATCTGAGAGCAGGGCACACTATGAGATTATGTAAAATGGTTTGTAAAACACAATCTTGCACAGATTTTGTGTTCAATTAAAATGTTCCTAGCCAGGGATTTAGCTCAGCGGTTTGGTGGCCTGCCTTGCAAGTGCGAGGACCTGAGTTCATTCCCCGGTACCAAAAAAAAAAAAAAATGTTCCTAGGTGGTGAAGATATACTAATATGGAAAGAAATCTCTGAAGATAAATCAGTGCATTGCAAATTAAAAACTTGAAACTGAAAACTCTGTAACAATTTCTCCTAAAATGGTGAATACTTTTATTTTTTGAAAAGTTGTAAGATAATTTCTTTTGGTTTTTTTTTTGGTACCAGGGATTGAACTCGGGACCTTGCACTTGCAAGGCAGGCAGCAGAACCACTGAGCTAAATCCCCCATCCTGTAAGATATATTCTTATTTTTGGGTTTTGAGCAAGACAGTAATAGTCTACACCAAAAATTTCTTATATTTAAATGAAACTGGATGAGGGAAAAGTCTTCTTAAAATGCATATTATCAAATATATATTGACAAATTTTATTTCTCCAGTGTGGGGTAGAATTTTAAAAGTAAATATCCATAATTTTATCTGAAAAGAATCTAAATATGGTTAAGCTTAAGTACTCAATTTGTCATTTTATTTTAAAAGTGGAAGATTTTATTGAAAGATATCCAATTTTGGCTTTGAAGATACAGGTTCAAGGTCTCTTCTTTGTTATTCCAGAAACTATGTATAGTGTTTGTAATTTTAACAGTACCTTAAAAGTGTTCCCAACATGAAGATTTTCAACCTAATGAACAAAGCGTATACTCACACTCTGATGTTCATTTCAGTTCATTTGTCTCTGTGAAGCACATCAAACTCACTCAAACATCAAATGGCCAATCTGATAGAATGATTTATTTTCTCATTATAGGAAAGTCATGAGTGCCTAGTTCTGAGGTATGTTTTTCAGCTATGAAGGACATCTATTAGAACGTTCCACACTTGCAGGTTTCTCTTTAACATTTTATGGCTGAACAGTCTCTGCAGGTACCAAATTCCCAGTTGTATCCAACTGCATACATTTACATGTGCATGCAGATACAGGACACTCTGCATGGTCCCTAAAAAAAATAGGTAAAATATAGTTAAAAAGTCCAAATTAGAGGGCTGGGGATTTAGCTCAGTGGTGCTGCTGCCTGTCTCGCAAACACAAGGTCCCGAGTTCAATCCCTGGTACCAAAAAAAAAAAAAAAAAAGTCCAAAATACAGTACATGAACACATTTACCTATGTCTATCTATAATGCAAGTTTTCAATGGTATTCAAAACCCCAAGGAGAAAAGTTTTAAAAGCATCAAATTAGAAATGACTGCCAAGTTGAACTTGGGATAGAAAATTGCTGAAAAACGAATAGCTTCACTTTTTATATATACAGTAAGATATCTCATTTATAGTTATGAAGGTGACAGGGATACGCTCAGAATTTAAATTAAAGCCAATGAAACGAGTTGGCTATAAGTGCTATAGCTATGAGATATGAGATATGCACAAGGCAAGTGGCAGTATCCAAAGTAAAAGCTGAAGATCTTGAGTCTCCACTGCATGAAGAGCTTTCCTACCATATACCAAGTTTACCAAGAAAATGACTAGTGTAATTTGTATGTACTCTTATCATTATACTTGTAATTCAGTTACATGATAAATTATAGGATATGCAGTCAGAAAAACTATAAATATTGGCTCTAATAAAATTATATAATGTAGGGCTGGGATTTAGCTCAACAGTGCCGCTGCCTGTGCCTACCTTGCAAGTTCAAGGTCCTGAGTTTGATCCCCAGTACCCCCCCAAAAAACCAAAACAAAACAAACAAAAAGCAAAACCTAATACTACTCATTTAACACATTAAAAAATACATCTTATATAACTATTATCTTATATTTTTTATTTTTATTTTTGGTACCGGGGATCGAACTTGGGACCTTGTGCTTCCGAGGCAGACAGCAGAACCACTGAACTAAATCCTCCGGTCCACCTATTACCTTACAGATTAGGATCACATAGGATATCTACTGTTATAAATTTTGACATTACCTTTGCTAACTCAAATGATGGTTTAGAAAAAGAAATGCATCCTTTTGCTATACAGTAATAGCATAAAATAATGTGAACTATATAGCGGGCAAACTGTCTTATGTCCTGTAACTCTAAGCTTATTCAAGAAAGAATGTACTGATTACCTGAACCAACTAAGCATGTGTCCAGCATGTCCACCATGCCTACAATTGTGACACCATGTAAACCAGTTGTTAAACTGAGCTAATTTTTTGTCCTTGCTTAAGTCGACTTTTTCATCTGATTTTGATCCTCCTATGGAAAAGGAAAACTGTGTTTATTCACTATATCACAATATTTTAAGTTTCTTAAGAGGTATACCTAAAACAATTATCAAAATACAATTTTCACATCATGCTGAAACACTGATTTAGATGATAGGATCTAGACTTTTACCCAACACTGAAGAGAGATAATTATTATCTATACAAACCTTTTTAAAGAAGACAAAAAAGAAATTTTCCATTGCATTTCACAAGGCAGATACAACCCTGCTAACAAAACCATCCAAAAGTAACACGAAGAAAGAAGATGACAGACCCATCTCCCTCCTGAACACATATAAAAACAGTGAGTAAAATATGAGCAAATAAAATCACATAGTATCATAACCCTATGATTCAGCAATTCTAATTCTTCGTGAATACACTAGCAAGACTTCTGCATATGTCAATATGACATGTACCTTAATAAATGTTCTTTAATAAATTGTCTTGAGAAAACTCACTATCCATCTGTAGAAGATTGAATCTAGACCCCTCTCTCACCATGTCCTAAACTAAAATAAAAAAACTAAATGTTAAGATGGAAACAATCTGCTGGAAGACAAAATAGGTAAAATTCTTGAAGACACAGGCATAGGCAAGGACTTTCTGAATAGAACACCAAATTGCACAAGAAATAACACTAAGTAAAAATTGATAAATGGGAGCATATAAAATTAAAAAGCTTCTGTGCAGCAATAAACAACCACTAGAGTAAGAGACAACCGACAGAACGGGAAACTTCTGCTAGCCATTCCTTGGTCAAAAAACTAATATCTAGAATATATAAAGTACTAAAAAAAATTATATCCTCCCCCAAATAAAAAACCTAATAAAAAATGGACATCTGAAATGAACAGACATTCGTCAGAAGTCCAAATGCCCAATAAATATATTAAAAAATTACGTATCTCTGGCTATCAGAGAAATATCAATGAAAACAACATTGACTTCCATCTTACTCCAAAAAGAATGGCGCTTACCAAGAAATCAAATAATAAATAACAAATGCTGGCAATGCTGCAGGAAAAAGGAATCTTACTACATTGTTGGTGGGAACATAGATTAGTACAACCACTGTGGCAACCAGTACCAACTCCGCACAAAAAAGTAATCATTATGCAGTGCAGACATGTATTAACAACAATGGCGGGGGGGAGGAATGTCCACAGCAGCATTATTTATACTAGTAAAAACCTAGAACTGACCAAACTGTTCACTAATAGTAAAGTGTAGAAATTGTGTTTCAGTCCTAAATAGAACACTTAATAGTAGTAAAAAATAAACTCCAGCTAAAATTCATCTACATAACTGAAATTTTAAAAAAAGTTTAATGTTGAGCAAAAATGGGGAAGTCAAGGAAAAAATTCTGTAAGTCCTTTATATAATATAATAAGCTACACATACAAAGCAGAGATTAATTAACATGTAATTTAGGAAGTAGGCGACCTCTGGAGTGGAGGAAAACAATATCACTAGGCAGGAAGGAATGAGAGAAGTACCAGTGCAGACACTGACTTAAGCAAGGTACATTTATGTTTGATGTTTGACTTACCATAGTATATAATACATATACATATGCACTTTTGTTCACCAAAATTTAAACAAAAGTGCATTATCACATACGCATGCTTATACATGTTTGACTCTATATCTTTATGAACCTCTTTAGAGTTCAGAAAATGGCCATTCTAGTACTTTAGGCTACGTCATTGTGTTGTTCTAAAACAAAAAATCAAATTAAAATATTTTAAGACCTTACAATTAGAGACAAAAAATGGGAAAATGATTAAGTAAAAGTATTCAGCCTACTTAAGCAATTGTTAACTGCTAGGATATGATGTATAGATAATTAAAATCAAAATTTCACTTAGGCACTGTTGTCACATTTAATGATGACAAAAATGGCCTTACAGAGATAGTTTTTAAACATATTCATTTGTTTTTGCTTATGACATAAAAGTAAAAGAACATATAAGGAGTATGTATTTATGTATTTAGTGGTAGAGGATAAATCCAGGGCTTTTGCGCTGGTCTACCTTCTCAGCCGTTTTTAAAATTTTTTGACAGGATCTTGCTAAATTGCTTGGGTTAGATTCAAACTTGCAATCTTGACTTATTTCCCAGAGAACTGGGGTTACAAGTTTGTCACCACACCCGGGTTAATATTTAAGAAGATATAAATACAATGAAACCATTCCTAAATTATGAATAATTTTTTTTTTTTTGAGGTACTGGGGATCGAACTCAGGACCTTGTGCTTACCAAGCAGGCATGGTGCCACTGAGCTACATTCCCAGCTCTCTCTTTTGGTTTTTTGAGACAGTATTTCACCCAAATAGTCCAGGCTGGCTTTGAGCTCCCTATGTAGCCCAGGCTGGCCTCAAACGTGTGACTGATCCCACTGTTTAAATCACTTTAAGATGCACAGAAAACATACTGAGTTTAGAACAAACTAATCCATATCTTTTTTTTAATGAAACTGGAAATATTACGGGTTACTCTACTACAAAGAGAAAAAGGTTATTTTAAATATCAAGTGACTTTAAATTTTAAAAGGCAGTGGATAAGTGTTACAGAATATCTGAGGAAAACTAGAGTTCACTTATATACTTTCAAATTAAGAAGATAAGAAGGAAACCAGGGCATAATCTAACTTTTAACAAATATGTCACTATCTAGAACCTTTTGTCCAGCCTTTGGGCCTTCCTGGGTGGCAATAAGTGAAGAATTAACTTGGGCCACATCTAAGAAATATAACATGTAGAAGTAATAAAACTTCCTTTAAAAATATTTTTATTACATATGTGTAGGTAAGCTAAAAAGCTACTACCGATCATTTTACTTGCCAAGCTGTGACAGCGCATGTGACATCCTGGGTTCCCACTGGACTGGCTGTCTGTGGGTGTAGGAAGTGGACTTAGCACTGCACTGCACCATTCCCTAAAGAGTACTGCACTGTCACCTGTGCAGCTCATGCTGGAACACGTACAACTGAGTTATGAAAAATGTTGCTGAAAAAAAAATCACATAATAATATTAAAAGTTTATGATCTTGTTGGGTCACGGCAATAGATAGCCTGGGCCATATGTGCCTGAGTTAGGGACATTCCTGATCTAGAAGTTACGCTCTACAAAGGCAGACTTTTATCTGTTTTATCTGTTCACTGTAATTTTTCTAGTATTTAAAAGAACAAGTACTAATAAATATTTTGTTAAAAATGCTTCCAATTTATAATCTATATAGTGATACTAATTAGAACCGTTCAAATAGAGTTGTAATCTTCACTACACAACTGAGTATAAAAATATGCAAATCTCAGTTAAATAAGCTTATGGAAATCATAATTATTTGGATAATGAAACATGATGGGTGGATGCAACTGATTAAAGGGAAAGCACCACAGCTGTTTGTACACCTGAACTTTTAGGCTGCCATGAACCAGCATTTGATTTCTATTAGGTCCTGTTTTATTTTAAAATTATGATTCTTCTGATAAAAATATTATGATTATTCTAACTTACATAGCTCAGAAGTGTCTTTATAAAGATCACATTAAAAATCTCTAATTCTCCTACACTATTTCCTATCAGTCTACTTCCAAGACTGTCGCCACACAGTGCATTTAATACTTCCATATACTCTTGGCACTTATAGTTACAAATCTCCATCCCAATTCACAATGTTCAACTTTACACCTGGCAAAGCTTCCCTGAAATTTCACATATTTAACTCTACCAAATGTTAATGCAGTAGCTGAAATGGAATCTTCTTTCTGAAGCTTTCCAGCTATCTCTCAGATAGAAACAATGTTTTTCTCTTTCAAAATTCCTCACATCAAAATTCCCCTCATCCTGGGAGCTAGGTATGTTTCAAAATTCAGACTGCTTTGGGATTTTAGAAAAATAATGAAGAGCAAATATATTTTGTATAATACTTCTGTGGAAGCCTGAGGCTGCAAGCAGTAACCAAACACAATGACATTTTTGCAGTGAGACACACAAATATTCACAAATAAACAAGAGAGACAGAGATCTTACTAGCTTCTTGTCAATTCTAAATCTAAACAGGTTGTGCTGCCAAACGAGATTAGTATAATACATTCTTTTAAAATGCTGGATTTCCAGGTCTTTCTTAAGATTTTGGAATGATGGATTAGGCACCATGGACCAGTACTTATTTTCTAGAACATGACTTATTTTATATTAGTTTTTCATGTTTATTGTATGCCATAATTTCCATGAGGCTATCTTATTCTTCTAAATACATGAGTCTTATCTCCTGTAATACATAATTTCTGAAGCAAATCTAGAATTGTGAAACTATTATGGAAAAAATGTTAAGATTTGATTAACCTGAATGTTCAATATATTTATTGTAAAAGTCTCCATAACAGTTTGAAATATTACATGATTTAATTTTCAAGTACTAGAAAAGTACTGTTATCTTATTTCAAAAAACAGAAAGGACTAAAAACTATTATCTAATAAAAAAGAATAGCACAGGGGCCAGGGATTTGGCTCAGTGGTTCCGGCGCCTGCTCTTCAAGCTCAAGGGCCTGAGTTTGATCCCCGGAACCACCCCCCACCGCCCGCAACAACAAACAACAAAAAGAATAGCACACAAGTGTCATTAGAAAGCAGATAATCCTTGTAACTTCCTGAGAACAGTTACTAAATTTAACTTTTCCTATATATCTCAGTTCACACAGATATATGACTTAGGCTATATTTTACCTCCTTGTTCTTTCATTGTAGTAGATAACACAAACTGTTACTTATTTATTAGTATCAGGGCCACACAGAAAAACTGATCAGCATACAGCATATAAAAATTCTAATGTAAACCTAAACTAAAATGTACATCTAAAAGCATTACATATTGCCTTCACTTGTTAAAAAAGCCAAGTATCTACAATGAAAAATAATGACTCAATGATACTAGCAAGTCTTTCACATATATTAATAAAAAAATCAAGACTGCGTACATGAAAAAGCTGCAGATTCAGAAACCATCAGAACCAGAAAGCAGCTCTGGTCCAATATAGTAGATCCTTGACTTACGAACTCAATTTGTTAGAGAGGGCTGGTTATAACTCAAGTTGGTCAACTGAAGGCTCAGGCTCCTCCTACACAACCTTCAGTTTTTTTTCCTGTATACAGGCAGAACTCAGAGACACTGGCCCAGGATTTCTCAATTAACCCCACACAGGAAAGGATACTGTAATTTTTGTTTGTTTGTTTGTTTGTTTTTCTGGTACTGGGGATAGAACTTGAGTCCTTGAGCCTGCAAGGCAGGAGGCAGCACTGCTGAACTAAATCCCTGGTTAAATCTGTATATCTGAGGCCATCTGGAAGCACTAGCGGCTGGCATTTGGGTCATAACTCAAGACTCTGTTCCTAAATCAATGCTGGGAGCACTGTGCAGTAGATCATACGGACAGACCTAACTTGCCTCCTCTCGCAGATGAGGCAGAGCCCTGTGTGGAACGAGGCAAACACCTCTTGTTCACTTCCTCCTGTGGACGAGGCAGGGCCCCACAGGAGGAAAACAGGAGACAAATGGGCATGGTGGAATAAGGCCTGGCTGAGAAGAGGACCATCTTACTTCCTACCTATCCAACAACAACAAAAAACCACCAAGCGTTGTCTCCTACATACGCTAGCCATTCTCCCTGTTCCAATCAGAAATCCCCTTTCATCTTGCCTTATCTACACTATAAATAAATGTGCTAAAGATACAAGCCAAACTTTTTGTCTCATGAGGACAAAGGGATTCCACCTGGCCTCAGTTTTATAAACTTTACTGTCATCTTTGTCTTCTTTCTTTGACTTTCTTAATCGCCCACCGCAGTTTCTCACACCATAAATCCTTCAGCCATGCGGGCTGTGGCAAGTTAAAACTAAAATTCTGGCCATATCCCAAGCTGTTTGTGTGTCAGGGTCCACAGTAACTCAAGGGTCTACTGTAGCTTAAATAGAGCTAAAGTAATCCTTTCAATGCACAGATTTTATAAATCAGAGGGATCACAAAAGCATTCAAACCAGTAAAATGCCCTTTCTTAGAAATAATGCAAACAGGCCAGTATGTATATATTTCAATGTCAACTCAATTATATCAGAACAATTTAAATTCAGAAAAAATACTTCATAGAATTATGTCATACCAGGACAGCTGGAAACAGGTGTTCCCATATTGATGAGGCAAAGAGCACATCGAGGAAGGGGTTTTCGACAGCCAGGACAGCTTGTGACTTTAGACTTTGTCGGGGAGCCGCTCACACCATACTGACTAAATCCTCTGCCCTGATGAGGCACAGAAGAACAGCTGTAGGAGATGGACTTGCCACAGAAATTACAACTCACAAATACCTGCAAAACAAATGAGACAAGAAAGAAATGTGATGTAAATCATAAAAGAATGACAAAAGGGTGAAACAAAAAATTATTTTACTTAAAAGCTTAACTATCTGACACTGCAAAATGACTCATCTGCTAAATCTGACTACCTCTCTTTTAAAATCTCCAGTTAGTTACATTACATGGGTAGCTTTTTTCTGTTACCTTCAGTTATATTCTTCCAAGTATCTTTGATATTGCTGGAAAATTAAGAACTTTAGACCCTGACATTTTAGATTTAACAAAACATTAGAATATTCATCCAGAGCCATTTAAAACATCATAATGACTTCTAAAAAACCAGTTCAGTGATGTAATCCTCTGAACAGAATTCCTTAAAAAGAAAATATTGTTTCTAAGATAAAAAGGAGTTAAGGATCCCTAAAGACAAATTGTTAAAATTTTAGAATAGCAGTACATGGTATTCATCTGCTTTTATAATAAATGCCTTAGTTTTTAGTACCTTACTATGCAGATTAGTAACATATACAATAACATGCCATTTTACAATACTCTGGCTGCTTTAATATGAGCACATTAGTTTCTCAATTTCCTAAAATAAGAGAAGAGCACCATCCAGTGCCCACATTGAGGAAAACCTAATCCTTAACATCTGAGCTAAGATAAAATGATCTTAGATCATGTGTCCTAGTGAAAGGGAATTTCTAGGCAGACAGATATATTTCTAACAGAAAAAATTAATTAAATTGGACAACTATGAGTTAACTGTGTTATTAACCGACTATGGGTTAACTAGGTAACTATGCTCTTTGTAGAATGTATCTGAGTAGCCAAGACTTCTGTAATCTGTCACCAAGACAGCAGAGCTGACTCAGTCCTGCCAGAACTCTATGCTTTGTGGCCACCACCCCCACTTACTCTGTGTAAAACTCTGCTTGCTATATTCCCAGGGAAACTCCAATGAAATTAAACTTCACTGATGTAAAAAATGTCAAATAACTAACCAACCAAAGACTGCCAAATACTCTGCTTCTGTACCTCCTGCTTGCAACCCTATAAAACTGCTGGCCCACCAACAACTGCTGAGCCTAACTTCTTTGGAGTGATCGCAGTCAGGTCCTTCAACGAGTTGTTCACTGCCTCCTGCCTGAGTGTCTTCCTTTTCCGATGGTTTGCTACAGCACTACGACAGTGTGGCACCTGTGCCACAGCGGGCTATTTATATCATGGAAAGCTCTAAATGGTTCACCATCATGGTCCGAGGATATTGATTCCACGGTTTTTAAATTAGTGCTAAAAGAAAAAAAAAATTTCCATGTACAATTAGTTAGGTAATATGCATATACTGTTAAGTTTAAAAAAATTCCCAAATCCTGCTTTACCACACATAAAGAGTGCAGAAAAACTACACAGATGGGATTTCTAATATGACATTAGTTTAGATTCCAAAAGGCCTTCACATGTTGGAAAACTTCACACAATCCTAGTATTTAGGCTTTCCAAGGATCCTCTAAACCTCTGTACTTTGTTCTATCTCAGACCAATGCTCAACCACCTAGTATGATTGTTAGGACTGGCAGAACCAAAGAACAGGAAGATCAAGAATGAACAGTCTGAATGTAACTGTACTGTATCCCTAAAATGTACCAATAAACTCAATTAAAGCTGAAAAAAAAAAGAATGAACAGTCTGGAATAGAAATCAATGGGAACTCAATATAAGCAAAAGAATGAGCTGAAAATAATTTATTAAATTGAAATAAAACATGTTATCATTTGATTCTCTTTTAAACAATGTTCTTACCTGTGCTAATGGCTTGGAACTGGGATCCAACTTACTCCGGTGAATATCAAATTCAGCTCGTTTGTGCCAAAACCTCCACGCATCTAATAAATTTCTATAATTCTCAATCCAGTACTGAACTCTTTCATCTTTTAGAACATCTAGAGGAGAGCCCTTAAAAAGAACATGGATTTTTTTCAGTTGTTTCAGATGTTCTGTTTAACCCAGGGGGTTCTGGGTAACACGGGAGCATGAGCCAGACAGAAGAAACAGTCCCCCTTTTTGCCAAAAGCTGTTTCCTAATGAGGATACAGATAACGGGTTGAAGCTCCATTAATTTACGTCAAGCTGCTCTTCTCTAATGATATAAATATACATTTGTAGATACCATACTAGCTAGGGAAGTCTAATTCTCTTTTAATTGAGTTTAAGGAGCTGGGAGCAACAATTCACCTCCCTGGTTATTCCACAGTGATGCGAAAATGTTTTGTCCCAACTATTAAAAACTCTGGGCTCACAAACTCTACTATTTTATAAAAATACACACCAAAATTGCTCAACCACATACAAATGAATACTCAGCCTTATTGTTTCTATCTAGCAAGGTATTATGAACGGAAATACTGTTTTTGAACACCTATCATCTGTAAGTTAAATCAGTCTATTCTTTCTCTTGCCTCCAATTAAAATATATTTTTAAAAACTTAATTTAACAAAAAAGAAAGAAAACCAAAATGTTTTTTAAACTATTATTATTAGTATTATTTTTTCCTTAAGTTTACTTTGGTGGTCTAGAGTTCTCATTAAGAACTTTTCTCTCTCTTATTTTGTACCAGGGATCAAACTCAGGATCTGTGCTTGCGAGGCAGGCACAGCACCACTGAGCTAAATCCCCAGTCTTTTTTTTTTTTTTTTTTTTAAGCAGTTCTATGGATTGAACTAAAGTATATCCTCAGTCCTTTTTAAATTTTTTATTTTGAGAAAGGGTCTTGCTGAGTCTCTAAATTTCCAGGCTGGGCTTGAAATTGGGATCCTCCTGCCTCAAGTCTCCCAGAGTCCTGAGATTGCAGGCATGTACCGCAATGCCCAGCTAAGATGTCAATTTCATGGTGGTAGTAATTTTCCTAAACCTACATTTTCCCTGTAACTGTGACATTCCGCATTTCATCTATGCTTGTTTTCCATTTTTGTAGGCTTTTAGCTCTAAGAAATCATCCTGCACTTCACACAATGCAGAAAGTAGAGAATGATTACTTGTAATACCTTGGACATGAGTATGAAGCCCAGTTTTCCCAATCCCACTTGAGGGCCAGGGAGAGAAAGAAAATAATGTTAGAAAAAAACCTAGCAAACGTTTTACAGGAAAAGAACAGAAGCCTGTAAAAGCTAATACAATCTATCTTTAGATAATCAATCAAAAGCATGAGCCTGTCTTTTATCTATGAAGCATTAATTTCATGATCAGAGTTAAATTTAGCTAAAAAAAAAGTGAAAAACTCACAACAATTTTATTTAAAAAAAAATCTA
The DNA here is from genome assembly GCF_012274545.1 of Fukomys damarensis. Lineage (NCBI taxonomy): Eukaryota > Metazoa > Chordata > Mammalia > Rodentia > Bathyergidae > Fukomys > Fukomys damarensis. The sequence goes on from NW_022900916.1 coordinate 57,136,641, forward strand.
CTTTAGTCCTGAATATGGCCAATTAAGCAAAACTAAGTACTATAGTAGTATTTTACCTCAGGTTTTAAAAAAAATTCAGAGCTGGGTATGGTGATATATATCTGTAATCCCAGCATTCTGAGAAGCTGAGCCAGGAGGATTACAAGTTCGAGCCTAGTCTGGGGGAACCTAAAAAGACCCTATGTCAAAAAATTTAAAAAGAGCTATGGATGTAGCTCAGTACAAATGCCTTGGGTTTGAGCCCTAGTACTGGGGCACAGGGGGAGAAATCACTAACTCGATGTGTTCATATCCTCTTCTTCCTGCTTTCATGCCACTAAAGATGAACTAAAAAGAGAGTAGTAAGGACACATTAAAAATAATTTGGCAACTCATATTTGGTATGGCTTCTCTAGATCTGCCCTGATAGAGCCTAAAATGACGCCCCACTGGATACACAGAGGGAAGAGTTCAGAGATTGAGCCTGACCAAACCAGTAGGGCTTGGGCAATAACTTGGGCTTCTCACAGATTCACAGTAACAAAAAGGCCAAAAGTGATCAACAAGTAAATGAACTCTCAAAAGTAATAATCATTATTCTTCAGAAAAGGATCAAAATAGCCAGATCTATATACTATCATGTACACAATGCTCAATATTCAATAAAGAAATCACTAGATATGTAATAGGCAAATGTGCTTCAAAGTAAAGGAAAAGGCTGTCAATAGAATTAAAAATAAAGTAACCGATACATTAAAATTTAGCAAAGACCAATTTAGCAGGTTCAAAAAGAATTCTATGATTGACAAACACAATAGCTGAAACTAAGAATTTGCTGGCAACCTTAATTAGCAGCTAAGAGATACATAAGAATCAATACATAAATCAAGGGAAATAATTCAACCTAAAGAACAAACCCCCACCCCAGACTTGAACCTTAGGCATTATGGACAATATCAAATGGTTTAATATCTACATCATAAGAGTCCAAAACCAAAAAGAGAACAAGATTGGAGCAGCAAAAAAATTAAAGAAATAATGACTGAAAATTTCCCAAATCTGATGAAAAACACTAACAGATATAAGAAGTAAAACCACTAACAGATACAAGAAGCTACATGAACTACAGGCAGGATAAAAAGGAACTATAACTAGGCACATAAGTATGATATTGCTGATAAGTGCAGATAAAATCTTGAAAGAAGCCCAAGAAAAAAATGAACAATCAGCAATAGGGAAACAAAGAGGAGCAGACTTTTAATCAAAAACAACAGAGGCCAGATAATATGAATCTGCCTCTTTAAGTGCTGAAGAAAAAACAAAGATGAACTAGACATTTTCAGTTAAAATTTAAAAGTTGGGGGAATTTATCACCTACATTATGCAAAATGCTAAAGAAAAAGACCAAAGGGAAAAGATAGCAGGTGAAACTCTTATTTACAGAAGGAATGAAGATTGCCAGGAATGGCAAATAAGTGAGTAAATACAAAGTCATTTTCTTTCAACTCATAAAAGACACAATTTTTCAAAAGCAAAAATAGTAACACTGAATGTTGTTTCTCCTAATGGATGTGGTGTAATAAAAATACAGCAAATGATCAAATATAAATTTAAAAATTTATTTATTTCAGTAAAAGATACATTGCCATTAACTCCACCCGTATTGAGTTTTTCCTGGCTGCCTAGACATCTGAATTGATTTAAAATGTTTATGGCAATTTCTGACAAATAACATGGTGTATCCTCATCTAACTTCATTACCTGATCCTACACCATGCAACTTTTGGCTCTTCCTTAAAGTCAATGTGACCATGAGAAGTAAACATTTTGAATCAATTCAGGATATGGAGGTAGCGATGTTACTAATACAACTAAATCAGTCATTAAAGAAGACTACCACAACTGCCTCAGAAAGCGACAAACATGACAGGATAAGTATGTTCAAAGGAAGAAGCATGAATGGTGGTGTCTTTTACTGCAATAAGTGTTACAAAATAAAATCAAACATTTACCATATTTTTAAAAATCACACCTTGTATTTAGAGGAAAAACACCTGATCATGAGACAAAAGAGATGGTACACGTTAGAGTTTAGATCTAAAATGTCCTTCAAAGGTCTCATCTGTTTGGAAGGTGACTGGACCATAGAGGCACTATAGTTATCAGTGGATTCATCCATTGATGAGTTCAGTAGCTGAACGTGCTGTTTAGGAAGTGGGGCCTGCCTGGAAGTGGGTCACTGGAGAGGTGTGACCTAGAAGGGTGTGTTATCTTCAGCCCTTCTTCTTTTCTCCTTCTTGGCCACCACGGATTGAAAATCCATTCACCTGCCACCATGGAGCTCTTCCTCTGCTATCACAGAGCTGGCCAACTATGGACTAAACTGTGAACCAACCCGCCCCCCCACCATCCTTTCAGTTGTAGGTATTTGATATTGTGTGCCAGCGACAGTGTGTGACTAAGACACACACTGGAATCAGAGAAGTGTGGTCACTGATGTATCTGACCACATGAGTTAGAAGCCTTTGTATATGCGCTGCTGAAGTGAGCATGGATAGAAGCCTTTGGAACTGCTTCATGGGAGAACTTTGAAAAGTCTTGGAGATGTCACATAGAGAAGCCTTAGAATGCTGAAAGCGGAGTTTGACGGGAGATTCTTGTGGGAACTCAGAAGCCCAGAATACTAGTAGGAATGTAAATGTAAAGTCCAGGCTCAGGAGGTTTCCCTTAGAAACAAGGTAGTTGGACTAGAGGCCATGTGTATTATACTTTGGTAGACAATTTGTCTATATTTTGCCATAGTTTGAGACTATGCATGAATCTGAGATTGAGGGTGGTGGACTAATTAATCTGGTGAATGAAATTTCAAAGAAGCCCAATGTTCAAGATGCAGCAATGGTACTGCATGCTACAATTTCTTAGATCTATACTGCGAATCAGGAACAAGGGCAGAACTGAACAATTTGAAGTTTGCAGTTCTGCCAGAAAGGAAGACTCTGTAAAGTTTTAGCAAAGGAGAGAATGGTTGCTGGAAAGATTCACATTAAAACAAAGCCAAGTACTTTGCATCAGGACAATAGGAAGATGGCCTGAATGCATCTCAGGAATCACCAAGACCCTATCCTTTGTTGTTTAAAGGGTGCAAAACTATAAAGCTTTCAATTGAGAAGAGAGCCCCTGGCTTAAGACCAGCTACCTAAGGAACTGGTTCCCTGGGATTTGTTTCATAATGATCAGTCATTCTGGAACTCAAAGTTGCTATAGCCATGATCAAAGTGGGTGTGGCTATTTGAGCTGGTGGTATCATCCATATGGTGCTGGTTTTACAGATATACAGAATGCAGGAGCCATAAGCTTACAGAGTCTTTCACCTTGTTTTCAGAAGGCCTGGGAAGCCTAGTACTGAGGAGTGAAGCCAAAAATGCAAGAGACCCCAAGAAGCTAGAGATGATAAGAACATGCCATCTGCTGAGGAAAGCCACAGGGAGTAGAACCATCCCAAGAAAGAAGGCATGTAAACTGCATCAGGCATTGCTGCAGGTTACCCAAGCCTTTTGGATCCACAACTTGATCCAGGTACTGGACATGGAACTATAAGATTTAATGTTTGCTCTGCTGGGTTTTGGATTTGCTTTGGTCCCATTCCTTTCTATATCCCTATTTCTTTTTTGGAATGGGAATGTTCACCCTGTAATAGTAAATGTTAGAAGTACAGTCTGTGAGTAACCTGGTCTGTGAGTGTTCTGCAAGACAAAGATTTCTGAGAAATTTTAACTTTATAAACAAGCAATGTCTTGCAATACAAGTAGTAAGTCAGGCTGAACATCACAGGATCACCATTCGTTCTCTCTGCTTTCATATAAAAGTGGTTTGGATTATGAGCAGAACAAGTTACTATCATAAACTAAGGTATTACTGTATTTAACTTTCTTTTTGACTTCACAGTTAAGAGCTTGCCTAAGTCAAACTCTGTAAGCCAAAATAAACATCCCTTAAATTGCGGATGTCCAGTATATTATCTCAACAATTGGGAAAGTGGCTACGATAGTGCATAAGTGTATTTACCCGGTTGTAACATTTGTGAAACTCTAAGTATGAAGAAAGTGCCAAGTATAAAGTAAGAAAAAGGCAGGAAAAGGTAAGAAAAAGAAAGTGTGAAGAGTATGTTAGGTGTGAAATGTGAAGTATGGGGGGTAAAATGTTGATCTTGGTAAGGATGCAGCTTCTTAGACCCAAAGCAACAACTTTAATAAAAAGAGAATTTAATTAATAAAACATAATAAAGTGTTTAATTAAAAGGGCAAAGAGGAATTAAAGTAAAACTCAAATATTCAATTTACCCAAAATAAGGCAAGAAAGGAACAGAGGAATAAAACATAAAGACAAAATGAAAACTAATAACAATATGGCTAACTTAATCTTGACCATATAAATGTGAGCAGAGGAAACACCCCAATTAAAAAGCAACGACTATCAGTCTATAAATTTTTTTTTTTGTTGTTGTTGTTGTTGTTGAGACTAGTCTCACTATATAGTTCAGGTTGGCTTTGAACTCACTATGTAGCCCAGGTTGACCTCAAACACGGCAATCCGCCTACCTCAGCCTTTCAAATGCTGGGATTTACAGGTATGAACTGTCATGCCTGGCTTCAGTCTAGATATTAAAAAAGCAATTATCATCACTGTTAACACTTAAAGTATATTTCATTTATCTTACGATGTTAACCCATTTGCACTCTATAACCATACATATGCAATTTAACAGATAGAATCTTATTCCAGAAAGGAAAAAAAAAAGTTTTTTTCTTTCATAGGCAGTGACATGATAACTTTAGGTAAGTTTACTTTATGGTTTGTGAACCATTATTCAATTACATTCACAGGAAGGTAGATTTGGGGAATAGACATTTTATTAGTTACCCAGTACACAGTGGCTTTCATATTGTATAAAAGGAAAAGGGCAAGAAAGAGAGTATCCATGAAAGGATAAGATTCGCCAAAAATCTGCTTTTAACCACTGGGCAGTAAAAATGAGAAAAAACAGATAAATGTGTTGTCCAAATCATTCTCATCAATAACAAAAAGAAAAATTGAGTTAAGAGAACTGTGATTTAACTTGCCTTCTGAATGTGAAGTGAGACCGTAGCTCAGATCAGGGAAAGGGAATCTCTTTTGTAGAAGATGTAGTTCTGTCAACAATTGGAGAAATTGAAGAGAAGCTTCTTTGTTCCATTTGAGCTTTACATAAATTCAGATGCAATCAAGACTGGTACTTTCCAGAATGAAAGGAAAAACTGGATAACCCAATGAGGAGACTCAGGGACAGTAAAATAAGACACAGTCCTCAGCAGATCAAGTGATTAGATCAAAGCTAAATGCTTTCTAGAGATCCTAAGTAAGCAAAAGTACATACTCACTTTCAATAGAGGGAATACAGAAAAAGTGGTTTAGCTTTCTTTCACTTTTCTTTTCTTTTT
>NW_022900916.1:57142212-57154969 GCF_012274545.1 Fukomys damarensis
TTTTTTTTTTTTTTTAAGGTGTTGTTAAACTGCACTAACCTGTAACATGCAGTAACTTGCTGTCTGGACATCTCCAGTTCTATCAACATAACTCTCCATTAAGTCCACTCCATCTTTAGTAAGGCCTGTAAGCAAAATTCCTTCCAGATTTCCTGCTTCTTTCATTTCATTGGTCAATTTCTCGATGTATCTATTTAACTAGAAAATTCAAAGTGATTTTTTTTTCTAAAGCAGTCTGTTTCACTACATAGTTTGTACTTGAAAACTACATTTGGAACAATCTGATTCATCATGGAAAACATTTAAAATAAAAGCCTTTGTTAAAAGGCAAGAAGGCTACCATCTGCTACTTTAAATTTTAATCAGTATCCACAAATATTACCAAACATTTTGGAAAGCAAGACTATGTTCTGATAATTATTTTATTAAAACAATAGTTTACTATTTAAAGAGAGAACTGTCCCCATTATTCTGCAAAACTTTTATTGTCTCATTGTGGCAGTGCTTAATACAATCAAAGAATCGGAGCTGAAAGGAAACTTCAAAAACAATAACAACCATTTCTCAGTGTTCTCTGACTCTATGCCACCTCAAACTCCAGCCAAGATTCCTCTATATTCCTCAGGATTTTATCATTATTAAAGTACTTAACATACTGCAGTACTGTTATACTTTTCCATCACTGTATTCACAGCTGCCAGTAACTATTTACTGTTTGAAAATGAAGGAATTCTGTCATCATTAAGTAGCGAGTTTAACTTTTATCTGCCAACCAATCTTTCTCCCCAAAGGAAAACTGAACTAAAATATCAAGTCAACATTCTAAAGAAGTAAATGTAGTTATGATAGACACATTTATAGTATCTCCAATATAATAAAAAACGAGTACTTTTATAATCTATAAAAAGCTCATATATAATCACATATAAAGACTTACTTCTTATAACTGATAATAATTACTCATCTCACATATGGAATTAAATCAGTTCTCACCTGATTGTCAGTAAGGAATTTACAAGCAAATGCCACTCTGTCACGTACTGCAACTTTGTTTTCATACTGGAAAAAAGAGAAAAAGCAACAAGTTAATTGTATATGCTGTAAGATTTAAATTTTTACAGAGACTAAATATGTAAGTTTGTTTTCAAGTGTGCTAAATTACTGTATAATGTTGGAAGAGTCAGTGACTGCCTGGGATTCCTTTTCTCATATAACTCTCAAGAAACTTAGAATTAAAGCTGTAGTCCTTCAGGTAAAGATTAACTTTTAAAAAATGGACCAAATTTACTTTTAAAAAAAATTCAAGCTGGTGACACACATCTGTAATTCCAGTATTTGGGAGACTGATGCAGGAGGATCATCATGAGTGTGAGGACATTTCGGACTACATGAGTTCAGTTGTTTTATATAACAACATAAAATATAAGCAATTATGGATATTACATCAAATTTAAGATGTCATGTAATTCTTCTATTACAGAAATTAATTTTGATGAAACTAGAAAATCTTTCCTTGGCTGTTAATCAACAAGTCTAAGAAATTTGTGAACTGAGTATAGAAGTACAAAATTTAGAAAGAATACCTGTATCTTTCTAAATATAAAACATCAGGTCTTAAAATTAATAAATAAGTCATCTAAATAAAGTGTCTAAATTAAAATATTGTTATACATGTGATTTGTGGCAAAATTTTCAGAGGCATTATAAGAAACTTTTATATACCCATCAATATTGTAAAACACCTACAAAAAATGTTTGCTATAAACATTAATTCTGTGATTAGTAAAAAATTATTTAAAGGTGGAAAAAAATCTAACTTCCTTTGAAGAATTTCCATTCTATAAAACAGTTTTCTGTCTTTAAAAATACAATCCTTTAGTATGTTTTCTTAATTATAAAATACAATTCTAATCTAGAGGAAATAAGCTCTTAGATTTAATTGCATGTGTTACAATTTTGATCTGGAAAGTATTATAAATATTATTTATTTAATTGCATGTGTTACAATTTTGATCTGGAAAGTATTATAAATATTATTTGTCCCACTTTAGAGTGGAGAAAATTAGAGCCCAAAGAGGTTAACTGTGGCAGAGAAACTCAGGCCTTTATTAGACTTTCCAATTCACTGTGCTTAACTACCTCACTGCAACTTACATTTAAGAAAAAACAAAACTAATTACAATTACATACACATGAAGTATAATTAAGTACATTAGTCAAACAGTTTGGATATATAAATTTCATCTCAAGTATTCCTTAATAACCCACATTTAAGTATAAAAAAGAAAGGGTACTTACTATAAATCAGTTAACTTAAAATATGGAAATTTAATATTTAAGCAGTATACTTAATAAATTCACTTTTTCTAATCTTCATTCTCTTTTACTTGCTGGAAATATCATTTTATGGCTTCAAGATTCAATATTTAATGTATTTTCTAACAAAAGTAGTAGTAACAATAAAAAAATAAGCATTAATTTGAAACGGCTAGAAAAGTTCAATGGTAATGTATTAAAAGTAATGGGAAAGGGCCGGGGATTTAGCTCAGCAGTTCGGTGGCCTGCCTTGCAAGCGCAAGGACCCAAGTTCAATCCCCAGTACCCCCGCAAAAAAGTAAAGGGAAAATAGATGAACTATGGAAAATGCCAAAATGAACACTAACACTGAAAATTTTACTATGATACCCCAATAAAGTATGTACTTTTACAAAGTCTTAGGAATTGACATTTAAGTCAATTATCCAAACACTGTAACAAAAGAAATGCTATAAAGCTCTTCTCATTGCTAGAAAGAAGCCCAGCGATGCAAAGTTGTACTCATGTGAAGATGAAAACCTAACAACAGAAACCAACTTCATCCTTTCCTCACTTTGCGATAAAGAAGCTATTTAGTGATGTGGTCATGGGTGGCTAAAGCAGGAGAGAAAAATAACAACAAAAAAGACCAAATACTGAAAAAAAAAAAAAAAAAGGTCCACTATAAGTAGTAGTATGGTCTTCCAAACAACTAATATATAATTATAATTACCTTCCAAACAGAAACATGTCTGAGAATTAACAAGTGTTAACTCAGAAAAGATGTATGGCTACCTTGACCAAAACTAGTAAGACTGATCATGAGTGTTTCATTTAGCTAAAAAGCAAAATAATATACAAACAGAATATATTTAAATAACAAGTATATTTTTATGTTTATGTATTAGATTTCTACAGCTCAGTTCTTAAGGAATTAAATATATTCGTTCTATATCTATAAATTACACTAACATGGCTATGGAAACCAAATCCAGTTTGAGATCCATTAACTCTAGATGAGCAATGATACCCAGAAACAGGTGCTCAAGAAAAGCGTTAGATGCTTTATCTTATATATGCACCAAAGTTTATTTAATGAAAAACATATCTGAAAATTTTCACAAGGTCAAATTTTAATGAACTCCAATCTTAATTCACAGGATGATCTTGGAAAACAAATTCACTTACCAAAACACCATCATAAGATCCCGTTTCACTTGTCAGAAATGCAAACATGACACACAGATACGGGTTATTTAGTTGTAATCGTAGAGTGCTGCACATTTCTCTCCAAAGGGAGTTCTTCTCATCTGTATAACCTGACAAAGCCATCGCTACCACATTGAGATTCAGATCTCCTGCATATTAAAAACAGCCAGGTAGTAAAGAACTTGGTATGTATTCCTTAAACCATAAATAAAGAGAGATCAGAGGGTGGCTTTTACCCTAGAAAAACGAGTCTACGAGAAATAACGGTTATGATTTAGACCGGAAAATTCGGCAAGGACTACAAGCAGAAACTTTCCATTGTCATAAAACTTACATGCAAACTTGTAAACCTTGTGAAGGACAAGTGTATCTCTTAATTTTTAGGTTCTTGTTTGAGGTACTTTCTTGTATATTATGTTATTGCTTAGTATCCAAATGAAGAAAAGTAAAACCATTTTACCAGAATCATTGCCAACTTTATCAAGGTCATTTGTGTTGTGTTATTTCAAAGCACAGACAGTAATTTTTACTGCATTTCAGAACTGTAATTTTCAAAAGCATTTTATTTTCCTAAATATACATTTTACATGTGTGTGAATCACAAAGTTCAGAAAGCAACTATTTCAGCATTCTTTTTTTTTTTTTTTTTTTGGTACCAGGGATTGAACTCGGGTTCTTGCACTTACAAGGAGGCCACTGAACCGCTGAGCTAAATCCCTGGCCCTCAGCATTCTTATTATAGTATTATACTTCTGATTTTTCTAGGACAATTCAACTATCAGAATTACCATAGAATTGCATATGTGCATATTTGTAACAATTTTCTGCCAACAGTTTTTTTTTTTTTTTTGGTGGACACAGAGTCTTGTTATGCAGTTCAGGCTGGCCTCAAACTCATGGAGATCCTCCTGCCTCAGCCTCTTAAGTACTGGGATTATAGGTGTGAACCACCAATAATTTTTTGTTTTGTTTTTTTTTTTAGTTTTCAAAAATTTTTTCTTAGGAGTTTATTATTTGGCTTCTCAGAAGTTGTCAATCTGGCCACGGAAGCCCTATGGCCGCCAATTCTTCTAAAATAAATTAAACCTCAGAAGAGAAAACTAAGTCCCCTTTAACTTTTCTTATTAGGTATTTTCTACATTTATTATAATATTTTTATTCTCTGTTCTCAGTTAAAATCATTATTTTCCAAATAAAACAGCAATACCTACTTTATGTTAACAGTCTATTTTTCATTTTCATAAACCATTTTCCTCTAATTACCTTGTAATTCATCTTCTGTGTAAGCACAAGTGTTTAAATCTACCACCAAATTTTCTAGGTATACATGATAAGTAAGTATCTGTTGTAGCAAAATTATAATTAGAAATAGATTTTCTTCTTTTTGTAGAGCTATTGATTATACTACAGCAGGTCAGTGCTCTACTACCGAGCTACATCTTTAGCCCAGAAATGGAGTTTTTGAATTTAAATGCCAATTGTTTTTTCCATCCTCACGTATCATTTATTGCACTCTCAAATAGAGGTTTTTCATGAGAGCAATGTGAAGGAAAATATGCCTACCTAGGCGAAATACTAATACACTACAGTTAATTTCATATTTTTCTTTATATTACAGCTATAATGGTTTCAAAATGGACCAGCAAGTACAAAATGTAGTATTTTGAATACTCAGAAAACAATTTATGCTGGGGATTTAGCTTAGTGGCACCCCGCCTCTCTCGCAAAAACAAGGTCCTAAGTTCACTCTCTGTTACCACTAAAAAAAAAAAAAAAGCGAGAGAAGAAAAATAAAACAATTTACTAGGTATACTAAAATAGGTAGATACAATTTAGGTATTGTTAAATGAAATATTTCCATAAGAAAAAAACCTTAAAATTTTAGATTAAGAGATCCTCTGGTGAAATAAATCCCAGAGTAAAACTATCTCGTCACATTTTTGCTTTTAAAAAAAAATACCATAGGGAATCTTGAGTCTACAAGACTCAAGCAGAAGCATTTTTTGTAGATTAAAGTATACTTTTTATAAGAATCTATACTGATCTAAATAAAAATGTCATTTAGAATCTCCTAAAGGTCAACCAATAACCATCCAAAAAGGAAAGTATAAACTAAAATACACTTAAATATGTTCCATAAAATGCTTGCAAGCTAGTCTTAAATCTTTTAAAAAGTAATTTTAAATGTATGTGAACTGTTTTTTAAAAAAAATTTAAAAAAATATTGAAAATAGACCTATTTCACAGCTCCTCATAAAATTATTAAAATGACATTTAACATACAGCTTTATTATTACCCACCTAAACCAAGGCACAAATAAGAGATGGTCTAATATTTACTGTTACAGATAAACTAACATACTCGTTTCAACAAAAATTTCCATAAAAATATTAGATACATGAAAATTATCAGCATTCTTTCTTCAAAGGAGTCAACAAAGAGCCAATTCTTAGGATATAACCCAATACCTTTTTCTGAAGATGCCCCTTCATTCAGGATTTGGATAGCTCGTCGAATATCCAAGTTGAACAGTGCCACAGCAGCAGCTCTCTCCCATTCTCCTTCTTGTACAAGGGAGTTCAAAAATGGCCCCACATCTATATCTGTTCCTTTATTTATCCACCCACAAAGCTGTAAAGCTAAGATTCTCTCTTCATTTAAATTCTGAATATCAGTCTGCTTATCCAACCCAGTCCAATTATGTCTGCTGCTTTCCACCATTCCTAAAAACAGAAGCATTTTTGTATTTTTATTATTTTGAAGTATAAAAGGGAAGGCTGGGGTTTTATCTCAGGGGTTCTGCTGCCTGCCTTACAAGAGCAAGGTCCCAAGTTTACTCCTCGGTACCAAAAAAAGAAAGGAAACACATTTTACAGAAAAGTATTTCAATAACTATTTATTTTATTTATTTATTTTTTGAGACAGGGTCTCACTATGTAGTTGAGACTGACCTGGAACTCACTAGGTAGCCCAGGCTGGTCTCGAACTCACAGCAATCCTCCTGCCTCATCCTCCCGAGTGCTAGGATTACAGGCATGCGCCACCACACCCAGCTCCAATAACGTATTTAAATATTCCTTGTCTCACTCAAAATTTTATACCATAAATATGGAATATGTGTTTATTTGTAAGTACAAATTAGTTATCAAAGAATTACTCGGATAGGAATGAACGCTCAGATGGATTGAGCTGTCACTGCTTCAGGGAAATTTCTCTGACTCCCTAATCTAAAATAGATATACCTATGATTATCTAACTCAGTGTTTGCTCTATTTCTTACATAAATCACTAAACATAAGTTCCTTTATTTTATTAATTTACTTTTAGTTCTTTCCCACTAGAACACAAGCTCCAAGAAAGTAGGTATCTCGTCTATTTTATTTGCAAGGTAACCTTACTGCTAAAGATCCGGTAGAAGAACTCTAATTTTTTTCTTCCTTCTCCCTCTTTCCTTCTTCTATGAATGTATAATTATGTACCTTAATGAGAAGGGACGGAAGGACAACTTTTGCTACCCATTCACTGTATGGTGCATGGAAAAAACAAGATTGTGGGTGAGGGACAAAATAAGCATAAAAAGTTATAAACATTTGAGAAGATAAAATGGGATTTTTCTTACCCAAAGATGATGTTACAATTGATTTAATTCCTGCATAAACCAATGATCCTTTGTTGCCTGGAGATTTCTGATCCATATCTTCTGTATATTGCTTCATAAGTATTTAAATGCATAGGAAATACTAGTGATGATGCTTAATACTTCAAAACTAAATTAATTTTGATTAGGAGCCAATTTATAACAGGCATCCATGCAAAAAAGAGCCTACTCTATTGTGGACTTTTATTCCTCCTACACAATCTAGAAAGCAGTAACTTAAATTTAAGAGTTTTGAACAATTTTACATTATTTTATCATCTGAACTTGCATATAAAGCATTCACTGTATTTACAGACTCATATTCCATCAAACTTCAAAAACACTTCTACCTGATTTACCTCACAAAATTCACAGTGCAAAGGATATAGTGCAGAGTATACCAGAGTGACTTGAGCTGTGGATCTTCATTTCCAGCTAAAATGTGGTTTCTCCAAACCTGTTCTGTATCAAGTCCATACCTTGACAAAGCTCGAAGGCGCATTTTCGTAGCTATATCTTTTTCTAAAGAACCATCATTTTCTTCTTCCGCACATTCATACAGATGACGACCACAAGCCCACATCAAAGATGTAATTGGGCTCCAAGCAAGGGATATCCTTTCAAAAACCGTGAAGTCAGACATTGTTCGGTTGGGAGTCACAACTATCATTCGATTTTGACTTGTTGGGTGCCATGCAAAGGAAGCAATGTAATTGTCACAAGGCTGCACACTTCTTTCAATTATTGTGGGTTCAGTTTCATCCCCGATGGGAGTGGGTGTGTGCTGCATATCATACAACCTAATAATATTGCTATCCCTTGTCAAAGTTGCGAGCAAACCAGTCCTAGTTGGACACCATGCTACCTTTGTTAAGGGTTTTGGTTGCTCAGTCAAAGTCAAAACTGGCTTTTCAAATTTTCTAAGATCCCATATTGCAACCTGACCTTCATAGAAGGAAGCAACACGATCGTGAAAATATGGATCTACTGTCACCCCCTGAACAGCCTTTGTGTTTACAAACATCTTCTGGCTTGTATTTCGAAGATCAAATATGGCTAGGTTACGATGCATACCAGCAAGGAGAAGTTTCTGGTCTCGTGGAAGCCAACAAAGAGAGAGACAAGCATCGTTCTGCCCTAATTCATATAATGGTTTTGTTACTAATAATGTTGTTTCAGTTTCACCTGCTGAGAGTCTCACTTTTTCCATGGGAACAATATCAGGAGTATATTTGCTACAGATATCCCATATTAGCACTGAAAAATCAGCTCTGTGTTTATCTAGACCAGCAGCAAGCCAGTTACTATCCAATGGATTCCATGCAAGGGTATTGCATTGTCGTGCATGTTTTGGGACAAATTCTTTTCCTATTAAATCTTTCAACTTTGAGTTATGATCTTGACCAAGACTTGTAAGTACAACTCGACCGTTTGCTTGTCCAACTGCTAGGAGACATTCAGGATCGTAATTGAGATACCATGCAACACATTTCATATAGGGTGTATCTGAGTTTATTGACAGTAATGTAGCTGCAGAGTCTTCAGATAAACGTAAAGATCCAGCTTTGAGTTCTGAATTCACAGTAGATTCCACATGATAAAGGCTCAGTTCTGAGTCACACACAACAAATCTATCAACCTGGTGCGGTGCCCACAAAATATCAGGTTTGGTACCGCTCATGTTTATTGATGTGATGAAATAGACCAGTCAGTTCCATTCACTGAAAGCATTTAAAAATAAAAATGTTTAAAATATCAAGAAGATACAATTTGTATTTGCATGAAGTATTCAGAAAACCAAGAAATCATCTATGCAAGTATCCCCAGTATTATTTGGATTTGTTCTCTACATCTATGAATTCGAGACAGTATTAATTTAAAAAAAGAGTAACCACTTCCTCCAATAAAAAGAATTAGTAGGTTTGTGAGAACGCCATCCTAGCTTTATTTCCCATGATCAATTGTCCTAATTGTACTGTTACTAGTACCTTCAATTTAACCTCAGAGTGATGAGTAAATTAATAAGTACCATCCCTTTGAAGGGGGCATTATGAATTATGGTCTTAAGCAAGAGTGTAGAGTAATAGCGTCCAAAGAACTTTCTCCCTATATTTGTGTTGTATGAATGTTACTAACCACATGTGGTTACTGGGCACTAGAAATAGTGTGGCTAATTTAATTTTTCTTTTTTTGTACCAAGGATTGAACTTGGGTCCTTGCACTTGCAAGGCAGGCCACAGAACCGCTGAGCTAAATCCCTGGCCCGCTAATTTAATTTTTAAACTGTACTTCCTTTTAGCTAATTTACTATCATATTAACTTTAAGCTACAATATCATACTAACAGGTTTCTTCCTCAATTCCAACAATTAAAAAGTAGCCTATATATTAGAACAAACACTGCCATGCATGAAGTAAAATGGATTTAATTTGTTGCTCTTGTATACTGCTTATATGACTTGGAAAGGCCACTGTGTTGGGTGGGAGGTTGTTTTCTCACTTTGGATATTTTCCAAACCTCAGTTACATATATACCACCTGTGACAATATTTTTATTTAAATCTATTCATATTTAAAATCTGAAAATCAACTTTCATCTCATAATGAGCTCCATAAATCATGAGTATGATGTACTAATTATATTTTTTTAACATACACTAATAACTATTTAAAATGCTTGATTGCATTCTATCTAAAATCATCCTGTTTATGACCAGTGGTATATACATATCACACTTTGGGGTACTGAGCTAAGTGATTCCTAGAGTCTCTTTGTTTTCAGTTCTATAAACTTTGGATAAGTACTGACATTAATATTCATTCTAGAAGTGTAAGAACAAACTAAAACTGGTATAGTTAAACATAATGTTTTAATAATAAAGGCTGCCTAAAATATTTAAATATCTGTTTCTAACTGAGTCTGGCAAGAGGTAATAATAATATGGTTTACTCATTTTCATTTTAGGCAGAAGGCCAGCCAGACTCTTAAAAAAGATATACAGGGGCCAGGGATTTAGCTCTGTGGTTCTGCTGCCTGCCTCACTAAATAAATAAATAAATAAATAGACCAACATATAATTGCTTTACTTTTTTACCTTGAAAAAGTTTCAGCTGACAATTACTAGTCTAAAATTTCACAGACTAATATAATTTAGATAATTAAAAAATTTTATATTGGCTTTATTTCCTTCCTTAATTCTTCAGAGTACCTTCCATTTCACTATTTCTTTTCTACCTTTCTCTAATCCTAGATCAGTGGGGTAGAACCCATGGCACATGTGCGGCTTTTGGCCATTTGTATCATTGAAAGCTGTAAAAGTTCACCATCACTGTACTAGTTAATTATTTACTGTTTTCCCTCCACTCAGGTGGCCAAATGCTACCAGACATAGGAAGGTGTTAAGGCTCTGAAGACTGACTGTAAGAATTACAGTAACACATTTTCTTTCATTTATTCTGTAACTGTTGACTGGGTGCAATGTTGTAAGGATTTGTATTAAAAGCTGGGAACACAATCAAGTGACGAGGGTGGTCTAATAAAGTCTGCATTTCAGTGAAGTACAGCTCAATCTTAAATGTTTGGAAATTTAGGAATGAGGAAGGAGAGAGGCACCTCACATAATAGAAAGTAGCTAAGACAAGAAAGAAAACGTCCAGCCAGGTGTGGAGGCACACGCCTGTAATCCCAGCACTAGGGAGGCTGAGGCAGGATTGCTGTGAGTTTGAGACTCGCCTGGGCTACATAGTGAGTTCCAGGTCAGTCTCAACTACATAGTGAGACCCTGTCTCAAAAACTAAAAAAAAAAAAAAGAAAAGGTCCATTATTCTGACAAAGGATCAGATCTACACCTTCACAAACAAGAGGAAACCTCTTAACTGGAGATATCCTGAGATCTGGCCCATCTTCCTATTTCATGGAAAGATAAATTCTTAAATAACATTGTTTTATCTAGGCTTCCATTCTACAACCCTGCTCTTTATACTAACAGTCTAAGGCAATGATGGTGAACTTATGGCACACATGCCATAGTGGGCTGTCTGTTTCACTGAAAGCTCTAAAAGGTTCACCATCACTAGTCTATGGATAAGAAAACTAGATGCCACATGGAAAAATCCGCTTCAAAAACACAAATAGAAAGTGATTCTGTAATTTTAAAACTCTACTTTACATCACTCTTAATGGAGAAGCACCTGCATCTCCACTGAAGCACTGCACTTAAAATATTTATATTACCATCCACAAAATCTGATTCAGTAACTCATACAGAATTACAGAATTTAAGAGTTAGAAAGAAACAAACGAGTTTCTCTCATGTGTGGGATTAAAGTGAAGACCAGATGTTCTGGTTCCTATCCAAGGTCTCTCAACTTCTACCCTAGACTACTGACTAGGATGAGCTGAAAAGGACTTGATAAAGAATGAGCTACATAATTTTCACAGATCAATGAAAAATGAATATTTTTATTGGAAATATTATTACAAATTCAAGGCAGTGACAGCAGAACTTAAGTATAAGTCATTCTAAATGCTACTGCTATACACAATATAAAGGGATCCCTGCTCATGAACACACATAACTAGGAATCTGGGAGAGACCAAAGAAAACAACCTACACTCAGAATTCCTTTAGCCACACTAACTCAGACCCTAACAAGTCTCCAATACTCCAAGTCCATAAAACAGAATCCATCCTATTTTCATTTCACAAAGTTGTGACAATCAAAAGAAATTAGTTCTTTGCCTCACGCACATATCGGTATCACTACTATTCTCTTTAACAGTCCTGGAAGTTAATGTTTTCAAATGCCCGAAACACTGAAAAACCAAGTGCAGAGGAGGTGGAGTTCTGCAATAATTACGGCTTACAAAAATTTAGATTCTCACCTTCAAGTTTTAACAAGTGTTCACTTCCCCTCAATGGCTTCTCAGCATAGGAAAGCCGTGTTGAGTCTTTGTTCATCACCAAAACATCTCTTTAACAGTGCTGTACAACAAAAATATGGTGTGAGGCACCTGTTTTATAATTCTCCAGTAGAAACGTTTAAAAAGTTAAAAACAAACCAGATGAAATTAAATTTAAAATATATTTTATTTTACCCAACATATCAAAAACATTTTTTCAATATATAATCGATGTTAAATTATAATTGGGAAATTTTACTTTATTTTTTGGGTTCCGGTAGGTCTGAGACACAGCACATCTCGAACCACGTGGCTACAGACTTTCAACACACTATAATAACACAAAGCACAGAATCACATGCTCCCCCTCCCCGTTATCTTCTACTTTCCTTACCATGACAAATTAGTGTACAACGACAGCAGTTTCAGCAACATTCCTGCATTGCCATCTTCAACAAGATGCACTGCAAAAATACAATTTGCCTAGAAATAGTTATGCAAAAGGCCTGCTGCAAAGAGGTCTTATTCATCCTTTTTAGATTTTTCATTACTGGACTCTAGAGAACAGAGCTCACCCGGTGGGAGCCCTTTAGGAAGCGCTTCGCCGGGCCCCAGAGGAGGGGAAGCTGCTCTCGGGGACACCCGGAACCTCAGCGCGACTGCTCGGCCGAAACGCCGGGCTGAGCCCCGGGTGACACGCGGGCGGGACTCCG
>NW_022900916.1:57155351-57297868 GCF_012274545.1 Fukomys damarensis
GCGGGGCCGCTGTCCGGGAGCCCCCGCCTCGCCCCGCCCTCCCGCAGGCTCCGCCCCTGGGGCCGGTCCTCCTGGTGTCCCGATCTCAGAGCCCAGACAGCGCCTTTTCAGCGCCTTCGTACACTTAAATTTATTTGATCAATTTAAATTCCTATCAAAAATGATTGGGGACTATATAGTAGAAAATGTAGGATTTGGGGGTCATGATATAGTCATTTTTTACTCCGTCCACAAATAGGTCTTGGACACCTGTTTTATATCGAGCACGGAATTGGAACGCTGGGGCTGTAGGAGTGACCTGAAAAGAATCATGTGGGAATCATGCAATTAATGAGAGCTTGTTAACGCCTGTACAGTACTGCACAGGAGAGGCACCCTCTGTGTGGGAGCTCAGCAAAGCCGCCCGGTGGATCACTAGGATGAGAAGACGAAGTATGAGCGGGCTCCAGGCGTGGGGGTTGGAAGAAAAGAAGCCTAGGTTAAGTCAGGAGAGAGGGTCTAGCAGTGGGATGACAGCTGCACTGAGGCTCCCACTTAGCTTGGTTTGCTTTCAAAGGATCCAATTACGCGATGTCAACTGAGACCTGAAGATATTAAATAACAAATTCTAGAAAGAATAAGTTTTTATTTCTGAGTGATGTGATGAAATCTCACCCGCAGTACCAACTGCCATTTTTTCCAGGGCAAAAGCTGCAAGGTACGGGCTACATTAATCACTTAGTAGTTCTGAGTGATCAGATTGAGTACTTATGCTTGTGCTCAACCACACCAGGATACTTCATTCGCCTCACATCATCCCATCACAAGTAAGGTGAGTGCAGGATTGTATGATACTCAGAGGGGGGGAGCCCATTTCAACCATGGATCAAAAATATTTGTGTCTATCTGTTATCGGGTAAAACCCCAGCAGGGTTTTCCAGGTTCAAATGGTCAATGAACTGGTAAGGACAATAGGCGGATATGAAAGATTGCCGTTTATCTTAGGGCAGAATTAAGCAAAAGAAAAAAGTGCTCAGGGAGAAAAGGGTGTTATGAAAGAAAGAGAGAGAGCAGTAATCCTGCAAGCAGAATTACAAGAACAAGAGGGCAGTAGCCCAAAAGTCAACTGCTGTGTTCTTTTGTGTCTTCTTTGGTAGTTGATCCAGGTGGTCCCACTTGGTCCATGCAAGAAGATGGATATCAGGTGTCAGGTTTTGGTGTGTTGTCAAGTCAGAAGATTGGTACTTGGTGCAGGTCTCAGCTTGATACTATGTCAGGTTTGGGGGCTGCTGTTTGCCACCTGTTGCGAGCTGGTGATGCAGAGCACTGTCCAGCAGTGTCTCAAACCTGAAAGAGCAGTGGGGTGGAGATGGGGCAGAGAGAAAGGAAGGATGCCAAGAAAGGAAGGATGCCAAGACAAGAGTCTGATCAAAGCGACGTTTATTGCAGGCAAGCATCAGCCTTTTAAAGGAAAAAAAAAAATCCACAAACTATCATGGGCTAGGATTACCATAGTAACCTCAACACCTGCTTCACAGAAATGAGAGTTCATACAGGAAAGAGAAAACAGGCTCAACAAAAACAAACACCATGGGTAGAAGTAACCCAGACAACCACACATCTGAGGGTCAGAGACAAGAAGCTGCAACTCCCAGGAATTCCACAAAGGAAATACACCACCTTCTAAGGTGGAGGAACTTAACAAAATGGAGTTACTAAAGTTAACAACACTTGCAACTAATAATCATGATTCCCACAATTCCTCCCTTTTATTTTAAAACTTATGGTTCCGTAGTAACAAGAGGCTCAGGAGAAACTATATCGTAGGCATGTCCGAGCCTGTCTTAGGTTGGGAAAAGCATTTGGCTGTCTTATCGTCATTGGGGTCATCTGTTTTAAAGGCCTATTATATGATGAAGATTTAACAGAAGCCCCTGTCTTAGGTTGATCAGTCAAACCTTTTCCTCTTACCTGTCTTTGACTTTCTGGACCCTTATTGAAGCTCTCTTTTTATCTGAGCGAGGTAAATGCCCAAATTTTCAGAGGTTCCTTCCTTAAGGGCCATGAGCGCATGTAATGTTTTGTGGTGTATATAAGCCTGCTTCTGTTTGTATTGGAACCAATATTTTAGACTTATTAATAAAATCAAAACAATACCTCCTAAACAAACATAGATGACAATCCAAGAGGGATCAAACAACTTCCTTAAATTCTCCCAAATCCCACCAATAAAAGTGGTATCCATCTCAAGAGGATCAACATGCATAGGGGATAACCTATAAATTTTCTTAGACAATTGTTGGGTCAAATTAAAATATTTAACAGTCCAAGGTCCATAAAAATTTTTTCGGAGCAATTCCCTTACTAGAGTGGCATTGCCAACCTTGATAGGTGTAATACAAAAATCAAATCTTGGATCACAAGCACTTTTAACCAATCTATATAGATCATTTATCTCCTCAGACATTAAATCAATTTGTCCTTGCTTCAGCAAGAGTCCTTCATACAGGTGATCATTGAGTTTCACCAACCCATTAATGGTTTCTGCTTGTATAGCTGTTTGGGACAATGCTACAGCTGCAACGGCAATGGAGGTGGCGGTGACCATAGCTACTGTGATGGCAGCGATGAAGGCCAAAATTCCAAGGTCCCTTTCAGTTCTCACCATCAGGGTTGTGGTATGATAATGCTGTTCAAGTTCCACAGGAACCCACTGAGCTGGAGGAATTCGCACTAATCCTGCAGAGTTATTAAAACCTTGACCCCCTTCCCAACATGAGGCCAGATAACAACGCATACTAGAACAATTAACAAGATCATTATTAAGCAGGGAACCATTGCACATGAGCCAATAGAAAGCAGGGGTCACACAAGAAAAAAAAGGAGGAACTGTCAAATTATGAGAATATTGAGGCAGTCCTGTGGACTCTGACCCATTTCTAACATCGATTCCTAGGATTCCCGTCATGGGCAGCCAGGACATGCATGCAATAGTCCCGCAAAGAAGCCTTTCTCCCAAAACTGTCTGGGCATGACGGGGTGAGGAAAGAGTAAGACCTTTCTTAAGCTTGCTATTAATGGTGGAATCTACAGGAGAGTACCACGAATCTGGGAAACATCTAGCCCATAGGGGCTGATTATTAACCTCGGTGGAATATCGAGCGTCCTGTGGACATCTGGGTAGGAGAGTTTTAAACCCAGGATGAGGGGGATTGCCTGAGATTTGTCCTCATATTTGTCAGGGCCTGAGGTGGGCCCCGTTGGAAGTTTTTTTGTCCACTATGGGGTTCTCTTTCATAATTATTTTTCTGAGAAGAATCAGTGAGTTTTCCCTCCTTGTCAAAGATTGACCTACACTCTTGATGCCCAATGGTACCCTTTCCAGCACTTAGGGCATAGGGCTGATGGCCGAGACCCAGAATTGAGTTTATTAGGGCAATCTCTCTTCAGATGTCCAGGTTGCTTACAACCAAAACATGTGAGCTCTTTCTTGTTGCGTGAATTGTCATAAAATGTATCTAAACTCATCCCTTGAGCGGCAGCGGCCATAGCCATCCCTTGTGCCCATCCCTGAGTATATCCTGGTCCTGTATCTGCACATAGCCTAATGTATCCTGAAAGATCTGTTTTTCTTTTATAGGGTCGGATGGCAGCCTGACAATGTTTATTAGCATTTTCAAAAGCTAGCTGCTGAACGAATGGCAGGCCATTATCTACATTACCAAAAATCCTCCCTGCAGCAGAAACTAATTGATGTAGAAAATCTGAAAATGGCTCATCAGGTCCTTGCCTTATGTTAGAGAGGCTAGAGCTAAGGTCCCCTTTGGAGGGAAGGGCAGTCCAAGCATTGCGGGCTGCCAAGGCTATCTGAGCATAAACAGGACGATCATAACTAATTTGATGAATAACATCCTCATAAGCTCCTTCACCAGCTAACATTTCAAAATTGATTTGACCCATATTAGCCTGAGCATTATGGCAAGCAGTTTCCTTACAATTATCAAAAAAATTGGATTTCCATAAAAGAAAATCACCGCCACTTAAGGCTGCTTTACAGACCATCTTCCAATCATTGGGAGTCAAAAAGGACAGTTGTAGTGACTCAACAATGGCCAAAGTGAATGGTGCATTTGTCCCATACTGAGCTGCAGCTGTTTTTAATTCTTTGACCATCTTGAAATCAATGGGTTTGTGCCCTCTTACCCTGTTACCTTGGCCATCTAGTTCTTCGATAACTGGATAAGCGTAAGAGCTGAAATTGCCTAAGTCCTCTCCTTCCTTTTTGGCCTCTCTCAGCGCTTTCTGGAGGGGAGTGAACTTATGGATTCTTTCTCCCCAGTCTGATATAACCCTTTTATCTATTTTTATTGCTTCTAATTTTCTAAGGAGCGCTTGTTTTTCCTCTGCTAATTGAACTCTTTTCCTTAATTGTTCTACCTCTGAGATCATATCTGAGTTGGAGTCTTTTATTTCTCTTATATTCCCTATATCAGGTTCGATGGGAGCAGTGGGAGGAGGATGAGCAGTTAATATAGCTCCTACCATATCATTATTATCTTCATTTTCCCCCTCAGACTCTGAGGAGCTTTCTTGAATTTTAGTTAGATCAGGATACAATTTTGACTCTTTCTCCTTATGTTCTGAATTTTGTGATTTAACTTCTCTTAATTCCTCTAAGGTTTCTTTGGCCTCTTTGAGGTGTTTATCTAAGCCTTGTACATCCCTTTTCTGTAAGCACTCATTTATTAAAGACCAGAAAGAAAATGTAATGGCTGGTACACTTTCAGAATTATGACTCCTTAATTTTTCATTTAATTCTCCTCCTACTCTAGCCCAAACATCTTCAGTTATTTCATCTATATCACTGAATCAAGGACAAGTTTCATCCATACAATCAAGGAATTGAAACCATGACCTTTTCTTTGCCTTAATTCCTTTCTCACTGAGTAAAGACTGAATTACTGTGCTAAATTTCATCTTGGATCCTATGTGCCCCATTGGTACCTGCTTCTCCGAGGATTTTCCCCGCCGGGCATTCCAGACAGCGGTGTCCTCCTTGTTTCGGTCTGGCCGAACCCTTTAACAGCAGGTTTCACGGATTGCTCACCGATCACCACTTCATTCAAGTCCCTGTTCGGGTGCCACTTGTCGTGAGCCGGCGACGCAGAGCACTGTCCAGCAGTGTCTCAAACCTGAAAGAGCAGCAGGGTGGAGATGGGGCAGAGAGAAAGGAAGGATGACGCTAAAACAAGAGTCTGATCAAGGCGACGTTTATTGCAGGCAATCATCAGCCTTTTAAAGGAAAAAAAAAACCCCCACAAACTATTATGGGCTAGGATTACCATAGTAACCTCAACACCTGCTCCACAGAAATGAGAGTTCATACAGGAAAGAGAAAACAGGCTCAACAAAAACAACCACCATGGGTAGTAGTAACCCAGACAACCACATGTCTGAGGGTCAGAGACAAGAAGCTGCAACTCTCAGGAATTTCTCAAAGGAAACACACCACCTTCTAAACTGGTGAAACTTAACAAATATGGAGTTACTAAAGTTAACAATACTTACAACTAATACTCATGATTCCCAAGGAGGAACTTAATAAAATGTAGTTACTAAAGTTAACAACACTTGCAACTAATAATCATGATTCCCACAGCCACCTGTGGTTAATAATCCTCGGTATGTTGTGCCCAGCTGCTCCAGCCATATTGCCATGCTGTAGCCACCTATTACATACCTGTATTGAACATTTTTCTTGTAATTCCCTAAAAAATATGGTACTTACAGACTCTTTACATAGGACTTGCTTTGTATTAGGTATTATAAATAATTATGAGTGGCCGGGCGTGGTGGCGCACTCCTGTAATCCCAGCACTCAGGAGGCTGAGTCAGGAGGATCACTGTGAGTTCGAGACCAGCCTGGGCTACATAGTGAGTTCCAGGTCAGTCTCAACTACATAGTGAGACCCTGTCTCAAAAAACCAAAAAACAAAATAAAACAAAAAAGTAAACGAATAACTATGAGTAATTGGGAGGTGTACAAATGCACCATTTTCTATAAGATATTTAAGCTTCTGCAGATTTTTGTATGCTTGGGAAATACCAAGGGTGACTGTAAATATTATTATAATTGTTCTATTTTATTATTAGTTATGTTGTTAGTCTTACCATGCTGAATTTATGAATTGGATTTATCATATGTATGTATGGATAGGAAAAAACAGTATAGTTTCAGATGTTCACTGGGGGTACTTGTAAGATAACTATGAAGGATAAGGGGACTACTGTGCAGATGAATAGAGGAAGTGCTATAGTCAAGAGTTTTGGCAAGGGAATACATTTACCACAGGATACATAACTTATAGGATTATTTTATGATAATTACATAGAAAGTCAAATGCAAAGGAATGCAAGAGATTAACTGCACACTAAGGGCCCAAAGAATGCAGCTGAGGGTCTGGATCTCAGCAATAGTCCACATAAGTCCAGCTAAGGCTTGATTAAGAGTCTGAGGCAATGTCCTCCACAAGTCCAGCCAGAGGCCTAGAGCCCACAGCAATGTCCCATGCTTGTTTGTATTGAGGATCTGCACCTGGAAGTCCCAAAGGCCAGTGGTAGAACCCTGAAAACCTACACTGGTGAGATGAAGGATTTCTGCCACCAAGCTGAGAGATCCACATTGGAGCCAGGAAGTGATTCTCATGGTAAAGATTGGAGCTGCCCTGATGAAAGCAGCAGCCATTCTCAGTGACAGCAAGGACCTGAGAGCTCCTCTTCCAACGAGAACAGCCTAGTTTACATCAGGAAAACCATTTGTAGCAAGTGTCTCCTAGAAAGTTAACAGGACAAGATCTCCTCCGGTTGTTTTTTTATGGTTATTGGTAACAATCCTCAGGTGGAGGGTACCCAAACCACACTGATTCAGTTCAGCTGTGCATTACAAGTTACCCATTAGTTAACCCACTACAGGAAGTGTGGAGAGATTAAAATGCTGTATTAGGCCCTGAAAACCAGTTTAGTGAATTTGGATGGACTTTCTTTATCTTAAGAATGGTGGAGTCATTGAAGATTTTTAATAAAAGTAGTGTTATTGGGTAGTTCTTTTAGAAATGGCTTGTGAATTAAACTTATTCCAGATTCTTCTCACCTCAAAGAATTGGATAAAACAAGCCAAAAACTGCCAAAAATTTATTTGAAAAGTGGGGATACTGAGAGTAGGGATATTGTTGTGATATTACTTGGCTAT
Organism: Fukomys damarensis; assembly: GCF_012274545.1. Classification (NCBI taxonomy): domain Eukaryota; kingdom Metazoa; phylum Chordata; class Mammalia; order Rodentia; family Bathyergidae; genus Fukomys; species Fukomys damarensis. The sequence continues at coordinate 57,162,580 of NW_022900916.1, forward strand.
ATGGCTCAAGAGCCTTTGGAGCTCGTTTGTGGGAAGGGGAAGAGTTAGGAAAGATTTAGAGATGCCAGCTGAAGGTTTAGAGCTGGAATGCCTTAGGCTGTTCTGCATAGGAGATTCTGGTCAAAGTTCAGAAGACCAGAAATCCTGTGAAGAGCAGCCTGAGGAGGTTTCTGCTGGGAAGAAGGGCTGCATTGGCTGCTGGACTCCACACAATGTGTATTATGGCTTGGTGGAACGTTTGTTTGCATTTTGCTCATATCTTGAGACTAAGATTAAGAGCGATTGAAGAAGAAATTTCAAAGAAGCCTAATGTTGAGGTGTTGACATCATTTTAGCCAGATCTTTGTTGAGAATCAAGAGCAAAGAGCCCCAAAGAATAATTTAAAACATTTGGATTTTGTCCAGAAACAATGCTCCAGTAAAGCCATGGACTGTTAAGATAGAGCAAAGGAGATTTTGATTACTGAAAAGGAACAGGAGAATGGAAAAGACGGCCTGAGAGCGTTACAAGAAGCAGAAGAACTTCACCCTTTGCAGCCTCAAAATTGCACAAAATGAAAGAATTTTCTTTGAGAAGGGAGCCTCAGCATACCATTTTCCAGAATAAAAACGTGCTGGGGATGTAGGTCAGTATGAAGGCTATGGTTTCAATCCCTATGACACAAAAAATGGAATTAGTTGGGAGAAAGGGGACAGATAATCCCTGAAAATGAAATCATTGAGATTCATCAAGAAGAGATTCCACTGAGAAAGATTGAGACACTGTGACAGTATGATCTGAAGGGTGAACCTAGAGAAAAGCACATGATGGTGTACAAGGCAGAGGAAGGGGTGGCACCACCAAGAGAGCAATGAATAAAAAATGGAGGAAGATAAGAACTGAGTAGAGTGTGTTAAATCACTGAGCATTCCAACTAGAGCAACCTCCTGGAGTAGTGTGCCCTTGTGCCTCTCTGGGTGGATGGATGGCTTCAATATGGATGAGGAAAGGATCCACATGCAGATGACCTCACAATGCACTTCTCCTGCCATAGGCTTTGTCCAACATGTCCAAGCTCAGAAGTTCCATGTGAAATAGGGTTAGGAATATCATTCCACTCCATTTATTAATAGAAAACCTTTTTATCCCGGTACGGGGGATCAAACTCAGGACATCGTGCTTGCAAGGCAGGCATTATGCTACTGAGCTAAATCCCTGACCCTTTCCATTTGTTAATAGCAAGGTCATTTTTGAATGTCAGTTCCATGGCCAAAGCTGGGCCCTGCCAGCTCAGAGTCTGTCCTTACCCAGGAGAGAATCGAGTTCTACCAGAAATTATTTTTTTCTTCTGAACTTATATTAAGGCTTTTCAGTCCTGGGTGTTTGTGACCTGCTCACAAGGCTGGGGCAGAGTGCTTAGCTGGCAGCAGACCTTGATACCATATGGTGCTGGTTTTAGGTGCATGTAGAATGAAAGAGTTTTGGGGTCAGGAAGGCTTCCACTCAGATTTCAGAAGGAAGACTTGGAGGCCAGGCAGTGTGTCCCTGAGAGGGCAGTGTGTGAAGCTGTAAGTGTGAAGCCAAAGGTGCTGTGGAAATCCCAGAAGTTTGGAAAGGCCAGGAGCATAGATTGCCTGAGGAAAACTGCAAGGAGGGAGCAGAGCCAGCCTAAAAGAGAAGCGTTGGGAGCTACAACTACCAGAAATACCCAAGCCCTTTGGAGGCTACAACTTGGCACATATCACCGGGGATGATGGAAGTGGAATTGTGGGATTTAATGTTTACCCTGATGGATTTTGGACATGCTTTTGTCCCATTCTTTTGATTCCCCCTGTTGTAACCTATGGAATGGAAATATCTATCTTGTGCCATTGGATGTTGGAAGTCTTTAAGTTCTTTTCGTTTGTACAGGGGCTTGCAGCTAAGAATTTACCTTAAATCTCAGCAAAGGCTTTGAACTTTTCAGCAATGCTGAAACCTGTTAGGACTTGGGCAACTCTTGGAGATGGAGTAAATGTTTTGCTTTGTTTTTTGCATAAAAAGATATGCATGAGTCTTTGGGAGCCCAGGGGTGGAATGTTATAGCTTGTGTTTAGATGTCCTCCCCACCCCAAAGCCTCATGTGGATGAGGCTGGGCTTTTTTTTTTTTTTTTCCAGAGTAGTTGACTGAATCTGGAATATGTGATGCTGAGATTGAGGGCATGTGATTACTAAACCACCACACATGAGTGATTGGTTTGGTACCACCCTAATCCTGGTAGTCTGGATAAGATAAAAGAGGAAGAAAGAGATGCCTTGTAGCTCTTGCTACTTTGTGTGTGCCATGTTGTTTCTCCTTTGTGATGCCTGTTTGCCATCACTGCCTCGGAGCCAGCTGATTTTGGACTGAAACCTCTACACACACTGTAAGCCAAATAAACCTTTCCTCCTTTAACATTGGGTGTCAGGAATTTTGTCTCAGTGACAAGAGAAAGTAACTAATACGGGGGTAAGGGAGAAACTACCTCCACAAAATTGGGTTGAACAGAGGGGAAAAGAGAAAATAAAAAATAGAAGTACACTGGTCTGGAAGATACAGGGCAGGATACCATATAAGGGACATGATAGCCACTCTAGTGTTCCATCTCTTTTATGCTGTTTACATCTGGTGGGAACCCATGAGTGGTACATAGGGGGTCTTGAGAGGTGGTGCTGTGTAGATCCTGGAATCCTGCCCACACCTCTCTTCCCTGCCAGCTTAAGCCATGCCCTATCTCTTATTTCAGTAGTATGATCAATTTTTCCAGAGAGCTGGAATAGAGGGATAGTCCAGATGAGAGATGATGGAAACTGAAATTGCCAATGGTATGAAAAGTAGGGATTGAGAGAAGTTGGCAGTTTGGATGAGGGATGGGGCATTTAGAAGATGGTCTAAACAGAGCTTGATGATTGACTAAGGAAATGTCAAAGAGATAAAGAGAATTCTAGCTTGTGGCTCCCATAACCTGTGTGATACTGCCCTGGGTGTTACTAGTGTGACACTGCTGATGGTTCCCTTAGATGGCTGACAATCATTGCTTGTCTCTTCATGCTTAAGAGCAGATGGTCTTGGATTCATGGCAGTGATTGATATAAACAGCATACTGGTTTGGGTCCTAATGATTTTCAAGGCAAATTCTTTTGGTAAAAGGATGAGTTTGGGGATGCTGTTTCATTCCTCCTGTTGGAAAAATGGAGTCTGAAGGAAATGTTGTATGACTGATAGTAGATACCACAGGATTCATTATTTTAATACTGTTTTGCCAATCTTAGTAGTGTTGGCCTCAGCCTCAAGTTCTTGCATACCACCTCAAATCAACACAAATGTCTACCTAGCCACTCTTACCATACATAGTTGAGGAAAACTCTCCTGCCAACCTTAACAGAAGACTTGGCCTCTTCAGAAAGAACTGTTAGGTAGGACTACTCCCACAGCCTCCTATAACTTTCTCTTTCTGTCCTCCAACACTTCTCTCACTGCCATTTGTATCTTTTCTAGATGACATGGAGGAAGAGGTAGAATTCTTATATTTCTTCCTGAGATATGGCAACATCAATATTCTGCTCTCCTGCGTATCTTCAACCTCTCCATTTTTACTGGTTCTTTATCTTCACATACATTAGTCAGTTACACACCCTTGAAAGAGGGGACCATACTTGCTCTCTCTAATCCCAATTCCTCATATCTCCCCAGAATCCACTTTACTTAGTCTTTCATCCCCACCATGCCATTTGTCAGGGTCACTAATGACCACCATGTTGGCTGTTCCCGTGGCCAAAGCTTCACCATTGCAGCTTTTGTTTCTTGACTCTTGAAATACTTTATCACTCTGTTCCATACCATTAATCTGGTCTTCTTTATCTTCTGATCCTGTAATGGGGTTGTTTTTTGAACAGGGAAAATGTGTTCTTGCCTCAGGTGTCTGCACCAGCTGCTTCCTCTGCCTGGCATGCTCTTTAGCCAGAGATCTGCATCATTCATACTCTCCTCCCTTCAAGACTCTGCTCACTTTTTGCAGACTTTATATAAATTAGCTCCTTACTTTTGTTGTCATTTACTTTTTCTCCTTTCCTGCTGTCTGGAAAATGGCACAAAGAGATCCAGATCAGAAATGGAAACCATGAATTAAAAGAAAACAAAGCTGTCCAATTAGCCTAAGTTCCAATCTGATTTGAGAAAGAGAGATACTGCTTGACTTGGATCACTTACCAAGAGATGATCATTACTCAAGAGAAAATACTTTGTTCTTTTTAAAAAAATCATTGTTTTGGACTTGTTTGTTACAGTTAGTTGGACGATTCCCCTACTAATACACAGAGGCTTTGTCTTTTTATTCTCTGCTTAATCACAAGGGCCTGTCATGGTACAGACTATATATTCAGTAAAAAATTTGATGAATAAATGTTTAAAAAATATTTCTATAAACAGCCCCCTCCAGTTAAATCATTTGTTCTTTTGTTCTCTTTTTTTTCACCCACACTTTGTGAAGGTGTATTCTTTTCATGTTGTCACCAGTTCCTTGCACAGTAAATCCCTTTTTTGGGATAAGTGACACTTTTTTCATTTTTGGATATTGATTCCCCTTATCCATTTTCTGTGTTCCTTATGTGTAGCAGACTATTATGTAGAACTTTGAATTTTCTGTAGCATCTGCTGCATAATAAATATTAAAAATATTTACTAAGCAGGAGTATGTGAGTTATTTATTGGAAAGATTAAACTGTACCAGAATTTGACAAACTGGTATGAGGTTATACTAGTTAGGTTTACTAAACATGCATTTTGTAATGGATCCCAAGGTTGTAGTGGTTCAGTTTCAGTATCTTTTAAAAATTTAAACATTTATGCACTTTAAGGGTGTTTGCGATTCTTCATTTTTGTTGTGGTGAAAGAGAATTAGCTGTGAAAGAATAATGAATTTCCTTCTTTACTGTTGTCCTTGGCAGTAATTCAGTTAGTTCCGGGATAGTCTGTGGCATGGGTGGCTAGCTCATCCTACTCCCTTTACTTCCACGTGCACAAAATCAGTCCATACCTGACAGCAAGATTTACTCTTAGATAGAGGCTGCATGTGCAGTAAACTAAAATTAAGGACCTGTAAACATATGACATGGCTTAGGTAATCTTTTCACAAAGGTTCAGAAAGAAAAATCTGAAAATGTCTACTACTACGTACACCCTTAACTAGTGGTCTTCAAGAAGTGTTCTTGCATAGGCCCAAATAAATTTTCTAAAACAATATACTTCAACATTTTTGAGATTACATCCAATATTGTCATAATAAGTTTATATAGTTGCCAAGGACATGATTTCCAATACATTTAAAATCTTTATATTATAAACAACTCTATTATATCACACTTTAAAGAAATTTAAATACCTTAGTGAAGCGTTCTTAGTTTTCTCTTGTTGCTGAGACAAAATGCTAAACACCCAAAGTTAAAGGAGGAAAGATTTATTTGCTTACAGTATGTAGAAGTTTCAGTTCATAATGTTTTGGTTCCAAAACAGGGTGGCACGTGGCAAAAGGGCAACAGTTCTTGGTGGTGGAAGACAGCAAAAGCAAGCAAGCAAGGGACTTCAACAGTAGCTTCCTGCCCCTTTTATCTTATTCAGACTACTTAGGATGGGTAGCACTCATGCGCTTAATCCTAGCGCTCTCAAGCCTAGCATTATGCAATGAATCACACACTCCAGATTCAGCCACCTCCGAAACAGCCCCACCTCATTCGCATGAGGCTTTGGTGGGGGTGAGGAGGACATCTAAACACAAGCTATATCAGATTCTATCATTCCTTTTAAATTTTTTTGAATAAATCACTCTTGTAGGAAATTTTACATTATTCTATTTTTTTCTCTTTAGACTAGTATTCCTAATCTAGCTTCACATACTAGATTATTTTTTTGTTTAGCAAATAATTATATGTCATCTACAACACATCAGGTATTCTACTGTGAAGACTCATTTAACATATTGTCTCAAATTGGGTATCCTGGGAATTTATTCCAGGACAGAGATTGGGATGTAGAATATCCATTAAGGAGTATTCTTGGGAACAATATCAATGGATGGTATGAAAGAGAAGCAAGATTGGCCAAAGGGAGACATTCAGGTGTGATGCAATACCAACAGACTTCAGCCAACCCAATGAATACTCTATAACTGGACTGACGGGTCCTTCAGTCCTGAGTTGGGGCCAAGTCTTTACACTAACCCATTGATGTGGATGTGTCATTGGATCTGAGCTGCACCAATGAAGGTAGAATGATTTTGAGCTGGTAGGACTCCCAGCATATAAAGGAATATGTCATTTATTATTGAAGGAAGATCTGGAAGTGCAACACGGACTCTTATCTCATCTTCATCAAAGCTTTATAAAGATGAAACTATTATTTTTCCTATTTCCTATTAGAAAATTGAAGCTGATAGAAATTCACTGAATTATTCAAGATCACCCATTACTTAAATAGTGGAGCTGGAATACAAATCTAGACAATCTGGCTTCAGTCTAACCACTGCATTATAAAATAGTGTAGCTATTTGAAGTACTTCTACAAAGCCATTGAATAATCTTTTGAAGCAGAATTTGGCAAAGTTTTTGGTTGAAAAACAGATAGTAGATATGTTCAGCTTTGCACGCCATACTGTCTGTGTCATAATGTGTGACAGTAGTTTCACTACCATGACCTATAATCTGAGAAAGATAAATTATAGCTTCAGGGATTTCAGGCCATGATTGACTGACTCCATTTCTTTGGGCCTGAGGTGAGGCAGAACATCATGGCAGAAAGGCATTTTGGTGCACGTCTGCACTCCTCCTGGCAGCCAGGAGAGGAAAGGAGTAGAGAGGGAGATGTTATTTTAACAGATTTTTCTGTGTGGTAGGCTTATAAAAGTATTGTTTTCATTTTTACTTTTTTCTGTTTCTACAATAAAAATGTAATTTTGATTTCCATTAAGATGTACAACAGTCAATATGAATAATATCATTTAAGTTTTAAAGAGTATAGTTGGAGAGATTGGGATGCTGAATTCTATACTGATAAGTAGATGATAATGCTATACCCACAAAGTTAAGGCAAAAAAAAGGTTCCAGCAGCATATTAGTACCTTATTAACTGGGATAGCATTGGGATGGCCACTATAATGTGGGTGATGTACCTTATTCCTTGCTTTTTAAATAGGAGCTCTGTTTCATGTGTAGGCAATCTAGCTTATCTCTTCTCATTGAACTTTGAAGTACTTAAGTAGAAGCTATCTAAAACTATCAAACTGGTGCTGTTAATCTCAGTTAAACCAAAGCCATTTTACTGTCTGGTCTGTGCCCCTCATTGGATAGGATTTGAATAAATCACATTTGAAACTTGGGAACAGATGATGTAGTTAAATTCTGCCAGTGACTCTGCTCCTGTAACTGTTGCCCTGGTTTAGAACTTAATTACTCCCCAATCAGACAGTAGTCTCCCAAACTAGTCTGCCCCCTGTTCCTACTTGTTTAATCCATATTTCCTTTGCATGGCCACATTGATCTGCCTGAAGTATGCCTCAAGTGATACTTTACTTAGAATCCTTTATTTGTTCATGCTCCCTATAGATTAACATTCAAATGGCTCAGGCTTTACGTAAGCTGTTAGTATTATAAGTCATTACAGTTGATGAGAAAGAAAATTTGTGTTTCAACTAATCAAAGTAACTGTATAATTATCTTGAGAAGAGGGATTAAGATTTCACTGATGTTTAACAGTTTGGTTCAGAACTATGACTTTATTACATTAGTAGATTTTTAATGTGTTGTATAAATGAAGCATATGTATGGATTATTTAAGGTTGAAGAAATCACATATAATTGTGAATATTTCTCCCCATATGACATGCACAAAAGCTTCCAGGATCTTTTTCTTTTCCATTTTCATTTTTTTGCTAGGACATGCTGGCAGTATGTAACGATTACATTCCTTGTGGGGAGTTGAGACATGTGCATAATACATCTTTTCTTTTTTATTTCCTTTCCATTCCCTCTGCCTTCCCGCTCTCTATCTTGTGTTTTCTTTCCCTTTTGCACAAGATCTATCTTATTATCCTATTATCTTTTATTTTAATCTTTATTTATATTTTGGGCTTCTTATGTACAATGCTTCCAGAATATTAAAAAAATGTTACCAGCGTGAAGTTTTCCCCATTCTGGCCCAGTGTATTTTCCCCACTTGATCCATTAGCTCATTCTAGTTCTACCCCACTGAACTGTTCCCAATTACTTTTCCATGGCACTTTCCCTAGAACCTGCCCTTTTGTTTTTTTGCTGGAATGTCCCCTTTTGAGATTTAGAAACATTAAATCCTATCCATCCTTCAAGATACATGCCTCCAGCTTCTCCTTAAAAATCACTTCTTGTTAGAGGTAATGTCTACCTTCTGGATTTAGCATTTTTCTGCGCTTCTCTTAGACTCCTAGTTTGTTTATACACATAGATAGACAGACTTCATTATAATAATACTATATTGTATTTCCAGTGTAAATTCCTTGAGAGTGTGATAAATATTACAGCCATCACTGTTCCTCACTGGGATTCGTTAGTACCGAAGGCCAAGGCAGGAGAGGTGTGTCTGTTAGTAACAACATTTACTCCCAGAGTTTGTCAGGATAGAGGATCAGTGATCACTTTCTGAGCCAGGTTGGGCAGAAGGGCAAGAGAGTCAGCCTGGAGGATTCAGTAAGACTTTCTGGCAAGAGGGAGGCATTCTTAGAGAAGTGTTGGAGGTGTTCCTTTGGGAACAAAACAGTGTAAATTGGAGATTGTTTTGGACACCCAGCAGGGAAGAGACTTTGAATTAAGACTGGCATAAGGAGAATTTTGGGTGATAGATCCATAGCAAAGCAGCCTCCAGAAAATGCACAAGAGCTCCCCAGTGAGAAGCAAAGATCATATGAATACTTCTCAAAATCAGAGCAAGGCAATAACTAGTTAATCAGATATTCCCTTCACTTCTGCCTGGAATGACTTAAAACTGCTATTCATGAGTTTCGGGAGGCGGTGCAGCATGAAGTGGAGGCCTGAAGAAGTTGGCCCTGTCTCCTGCCTTACTGTGGCTTCCAGTCTGAAACAAGCCTGTGCTGAGGAAAGAACTGTCCAGTTCCGTTTGCCTATTGTACAAGGTAAACATTTTAATTATGGGAATGAGGTAATTTTTATGATAAAATGTAAAAGAAATGAGCTTTTATATCAAAGACTGACTTAGAGATTTGTGACTCCTATCTGTGATTTCAGCCAAGTGGCAAGGAAAATCCTGTCCCCTGAAAACAGAAAGAGCACTGGGGGAAATAAACTTATTTTATAATGCATCCTACAGAGCCCTGCTTTTTCACTAATAATAACATCCAACTGTTATCAGAATGAGCAAACAGTTTTATACAACTAAAATTTTAAATATTTTCTTCCAGTGCTAGGAAAGGGACCCAGGGTGTTGTCCATGCAGGTAAGGACTCTACCACAAACATCCCCATATCCCTAGCCCAGAAAATTTGCTTATTTATTTTTATTTTTTTCTTTTTATTGAGTTTATTGGTACATTCTAGGTATACAGTACAGTTACATTCATTATTGGGATCTTGTACCTCTACATGGCAGGTCTTGGTTCTCATTTTTTTCCCCTTGTCCCTGCCCTTGAAAATTCAAATCTTTAATGAAAACAATATAAATTACAAAATATCATAATATATAGACAAAACATTGTTTTTCATTTTTACCCAGTTGTTAATTGCACAAAGAGTGTGATGTACAAATGGCAAAAACCTGTAGTTCTGCAGACTGCAGATTCAGTGCCTCCAGGACACATTGGTTATTCTGACAGTTGCCAGGTAGCAGAAAGCTGGAGAAAAGGGCCTATTTGCTATATCGCACAGTGATGGAATGATGCCAGATATCATGAGGAACATTCACCATGATTACATCCAGGCAAATTCTCAGGCTATTAACAATATTATTATGTGATAGATGTTTATGTGGTGGATTCAGAAATAATCCTTTGAAAGCAACTTAGTTTTTATTAATATGCAAAAGCATCTATGTAATTATTTATGTAATAATAAATTTGAAAGTTTGAAAGTTAAAAGCCCAATCTACATTTGTTATTTAACATGTCAGCCAAGGAAAAACACATGTATCATATTCACTTCTTTTTTTTAGTTTTTAGTTTGCAAAAATTATGCATGTTGAGCATCAATTGAAGAGCCCCACGGGGCTGAATTTAACTAGAAGAACAAGGGACTGTTTGAAAAAGGAAAATAGTCAATAATTTTTCTGCAAACAAATGTAAGTTGTATTTTTCTATTGTCTGGAGCAAGCTAAGTTCATACTTAGAAATCAAAGTAGGGCTTTTTGTGTATGTGGTTTAGTATGTAAATTTTTACACTCCTGGCTGAGGATGCAGCTCAGTGGTTGAGCATTTACCTAGCATGAACATCACTGTTGGCTCAGTCCTGCGGTATATGCCTACTTCTTTGTCTCCATGTAAATTCTAGAAGACTAAGTGAAGATGTAAGGCATTCTCTGTTAACATAGAGGTATTTCCTTATATTAATACCTATACATGTTGAAGTACTATACTAAATGAATGTCTTATTGCCTGAGAGCTGTTTTTTTCTTATAACTTTTTATAACTGTCTGAAACAAAACTATCATTTAGTAGCTTGTAAAGGATGCTGATGTATCAGCAGCTGCCTTGACGTTATTGGATGCAAGTAAACCTACCCTGAATAATAAATAGAATAGGATAGGATCACTCCTTCTAGTAAAAGCAATGGAAATTTTTGTGTTTCCAGCTGCTATTGATATTCCCACTAGCTCTTTAAAATTTTAATAACGAAAATTATTCCTTTTAACCTAAGTGTTTTTTCATTTGCATTTATTTTACAAGGTAGATATTGGGGACTAGAGAGTATATAAAGAATGAAATGACGTGCTCACTTTATGCCTACATATATACACATGGGGAGATTGGTATTAAGAGTGATCATTATTTGCAACATTCTTCCTTTTCCTCTGGGTTTGAAGTTAATTGAGAAATACACTTAGCAGGCAGAGTCCTGGAGATCAAAATATCACTGTTATCACTGGTAATGCTGAACGTGGTTTGTATCTCTAATACTTTGGACTTTATTTAGATCACTACTGTTGCATATGGTGTTACTCACTGCCTCTCATCCTTGGATTTGAATAAGTAAGGAGAAGATGCCTGAAATGAGCGTAGAACTTTTTTTGCTAATAGAACTTTTAACAGTTTTACTAATTCAAGCAAAATGAAACAATGAGTGTTAGACTTTCACCCCTATTATTTAGGATAAATCTAACTCCTCTTCCTACAAGGAAATTGAATAAGGGGCAGAGAGATGCCCCAAAATTATATGCCAGCAGAAGTAGCATTCTGAAAACAGTTGGATGTTATCAGAATGAGCAAACAGTTTTATACAACTAAAATTTTAAATATTTTCTTCCAGTGCTAGGAAAGGGACTACTTTTTTCCCTGTATATGTTGTAGGTAATGGGGACATCTACATTGTTGGCCCCTATTAGAGCCCGTCTTTCCTTCTGGGAATTGTATACATCTGATGAGGCTCTCAGACACACTCCCTCTAACACAGATGGACGGTGATCCATGCTGGCTACTCAGAGAATATCATTTTCTGGCTGGAGTGATTGAACCATGGATGAACTCATGACTGGGACTCTGTGCTATAGGTCTCAAGAAAGACAATCTCTTACCTTTGGTGGGGAAGCCCTAAAACTGGAGTGATGTGAATCCAGACTGTCAGTGGGCAAGTCCTTCTCCAGCTGGGGGAAGTGTTTATTGCAGTTACAGAGAAACAAAACCAACACAAGAAATAGAACCAAGAGACGGTCAGGAAGGGCCAGGGATTTAGCTTAGTGTTTCTCAACCTGCCTTGCAAGTGCAAGGTCCAGAGTTTGATCCCTGGCATGCATACACACACACACACACACACACACACACACACACACACACACACACACACACAAGAAGAAAGAAAAGGGGGGGGTCAGGAAGAAAGTGCTAATCAAATTGGTTAATATGTAGATTCAGTTATACAGAGCTTTGTTTGTCCTGGGATGAACAGCACTGATATGATTGTTAGACCTGTAGCATCCCAGGTCACCAGTCTGAATCTACATTTTAACAAGATCCTGTGACTTTGTTTTTGCTTAACCTAATTTGAATCAAAGAAAGAAAAGGGGGGGGTCAGGAAGAAAGTGCTAATCAAATTGGTTAATATGTAGATTCAGTTATACAGAGCTTTGTTTGTCCTGGGATGAACAGCACTGATATGATTGTTAGACCTGTAGCATCCCAGGTCACCAGTCTGAATCTACATTTTAACAAGATCCTGTGACTTTGTTTTTGCTTAACCTAATTTGAATCATGATTCTGTTACTAAGAGTGAAAAGTTCATGGTTACAGTAATATTATACGTTATTCTTAAAAACTATAGATTTGGAAAGTGACCCGATTAAAATTATGCTTTTTTCAGATGAATCTAGTGTCCAAGGGAGACTGTGGAGGGCTTGGCATGAGGAAAGATAGGAGAAGAAATCCAATTAACAAATATGAAGTCCCAGTGGAGTCTAGAATCTAGTCTATGTCCTTTACTGAGTTTTCTGTCTTTGGGCATGTCTAATGAGTTGGTTTCATTGATCCTAATACTTTCATTCACTTATTTTGCAAATATTTATTAATTTTTATGAGCATCTGTGAGCTGTTCACTATTCTTGGTATTAGAGAACTAGGGTAGAGATTAGCCAAATATGTCCCATTGGCCAAATCTGTCCTGCTGCCTCTATTTGTAAATAAAGTTTTACCGGAACATAACCATGTTCATTTTTTCATATATTGTCTAAAGCTGATTTTGTGCTACAGTGGAAGAGTTGAGTAAATGTAACAGAGATCATATGTTCTGCAAATCTTGAAATATTCATTGACCATTTAACTGACCTTTGTACTAGACTGATGAAATTCCTATTCTCTTGATGCTACAAGGGACTGTGATTATAAATAAGTAGTTAACAGGGATGAGATATCATTAGCCAGGAAGACCTCTTTGAAGATAGAAAATGATTATGAATGATGAGGAACTTTCTATGTAGAGATTTGGAGAGAAAAACTACAAGAGCAAAAGTTCTGAGGTGGGGATAGATTTTTTTGGAGGCTATGAAGCAGAAATATAAATTCAGGCTGGAGAGCAGAGAGCAAAGGAGAAATTTGGAGAGAATCCCTTTGTGTGAAAACTTGCGTAGGAAATCATGGTTGGAGAAACCCATATCATCCTTTGTTCCTGTAGTATACTTCCAACTTCCCAACAAAGTCTGGGCAATGTACTCTCTTTGAATGTCTCTTTTTTTGGTCTATCATTTTGTTATGAAAAATTCAGGCACACAGAAAAATTGACTGAATTATATCACAAACCTACTACCTATCACCTGCCTTCTAGAATTGACATTCGTGCTTTAAGGATATCTAACATATCTATCCACTTACTTATTTCTCTATCCATCTTATTGCTTTAATTATGCACTTTAAAATAAGTTGTAGACATCAGTACACTTTGTTCTCAAAATTTCAGCATGGTTTCACTAGCTAGAATTCAAACTCCATTACTTAAACATTTTTTTGAAAAAAAGATGAAATTTAAGGAGATAGGAGTGTTCGTTATTTGATCATTGCACATTGTATACATATATTGAATTATCACACTATACCCTAGAAATATAAACAGTTAAATGTTCCGTTGGGAAAATCTGCCATTGCCTTTTTTCCTTGCCTATTGCCTCCACTGGACTGAAGTGACTGTGCATTATTTGTTTTCTATCGGTGCCTCACATATAGTAGGAACTAAGGTAATTAAATGAATTTCATCAGATGTTACTTTAGTTTATTGCTTTATATAAAATGTACAATAGTTTTACTAGTGCTTTGATTCATCCCCTCATTCTTTAGGAAATTTGTAGAAAGCAACTTTCATTCTACTTGTTCAATCTCATAGGCAATTAATAATTTTAATTAGTTAATGATAGCTGACAAACTGATTTTCACACTGTGTTTCTACAAAGTTCCACAAGGTGGTGCCCAAATATCTTTTTAGAATAATAATCCCTAAAGACTCCTGGTCAATCTTAACTAATTTATTCATTTGACTTGTCTGAATTTGGCCTGTTAGCATAATAGAAAATACAAAATAAAACAAAAAGTTACCTATAGTAAATAAAATTATATATGTGTAGTTTTAGAATTTGTAGTTGTGGCCATGAACAATGAATAATGATTATAGTAAGTCAATTGTTTTTAAAAAAGTTTTTTTCATATTTCCACTTAGTAAACATATTAATTCACCTTGCATTCTTTTCACTGTAAACTTTGTCTATGAATGATTTACTTTACTACAAAGTTTAAATGGACATAAGAAACAAACTACTGAACAAGAGGAATTATGTAATTGAGATGTAACTAAAAAAAGATGACTATTAAGCAAGGACAATGCTGTGTAAATTAGTGTCATAATTAACTATGGGATAATGTTACCTAATGTTCTTTAAGTATTTTTTGTTCTAGGAAACTGTTAATTAAAAACCTCCATTTTTGGATATTCTTATTAAATTTCAAATACTCTGACCAGAAAATTTAAATAGCTGGGAAGTTTCTCCAAATTCATGCAAATGATGATACCTAGCTACATGACTGACTATGTTTTGGTCAGATGTCAATAACGTGGTCCACAGCACTGCAGTCAGAGTAACAATCCCCAGGTGCTCAGGCAGAACTATCTAAACCTAGAGGAGAACTAATTCAGTTCTGAAAATGAGTGTTCATTGCTTTTCATGGCTCAGGGCAGGAATTAATGTTTATTTGGTGAGATCTGAGACTCGTAAAGGGCCCTATTAAACCCATATTTTACAAACATTAATTGTTGACTATACACTCTTGTTTTTTCTACAGTTCTAGCATAAGTCTGGATGGTACAAAAACTAACAAACCTCTTGGGGTATATAGGGATAATGAAAAATGTTCAGTTAATGCAAAATAATCTAAACTTGGTCACACATTGATTCATGATCTGACATTCGGATGGGTTTCAAAGCGTATCCTCTATTTTATTAACTATGAAATGGAAGAATTAAATAAAAGTTATCTCTACATCCAGTAGAGATTGAATCTCTGAGATTCAGTGCTATTATTTGACCCTAGTACAAAAATATTTAAATACTAAGTGGGGGAGGAGGGATAAGGTTAAAGAATTCACCAAGATTTGAAATAACACCTTTTAATATCAGAAAGCAGAATCAGCTAAGTGAAAAACAGCAAACATTTTCTCCATTAAGAGCAAGTTTAATCAAGGTTTAAATAGATCTGTTTTTTTTTTCTTTCAGTGGATGCAGCATGAAAACATTAAGAATGCTCTATCCACTAAGTGAAGGGATAATTTAAAAAATTGGACCCCCAAGGCCCAGCATTTAGCTCAGTGGTTCTGCCACCTGCCTCACAAGCGCAAGGACTCAAGTTCAATCTCCAGAACAAAACAAACAAACAAACAAACTAAAAACCCACCCAAACCCAAGACATAGGCCATAGGCCAATATACTTTTTGGTATTTATTGGAAAGGAAAATTATAACTTTTTGCAGATAGCACCTTGGCTATTTTGGTGTGAAGTAATTGCTTTTAGTATGGAGTAAACTACATGGAAACCAGAAATGTCAATATTAGAGGAACATTTTAGAGGAAGGAACATTTTAATAGTTTTCAGTTTAGTACAATTAAAATTTATGCTGTAATTGTGGACTAGGAGACAATGTGTTCTGCGTATGTGACCATTACACAAGTGGGGGCCACATGATGAATAAAATGAGGTGTATTATGGAGTAAACAAGATAAAATGATTGAGATATTATTATTGTGAACCTAAAATTATTTAAAAATAGTTAAGTAAGAATAATAATAGAAAGGAATAGAAGACACTCGGAAATGTCAACTCAACTGGAATTTGGAGAGCAGAGGGAGGAGTAGACTCTCACTATTCCAAACTTGTGCAGTAGTGCATTTTCTAAATATTATTACCAATGATCATTTTCATTTCCTTATTGTCTTTGACTCTTTCGCTTTGCTGATAAATAGGACTGATATCATTTTGATGTTTTTCTATTTCACTGATGAAAGACATGGGGGATGTCTAAATGATACTCTTGAAGCCAACGGGGATAATGAATCCCAGAAACCAGAGTTTTGGGTAGGTATTAGAATTTCTGCTGTATCAGGCTTTTAGAATGAAACCAAAATAGGGACTTCTAACGATGAATTTTCCAAATTTGGTCCAAATGCTATGGAATGCTCTCCCTTCTCAGTTTGTAATATTCTTTTCAGGGTTCAGCAGCATGGGAATGGCTAAAATTGGCAGAAATAAAATGTTACACTATGCCTTAGTCTCATTCCAAATATATCACCTTGATGCAAGTGTGAGCTGGCTTGTGACTAGTCTTTTTTGACTTCCTGAAGATTGTTTTCTGAGTATGCAAATCATAACAGATTTTAACTTCTTGTGAATGATTCTAGGACCTCAAAATACTACTACACTGCTGAAATGGAGATTTTGACATTGATTCCACTGGGCCATCCACAGTAGTAATGACGGAAAATGGTGTGATCTTTTTCTATAACAATTACTGCTGAAGAACTCTCAGAAGAGCATGGGCTTCACATTACCCGCCCCCCTTTGGTTCCAGGGATCGAACTCGGGTCCTTGCACTTGTGCGGCAGGCAGTGGTAGCACTGAGCTAAATCCCTGGCCCCACATTACCTTTGGGAAGTCATGGTTATCGTGCTTTCTCATCTGGTGTATGTGGAAATATGCACTAATTTAAGATCACTTAGGGTGAAAGTTACAGGCCTTAGCCATGGTACATTGCTTTTCTGGGTATAATGCCAATTGCTTTATATAAGTAGAATATAAGAATTTGGAGACACATTCACAACTATGCTGAGTGAGTGCCACACCTGGGAATGAGAGGCTGCAAAATTTAGGTTTGGCTTACCCTCTTTGCACACTGTGGGTTGGAAGGGAACAGTAGGTAGAACTCTAACCCCTCACTTTAATAAGAACAGCTACAAAACAGGAGGGCTTTAGTCTACTTCTCCCTCTAGGAATTGCCAATTTGCTTCTTAGGGATATTATTCTGTATGTTGTGAATTTGCCCTAGGAAAAAGAGTTGGCCTGGAAAAAAGTCGCTTCCTATGCCTTGTTCCAGTCTCATGAAAGTCAGAGGTGTGGCTAACATCTATGGTACATACATAGTTGTTCCCCGTGAATTTCCACTTTTACTGACAGCCCTACAAAACTTCCTCAGTTCCTCAAAAGCTACTCATGACAAGGAGACAATGAAAACATAAACATTCATGTAGGTACTGTACTTAGTTTAGTGATGCAGAGGTTGTTATAAATGAGGCTCAAGGGTCAGGCAAACCTGAGATAGGTCCCATCCTGGCATTTGTAGCTTAGGTACAACCTGGGGAAAGTTACTGCACTCTTCTTTGCTTCCATGTCCACAAAAGGTGAATTCTTTATTTTTCTTTGAGAACATGTTTACCTTCTGTTTATTTAAGAAATTTCCTTTAAATTTTTTTGAGGTAATTGTAGGTTGGCAGGCAGTTGAAAGAAATGACAGAGCATTCTGTGCATCCTTCACTTGATCTCTCCCAATGGTAGCATCCTGTAGGACTCTAGTATAATATCAAGATCAAGATGTGGATGTTGATAGTGAAAATACTGATCCTTTTGTTACCATGCAGATTCCTCATGTTGCCCTTTTATAGACACATAGCTGTCTTCCCTGTACTCCTCCCCCTGCTCCTTTCATAACCACTGTTAACCACTCATCTGTTCTTCATTTCTGTGATTTAAAAATGCGTTCTTGTGGAGGACCAGATGAAATAATGCATGTAAAGTACTCAGCACAGTGCTTAGTCCTTATTAAGTGATCACGAAATGGAAGCTATTATTTATTGTTCAAGGAGAAGGGTCCATCAATGTTAAAATGTTTCCCTAAGAAAGCTGATGTATGGCCTCTGTCTCATAGACAGCCCACTAGAAGTCTACTGGTCACTTGTTGAGGGGTCAAGTGGGTTTCTTGGCAGGGTATTTTGCAGCTATGACATTAACTTACTAAGTACTATAAGCAGAAGGTAGAAGAGAGGGGAAAAAACAATGGAACACTTACAGGGACTTTTTTGCCTGAAGACTTCAGAATATTGACCATAGTACAGTTAGTTACCTCTTAGTTATATTTCCTAAGTGTGAGAGGCTACCCTAGAACCTAGTGGGGAACTAATGTTAATCTCAGACTACACTTTCACTGCATATTATATCAGTTTTTTGCTATGAAAAATTTCAGAAATCATAAAGGCTTGACTAATAAACCTCTAAAAACTTTCATAATTATCAACCACGCTTCAAATGTCAGCTTTTAATCTGAGTCTGATATCATTTATAATCCTTCACAGAGAAGTTTAGAACTGTTCTCTTAGCATGTGGTAGAAAAAGAAAAAATAGGAATTAAAGGAGAATGACACGCCATGAGAAACAAAAACAGAGTGTCAATAAATGCTTGAAATATAGAAAATTTGCTCAGGTTATTTTTTACAACAGTCAGGAAAACCCAGACTTACTCTGAGAGAGCACTGTGCCTTTAACTTGCTTCCTGATCCCACCCAGATCTTGCACCCTGGCCAGATGCCTAACCATTCTTGCTTTAACTTGGTCTAATAAACAAGAATAAAGATTGCAAAAGATCCAAAGGCAAAGACAATTTTTATTTCTCACAGAACAGAACAATATCAAGTAGTTAACTCCATCCTAAACAGTAGTCCTTGCTGTGGGCATTTGTTCAACCAGTCTTTAATTCCTGTTTGATAACTTTTATAAGGTAAGCTATATTGCTTTGCTTTAACCACTTTAATAAGAAAGGGTCATCTAAGGTCTGTGGAAGACCAAATGATTTATGTACTTATTATGCAAAGAAAGCTTATCAATTTTTTAATCCTTTGTTAGTACTTTAAATCAATTATGGCATAAATATGACTAATTGTTAAAATATGTAAATGTAAATTGTATTTATTATTAATTTATAGTACTAAATTGCCTGATAGTAATGTTAATTTTGGGGGGGCATTTAATAATTTAGAACAAGTTTTTATAATTCAGGGTTAATTACAGAATATAATTTGGGTAGTTTGGCAATTTGAATTGACTGATTTCTTTTAGTCATTTTGTCTTCATGTAGAAACAAGATGCAAACACTGAATATAATTGGTAAACTCTTAATCATTCAATAAAATTGGTAAACTGAAGGATAATTTCATTTCTGAAATATTATAAAATATGCTCAGGTTTATATATCACAGTATTTAGCCAAAAAAAAAAAAAGCAAAAAATTAGCATTTGGCTAAAAATCATCATTGCTTCTGCATTAATAAAATTCAACCTATGGTAAATATGAAAGCTTATATTTCTTTCATTTAACTGATGATATTTTTGACCCCTGAAGCCCATTATATTTGCACATGAAATCTAATAGAAAGGTGAGAATTATTAAAAACAGAGGGAATGAAAACCAATAAAAGCTGATTAGAAGAGGGTAGGATATCATAATGCCAAATTAATGAAGGAGAAAGAATTTAGGAAAGCACAAGAACTAAACACTAGAGAAGAAATAAGTAGAAGAATGTTCTTTGAATACATAATGAAGCAAAAAGGAATAGCAAGATTTTAGTTTGGGAGAGCTAGATAAAAACTGTCAGAAAGGATGCTAATAAAATATAAGATACTATGATTATTGCTATTGGATAAATTATGTTAGTGAATACCATATATGGGGTTCAGGCATGAAATCATGATTACATGCAAAAAAATAAAAAAACACCTGTACAATCAAGTGCTTAGTTTGAAGGAAAGATGTCATTATTTAAAACTAGAATTTCCAAAGACTTAAATGAGGAAAAAGTGGTTTCTTCTCAGGATCCTACATGGAAATCACCTTCTTTAGGTTTTTGAAGAGTTGCTCCACCATATATCTTATCAAATTTCTCTTGTTCTCAGTGAAATTTAGTTCTCAAACTCTTATTTCTAAAACTCTGGAAATGTTCACTATGATATGAACTCTACCAGATAAAAATCTTAATGTAATACCAGCGACATGTGGTCAATGATTTTTCTCCTTTGAAAATGTAATAGCAGCTGGGGTTTGCTATATAGCCTTATCTTTACACTAATATTCAGAATTGTTTGTCCTTTGTCCTCTTCTCTTTGGTTAGCAAAGGGATTACCTAAGGAGGGATGTCCTTCATGTGTTCTATTTCCTTAGCACAGGTCCTATTTTCTTGTATATTCCTAGCTATCTTTAGACCTTATCATACTTGATCTGAAGATCAGTTGGCATTTAAGAAATTGCACTTGATATATTTGTCAGCAGAGATGCTCGGTTGTATAGCAGTGAAGTGCTTCTAACGAACTATCTGTTGGACAGTGTTATTTGGGGAACAGAGTATGACATTAATCCATTCATTGCTCTGTCCCCAATCCAATAGCTTTGCTTCCTTTTGGGGTTCACCATCTAGCAAGTATGAAAGAAGTCAGTCTCCTGTTTCACTCCTCACTGCCTTTCTATGTATATCTACCCTCTGTTTAGAGCCTGGAAATATCATGCTCATGAGTTCACACTTTACATTGCCTGAAGGCTAGGTGCCAAAGAAGGAAAGTATGATTCCTTTTCCAGAACTCCTGAAGTCAATATAGTTTAATCAGGAAAGCATTTCAAACCATACTGAACATTAGCTAAAAAAAAAAATTTCCTCATTCCGATTCTCTTGGGCATACTGAACTTCCAACACAGCAGCCTTTGTTTATTACAGAATTTTCTAGGTTTAAAAGTAGTTTGGTGTAAGAGCTGAGGATTTAGTTCAGTGGTGCCGCTGGCTTCCTCACAAGCTGAAGGTCCCAAGTTTGATCAAAAAATAAAGCTAAAAACCAAAAAACAAAACTAAAAACCAAAAAAACCTCACCAAAAGTATTTTGGTGTACATCAGGGCATATTGACTAGTGAAGGTGACTGAGGATTTTAATGCAGAATTAGAATTTTCATTGTTAACCTTCCCAGAACAGTAGTTTCATGTGACTGTGGGGTGGGCAGAGCACTTCCTGACTGTCAGTCTTTTTCTGTCAATTCTTTGTTGTTGTTGGTACCAGAGATTGAACTCAGGACTTTGAGTTTGTGAGGCAGGCGCCACTGAGCTAAATCCCTGGCCTTCTGTAAATTCTTGTAGTGAACACTGGAAGGACAGTGTTATTTTGTGCTCACATTCTTTGGATATGAAGTTCTAGTTTGGTACACTGGTGGAGACAAAGTTTGCAAAGCGAGAGTAGAAAACAGAAATGGAGTTCTATGGAAATGGAAGGGCAATTTAATGATTGGGGTGACTTCTGAATGCACTGACATTGTATGTATAATACTAGGACTCAAATGGTGGAGTTTATCTGTATTGCAAAATGTTAGGTTTCTCAGGAATCAGTTATAATGAAAACGAGTGACTTTGGAGAATTACTATGGAGAGAATTAACCCTGGAAATGTCAAAACAAATGCTAGGATTGAACCACATTTTCCATACAGAGTGGGACTGAAATGTTCTTAAATGGCTCTCTTTACTCCTTGCTTCTAATAATATAATAAATTAGAGCTATTTGATTATAGTTATTTGGATACATAAAAATGTTTATTAATAAGTGTTTTGTCATGTTGCTATGATTTACGTGGATTAAAAACTTAAAATTCTCTCTGTGACCCAGTCAAAAAATGGGCAACTGAAGTGCACAGACATTTCTCAGAAGTACAAATGGCCAATGAACACATGAAAACATGGTTAACATCTCTGGCCATTAGAGAAATGCAAATTAAAATAACACTGAGGTTCTATCTTAGTCCAGGAAGAATGGATCTCATCAAGCAATTGAATAATAACAAATGCTAGTGAGACTGTGGGGGAAAAAGAACCTATCTACATTGTTGGTGGAAGTACAAACTGGTCCAAGCACTATGGAAATCCCTTGGGAGATTCCTCAAAAAGTAGAACTAGAAGTTCTATTTGACCTAGCTCTTCCCCTTCTAGGGTTCCTCCAGAAAGAGTTAAAGACCCCACATACATGCATACATGCATATTCATGTTTAAAACTGTACCATTCATTATAGTTAAACCTTGGAAGTGGCCTATATGCCTATCAACAGATGAATGGATAAAGCAAATATGGTGTTCATGCACAATGGAGTACTATTGTGTTCTAAAGAACAATAAATTTAGGGCCGGGGATTTAATTCAGTGGTTCCACTGCCTGCCTCTCAAACACAAAGTCCCAAATTGTATCCCCAGTACCAAAAAATAAAAAAGAAGGACAAATTTGGATTAGTTGTAGACATATGGATACAACTTGAGACCACAATGTGAAGTGAAATAAATCAGACATACAAGCTTAGATATCGTATTGTATGAGAAACCTAAAGTATAAATAAATAAAGAGCATAATAAAAGATGGATTAAAAAGAAACAGGGAGATATATCTTTTGTAAATGAAGAAAGGGACCAATTGATGCAGGATGAGGGGAGGGGGGAAAAAGAAGGGGACGTAAAAATAATTAAGATGTGTTATGTACATGTACCAGCTGCCAACGATGAGTGTAATCATTGTGTATCACAAATATGTACTAATAAAAATAAATTGAAGATAAAATATCAGTGTGAGTGTTTTTCTAGAAATGTCAATGAAAACTTCTTTCTCCAGTCATATGCCAGTTTTTGACTAAGAGGGAAATTTAAAAAGAGAAAATTCATTAAAGTATTTATAACTGATTTTTCTATTTCAAGGTGCTACCAGGCAGATGATTTTTCACCACCTACCATGATGTGGAATAGATATTTTTTCTCCTGTATCCTGCTTTTGCTGCCTTTTATAAGCCAAATGGTATACGGACAAAGAAGGAAAGGATCAAAGCCAAATTTACTTGCAAGGAAAAATGACTTCCAGGGTAAAAAAAGTTTTGTTTTACTTTTTATTCATTAGTTCTTTCCTGTTAAAACATTGTTACATTTTATCATTCCTAAGTGGCATTTGATGTACACTTGATCTTAGCCAAAAGGCTGAGAAGTGATAGTATTGGAGGCAAAGAGCAAACCATATACATATATATTTGTGATATTCTACCCTGACACAATTAATACAACTTCCATTTTAGGAACATGTCAGAGATTTTAGAGCACTTGTGCATTTATTATGTTGTTTGAGCCTCACTTGTAAAACTGCCACTCTCACAGATAAAGAAATTGAAGCTTAGAAAGAAAAGTGGCCATAAGCGAAATAATTAGAAACAGAGCTAGGATTCAAACTTAAATTCTCTGTTTTTGAAATAAGTTTCTTTCCCTTTTTTGAGTATTATACTGTGCAGTCATTTCCACTTTTAGTATAGTTGACAACAGCAATAAAACAAAGTGGGGACACAGTCGTATGAATACAGTATGAGAATTAGAGCATCTTTATTTATTGTTAGACAACTTTGCCTCATGTCTGTTGGGTTTCTAAAATGTGACACACCTCTTTTCCTCCCACTTCAAGTGAGTTTAACACTGAGAAATCTGATATTTTGTTAATCTGTTTGCTTTTGATTTTCATGATTCTACAAGGGTTGAAGGTGTCTTAGACTTGGAAAGAGATTTAGTTCTTTGCAAGTTAAGCCTTATCTCCAAGGTGCACTCTCATCATTCAGGGTGTCTGTAATACTCAATTCACTGACCTCTTAAAAACAAACACACAACATACCACGTCAGGGCCCTCCTTATACAGTGTTGACCCTTGAGCAGAGACCATTATGTTGTCTAAACTTTTTGTTGCATTTCAGACTCCATTTGCTTCATAGACATTGTCTTCATCGTGGACAGCTCTGAAAGTTCTAAAATTCTCCTGTATGATAAGCAGAAAGACTTTGTGAATCATCTGAGTGACAAAATTTTCCAGTTGACCCCTGGTCGTTCCTTGAAATATGACATCAAACTGGCTGCCCTTCAGTTTAGTAGCTCTGTCCAGATTGATCCGCCTTTTTCTTCTTGGAAAGACCTTCAGACATTTAAGCAGAGGGCCAAGTCTATGAATTTAATTGGGCAAGGTACCTTCTCTTATTATGCCATCTCTAATGCTACAAGGCTACTTAAGAAAGAAGGGCGTAAAAATGGTGTGAAAGTGGCTTTGCTGATGACAGATGGCATTGATCATCCAAAGAATCCAGATGTTCAAAGTATTTCTGAAGATGCTAGAATTTCAGGAATATCATTCATCACCATCGGACTTTCCACTGTAGTCAATGAAGCTAAACTTCGTTTGATATCTGGGGATTCATCTAGTGAACCTGTCCTACTACTGAATGATCCAACCCTTATAGATAAAATTCGGGATCGCCTGGTAGGTACCTAATGAAGCTAGTTTTGTATTTCTCATCATAATATTGATCATTTTGGTCATAAATTCTAGAAGGGTAGATACTGCATTAAAAAGATGAACAAAATAGGATTCTCTTTGGAAATAGAAAAAGGAAACTAGCTGGGGATTTAGTTCAGTGGTTCTGCGGTCTGCCTCTCAGCAAGGTCCTGAATTTGATCCCCAGTACAAAAATTAAATAAATAAATAAATAAATAAATAAATAAATAAATAAATAAATGAATGAGTGAATAAAAGAAAAGAAAAGAAAAAGGAAACTTTCTGGAGCCTCTCTCTACTTCCTTGACAATTTATACCAAAATAAACTGGGAAAGTAGGGGGCTCATTTCTTGACATAGCATCTGAAGTTTATTGTTGTCAACGCTACATATATATGTTCTGTTTAGGTGCTGCACATTTCATAGCAATATTTCCCTATGTTGCAAAGAATACTTAGGCCCTATTTCAAAGATGGTTTTGATCCTTTTGTCCCTTCCCAAGTCCTCTTCGCAACTCTTGTCTTTTTAGTGTTAGTTATTGTTAGCATGAAACCTAATTTTTCTTACTTAAATGATGTGCATTGCGTGCTTTCCATGTATTAGGCATCACTCTGAGCACTTTACATTATTTATTTCATTGGGTGCTTGCCACAGTCTTATAATACTTAAAACTTTATCTATATGTCTGTCTGTCTGTCTGTCTGTCTGTCTGTCTATCTATCTACCTACCTACCTACCTATCTAAGGTCCTGGGGATCCAACTCAGGACCTTGTGCTTCCCAAGCTGTGATGACACTGCTGAGCTATATCCCTGGCCCCCTCCTGTTGTCAGTGCTGAGGATTTTGAAAGCATCACTTTCCAATCATACTTTATGCTCCTGTTTAGACTTCTCAGGACTATGAACACTATTGACCTATATTGTTTGTGGTCCACTTGTGGACTGTTGTTTTTGTAACTGAGCTTGTCTGTTCCCATTCCATATCTGCAGAAATATTTTTTACCCTCTTGTCTCACCTATTCCTGCATCGTTCTACTTAAGCAAAGTTCAGGCTACCACTTTAAAAAGTTATCTCCTTGTTTCTAAGAGGTTAAGCCCATCCAATTTAAAATCACCTGCAATCTGCAGTCAACCAACAATCTCTCCCATCAGATCGACAAATCCAACTTGATTGGTCTGGTTAGCTGTGTCAGTGCTTTTCTGTATTGGTTTCTCAGCTATATGTGAGAGCCTGTCCTTCTTGCTTTGGAAAACACAAGGCAAAACAATAAAAAAGAAATCCCTCTTTCCTACATTCCTCAAGGAGAAAACTGAAGATAAATTGGTTGATTTATTAAGTGTTAAAAACTGATTTTCTTAAAAACACTGATTTCTTTGATTTCCTGAGAAGAAGGCAAGATAAATGTGTCCTGTAGGTGTTGAGCCTTTCATAATGATCGTTTCCCTATGTTGCAAAGAAAACCTAGGCCGTATTTCAAAGATTTTTTTTTTTAGGAATATAGCCTTTTATTGACTACTTTAAGTAGAACAAACTAAATACATATATAATGGTTTTGGTTTTGATCCTTTTGTCTTTTCCCAAATCTTTTTCTCAACTCATCTTTTTTGTATTAGTTATTTTTAGCATGAAACCTATTTTTCTTACCTAAATAATATTGTGCATTGAGTGCTTTCCATGTATTAGGCATCACTCTGAGCATTTTACATTATTTATTTCACTGGGAGCTTGCCATAGTCTTATAATATAGCTACTATTATTATCATTCTATTTTATAGATAAACATTTAAGGCCAGCCAAGACCCCAGAATCCACGCTGAGTCCTATGAAAGTATATTCAGAGAGGAATAGTAACATTTTTCTAAGGTTTTCTCAATCAGAATTGTCCTGAAGCAGTTAAACAACATCTTACTTTCAAATTTACTATTATTTCTATCCTTTTCTCCTCAGTGATTGAGGGTACATGTGAGAGTTCTGCCTTTCCTTAGACAGAGATGGTGAGCCCAGCTCTGTGATGCTTGGGCTGAGTGCTCATCCTGAGTAGCTCTTTGTATGAAAGGGAAATATGATCCTAGCTATATGTACTGTGCCCATAGTTCATGGAGTACTCACCACCTAATTTAAAACAAAAGGTTCCAGCATTTGTAGAAGAGAATCTTGAGGGTGTGAACATGAATGGCCTGTAGACCCTATGTGTGAGAAGAGCTTTCTGTAACAGATGCAGGGAAGCCAGCTCCTTGTTTGGCCAGATGTGCAAGCTCAGGATGTTCCTGTTCCCCCTAGACTGACTCTGAGAGTTCCCGACCAACTGGGGAGACAGGCTCTTGGCAGAAATGTTTGTTTCTGGGGAAACCAGAAAACTACCAGCAACAGTACTTTTCCTTAGCATCCTGTGTTTGTTCAGATGGGAGCTCAGTGAGTTATCTTCTCTTCAGAGGGAAGTTCTGCTTTCAAAACGCTCCCCAGATCCACAGTGCTTATTAGGTTCTTCAAAGAATGATACACCAGCTTCAGCGTTCCAAATGGCAACTGTTTATGAAGCAGAACTTGATTCCTGATCAGGTCATTGGAAAAATTCTTCTTGCTTCTATTATATCTTTAGTTGATTTTTTTAACCTTTTATTTTGAAATTATGGTGCAGTTCGTTTTTAAAAATGTTCTGAGGTATAATTTAAGTACAAAACTGCATCTACTTAAAGTGCACAATTCTATGAGTTTTGACAGATGTAAATATTCAGGATACCAGATATCATGAACACAATTAGAATATAAAACATTTTCATCACCTTCAAATGTCATCCCATGCTTCTTGGTAATACGCAAGCACCTTACTCCTGAGCTACTGATCTGACTTTTGTCACTCTAGATTAGTGTGCACCATATAGAATCTTATAGAAGTAAATTTAGAGAGTGTGTGTCAGGTTTCTTTTTACACCATTATAAGGATTTTGAAATTAATCTGAGTTGTTTTATAATCAGCAATGTGCGTGTTACTTTTTAATGTAGAGAATCTAGTTATATCCCTTTTATATCTGTAGGAAGTACCACGTAAGAACTTCATGAAAACAGTTCTGAATTACCAAAGAGGCATGAAAATTCTAAATGAAGGGAATGTGTGAGATATTTTTATTGTTAGTCTATTATAATTTACATAGTAGTATTGAAACCTTGGAAGCGAAGTCAACCCAGTGTCTCAGATATATTACTTGTTCCTTTAGAAAAGTAAGATTTTGTGAAAATTAAAAAAAAACTTTCCTCTGTTACCTTTAGTGTAATTATTTGAATAGCCTTTATGGGAATAAAGGCTATGAAAAATTAGTCTCTTTTTCTGAAGATTTTTAAGAAAAATATAAATTTATGGTATTACCCCCATTACATCAGGAATTAAATTTGTAATTTTTATATCATCTTTAGAGTCATATGCTTTATTCATTTATTAATTATGCTGCCCCTGGGTTCCTTTAGGGCTTTATTTATGTTCTCTTTCTAGGTTATATGGTAGCAGTTTTGCTACTATATTAAGCTGCAAGGGTCTTGTTTTGGGGGCATGGAATTTGTTATCATTGCCCACTAAGTCCTTTTCTCTCTTCCTATTTGCTATAGTGCTCATCACTTCATCCATTTCTCATATTTTCTTCAGCCCTTCTAGCATTGACCTCATACTCTTTCACAAATTTGACAGTTCCACTTGATCCTTCTCCTTTGACATATATAGTACCATAAAAAATCTGAATCTGTTAATAAAATGCACCTTTTGCTCTAATGATGCCCTTTCTCTATTTGTGCTTTGCATTGAAACTCAAAGATCCACCTAGACCGTAACTGAACAAGCTTTCCCTTCTGGCTTTACCATGGGCTCCCAGCTGTTGTCCTTATAGCCTGACTCTCTGCCTACATCGAGGCCTTCACTACTTCCCAAGGCATCCAGCTTAGTCCACGTGGGGCCTTCTGTCCACTCCTGTTAAATGTCCCTCCTCACTGCTTCCTTTGTCTTATTGCCCACACTAGTCTTTGTGACTCTTTTCCTCATAAACTTTGACATATAGAGTAGCATACCATCAATTAGTTGGTCCTTTGCAAATCATCCAGAAATCCCACCTATTCCAAGAAACCAGCTTGTTACTGACTCCTCCATTCCCTAGCCCAGGACCTCCTTCCTACACTGCTATGTGTTGTCTTCTGTCCCCAGGCTTATCAACTGTAAGTGCCCTTAGGGATGAGGCTTTGTTCTTTGTGTGAAACAGTCATATCCATTGTGTAGTTTTTGGTCCATTTCTGTTTCCATAGAAATATAAATTGCAGCAAACACAAAATAAATGGGTTTCAAAAATAGTTATTTATGTTGTGGTTTAAAATCTATGGCACATAGTTTTAAAGAGCAAATGAGACAAAGCAAAAATTGAATTTTTAAGGGAAGATCTGAAAAAAGTATAAAATTGTACAAGAGACAAAATAAAAGATACATTAATGAATTTAAAAACCCATATGAATACTGCTTATTGTAAAAATGTTGTAAAGTGACAAAACTTGGAATTTAAAAAAATTTTAGTAGGTGTTTTGAAATACTACAATTTTACTTGAATTATCAATTCTTAAAATTGCCTCTTATGAGCTCCTTTTGAGGTTTTTCCATTCTCCTTCCTCAAGGTTACTAAGTTTCTTATGTGTGTTTTAAATATTTTCAGAATTCCAATTATATTGTACAAATTGTGCAACTTGCTTTTTACTCTATGTTTTTGGAAATTTGACTATGTTGAATTACATAGATCCATGCATTAACTTTAGCTGATAAATAAATAAATTAAATTTAGCTGATAAGTATTTCATTTATTGATCAACTTTACTATTGATGGATATTTTGTTTTGAATGTTTTACTATTAATATGTCTTGTACTCTGAGTAACTACTTTGAAGATAACAATGCACAGTATAATAACTACTGTTATTCTTGTATTACTTGGTTATGAAATTTTGTTTCAGTTTTTTCATAAAAAGCCACTTCATAAGTTCACACTGAAATAAACTTGTTTGCAGAGGGGAAAAACAATGAATGTTGAACTGTACAAGTGAAAGAATTTCTCTTATCTGGAAGGGAAAGATGAATATAAGGTTAAAAAAAAACCAGGAATTGTCCTGGAAGCCTAGAGATATGGCAAGGACTTGTAAATGCTGCCTGCACTACCAAACATTGTGCAGAGGGGTGATGCCACTTTACACTGAGAAACTCCATGTATCTGAGTTCCCATTTCTCCATATGACCTACTCGCTCTTAAAGATTCGCCTGACTCATCTGTTTCCAGCCTGGACTTACATGGCTAGGAATTTAAAATCATACTGGAGAGGGTGATAGATGGGATGTAAGTTTTCATAAATAGCATCTATAGCCAGAGTTTTATAGCTCCAAATAACACATGGTCACAATTTCCCCCTTTTTATAGTGTATGGAAAAGGTTACTTGTACTTGCTCGAATATACTTGTTAATAGTTGAAACAGAATGAAAACTCAGAATGACAGTTAATTCCTAATCTAATTTTTCCTCCATGAAATCATCAGAGCCACTTAAGACCTTTTGCTCTTTCTCCACTTTATTTTTGTGTGTGAATAAAGACAAAACAAAAGAATTAAACTAAAAGGATACACACTCTTCCACAAAAGTACACACTCTGATTATCTTTTATCTCCTTATAAAATCTTTATTTTTAAAATCTTGTAACAAATATTCCAGTGCTTTTCACCTTTAGATTTCTATTTTACCATATTAAGTTACCTCTGAGTTCAGTCATTAAATAAGCACTTAATTTATGTCTTAGGAAAAGGACTGATTCCTTCTGTTAGCATGTCTTAATTTCTTTCTCGTGTTGTCTTCCCATGTGGACTTCAGTACCTTTGTCAGGCAATGCACCACTGAGCTTTAGGACCAGTGAGGCCTATGTGCTGGGTAAAAACCAGATCATGATATTTCTGTAAAATTATGCATTAAAAAGAACTTCGAAAAATATTCTGGCTAATTCCTTCCTGCCTAGGTAAAGTATGATGTGGCCCTACAGATGGTCAGGAGATTCCCCCCACATGTATGACTTCAGTCCAGTCACAATGCTGGGCCAAGTCTGTTGCCTTATTATAAAGTGAGAGGTTGGACCTGATCAACTTCTCAGGCCATATAAATAATAAAATTAATGTATGTTATATATGCATATATTTCATGATTAATTTTTACTATGAATTATTTTTTATTTTTCATTATTTAATTTTCATAATGAAAATTGCTAGTCTGAATTTCCTATAAAATATTATTCTCAATATTCTTAAAATTTTAAAACTGAGTTTGTTTTCTATGTTAAAGTTTTATAAATACAGTATTGTATTTGAGGCTTTTAAAATTTTAAGTAGAAAACACTTCCTCCTGGTGATTCTAGTAAGGGAAATCTTTGTCTTTCCATAACATAGACCATCTGAAAAATTCCATCAGGCTTTCTAACTTTTATTTTTTGAGATTTAATACAATTATTAAGGTCCATTAATATTTTATGAAGTTATGACTCTAGAATTAATGTCTTAAAGCTGAAAATACATGGAAAAAATAGAAGAAAACAAAATACGCAATTACCTCAATCATTGCAAGAATGAGAACTTCTCATTATGACTGGTTATGCTTGTAGCTAAATTATGGAGATTATAGAGCTGCTGAAAAAAAAAACCAAAAGATAAAACATAGAATGTAATATGATAAGATTCCTAAAAAACACAATGATTTTTAATGCTAGTACTCTTCATTTCTCCTGTTATTACATGGCTGAGAGTGCTCCTAGGGTAGCTGACTGGTAGGTTTTATTGCTTTTACAAGGTTAAAAGACTGAATTGCTATTCTTCTTGGAAATTGCGTATTCCATTGGGAATAATTAAGACTAATAAGGAACTAAAAGCAGAACCATTAATTGATTTAATGTTTCATTCTTTTTCTCTTGTAGGATATCTTGTTTGAAAAGAAGGTAAGCACCGCCTGCATTGATTGCTGAAAATTACTCTAAAAGCTTGCATTATCAAATCAGCATTATAATTACATTAGAAGATAAGATGTGGCTAAATAAAATGATTAATTCTTTTTAATATGAGCTGCTCTAATTTTAGGGAGACATCTGACTTTTTTAAATGCCACCATATCGATTACAGGTTGGAAAATTTAGAAAATGTAGGGACTATTTAATAATTCAGGAGATGATTTTGGAAATCAATGATAACTACTATGGCTTCCTTTATTCTAAGTGTATCTCTGACAGTAGCTACTTTCAGAGTCTACTACTTTATGCAGCCTTCATGGTGCTGTCCTGTTTCATGGTTTTGGTTAGTGCTAAGAGACAGAGCTCAGAACTGCCCCTTGCTGCATACCACTGAGGCTGACTTTAAGCTCATTCTTGTGAAGAAAAGGAAGCTGAAGTGTGGCAGCCAGAGCACATGACAGAGGAAACTGGTCAACAGCGCTCAGTTTGATAAAAGCAAAATAGATGATCTTGAATTTGCCAAGAATTTCTGAGCTAGACAGGCTTTTTTTTTTTTAGGTACCAGGGATCGAATGCAGGCATGGTGCCACTGAGCTAAATCCCTGGCCCTAGACAAACATTTTTTAAAGCAAAGAGTTTGGAATATCTGTACTTTGTTCAAGAAGCTACTTTTTAAACATCAAGATATTTTAGAAGCAGTATTGTACAAAATAATAGAAACCAACCAATCATCAGGTTTAAACCTTGTCAATCATCAGGTTTAACTGAATCATATATAGTAAGTTGCATTATTATTTTATGTAATATTAAGAAAGGAAAAAGCCTTACCAATTAAACTATGATACAAATACTTTCTCATTAATTGTGATTCCTATTTTACACTTATGGAAAAAGTCCTTATAGACTTATTTATATAGAGAGTTTTTATTTCTGAATTCATTTAGTGAATACATATAAGTGCAAATATGGGTACAAAAAGATTATTTCTAAAACCTCAAATCCAAGTTTAAATCTTTTGCACCACTTTTTATGTAAGTTGGTAATAGCCTTGCTTTTCCATAAAATATATTGGCCTCTGCACCATCAAAAATGGGTGATACAGCATATATTAACAGAGCTCTGGAGGGGCTGGGGATTTAGCTCAGTGGTTCCATCTCCTGCTTCGCAAATGCAAGGTCTGGAGTTTGATCCCTGGTACAAAAAAAAAAAAGTGCTCTGGAATTTTCTTCTGCTTCACTGTGTAAGTTCTGAAGTATGTGTGCAAAATACAAGCCTTGCAAGTGCAAGGACCAGAGTTCAATCCCCGTACCAAAAAAAAAAAAAAAAAAAAAAAAAAAAAAAAAAAATATCATGTTCAGAGTTGTTAGACAGCTATTAGAAGTCTCATTCTGATTTCAGTGATGTTAGGCTAAAAAATGTGCATCTTACTAAGGATAAAATATGGAATAAGTCAAGTGTTTTATTTTGCCAAGTAAAGGGGAATTTAATATTTTTATGTTATTGAGCTTTAATATATTATACCAGAAAGCAGAAATTCCAAAGTCCACTGAAAATGTTTATTTCTCTATTTTAACTGATCTCTCTCTCTCTAGATATATATTTTTTGTGTATATATAAATATATATATATATATCCTATTTTATATACTTTTATTTTCTCTCTCGCTCTCTATATATGCTATTTTATTTAACTATGGCAAAATTTAATCATATTTTAGTAGCTGGCTGATGCTAAGTCTGAGTTTGCCTGGAATAATTTAACAGAGACAGCAAAATCTCCATATACTTACAAGGTGAACTTTCTCCCAGTAGTCTAGTTAATTATATGCGGGACAAAATTTGAGATGCTGCCTTTTTTTGTACGTCGCTGTGTGTTAACATTGTGTTTCACTATTGATCCAGTGTGAACACAAGATTTGTGAATGTGAGAAGGGGGATCCAGGTGATCCAGGGCCTCCTGTGAGTATATCATTACTTGGAACTTTCAGGAAGCAATGATGGAATTTCAGAAGGGACTTTTCAGTGTCATTCCTTATTTGATAATTGGGGCCAGACTTTCTCAACAATTAAAAAAAAAAAGGAATGCAAATTCATCAATGCTCTAGGCAAACAGTATCCCATTAGACAGGAAAGACACAGCCTTCTCCTGCATCAGGAATACCATGTGGCCGAGGGAAGGGGAGGCAGATGAGAACACTTTGGGGGTAAGGTGAAATAAGGAAAATGGAAGTACCCACTTGGCAATCCAAGACAAAGACAGGATTTACTGTGACAATTCAATATTTGGTAAGATCATTCCAAAAGGAGTGCTTTCATTACATTCTGGCCTAGTTTCTGGTAGGTATTATGTTTATAGTTGGAAAACATTTGAAATGACATGAAGACTACTGGAGATTTTAAACATTTTTCTGACAGATATAATCAGAAAGCATCCCAGATACTCATTCGGTATTTCATTGCTTTATGTGATTCTAAACTTTATCCATAGAGTTCAGATGCATGGGGAGGATGTTTCATGAAATACATAGATAAATTTTTTGAATTAATGTTTGTATTTGGAGACAGGGAAGGGAGTGTGTACTGTGAATGTTTTCAGATACAACACATTTTACCTTGGGACTTTAGTCCAAGCCCTATACTTTTTCAAACCATTCTACTAAGCAAAATATTAAAGAGTGGAAATGGTTGTCTTATTTTCCTCCCAAAATAAGAAATAAGGTACAATACATGATATTGTGGCAGCCAGTAGAGTTGACTTTGGCTAAAGCAAAGATTTAACCTTCCCTTCCTGTTAAGTCTGAGTTTATGCTTAATATACCAAGAGATTGCCAGGCAAAGAGATAGTTATTTTTTTAAACAAACAATGACAGTAAGAAAGATTATAGTTGCTGAGCTAAACTGACACTTTCAATCATTCAACGTTGTCATGGCTCCCAAAGCCAATTCTCAGAAAAGCAAACATTTGGGTGTCTTGAGAATAGGAAAACAAAATACTTTTTCTGGAATAAGATTGGAAGACTCCATTTTTCCATCATTAGAGGGCATTCCCTGGATATCAGAACCTCTTTGACTAAAAGTGAGCAAGGTGGTGTGGTCTTTTCAAAGCTATGAAGTGTGTATGGGGGTGGGGAGACTAGTAAGTGGTTCCAAATGAAGTAAAGGTGGGAGCAACTCCCCTCTTCCTGCTGGTTTGGTCATTCTTTTAAAACTTGGCATGAGTTTGATGTTTATAAAAAATGAAAACAGTAATTTTTTAAGGGAAATAAATAATTTCTGGGAAGAGAGAGATATTATCCTCTTTTACAAATCTAGAGACTCTTATCTATTCAAGACAGTGCAGTGTTCCTAGTGTTGTCAAAGGGAGAAAAGAGTTTAACTTGTGGTTTGTGGGTCTAGGTTTTATAATATTCCTTCAATTTGTGGGATGTAGCTAATAAGAAATTATTATAAAATATAGAAAACTAATAGAATAGCTGCTCAAGATAATTTTTGTACCCTTTGCCTTCAGGGTACACATGGAAACCCAGGTATCAAAGGTGAACGAGGACCAAAAGGAAACCCGGTAAATGAATAAACAGCTTTCTTTTAAACCAATCAACCTTCTAGATTTATTTAACTGATAAAGATTAAGAAAATAAAGTATTGTGGTATATGAGAGGAATCTGATAATTTTTGTGAAGACTACAGCATGTTCATTTTCTATATTATCTATCTTGTTTGTACTAACTTGCATTCACAAATTCTGAGTTACTTGAATATTTTAGTCAAGAAGTTTAGGAAACCTAAGGATATTGAACAAGTGGAAACTATTACCTAAACAATAGTGGCCAAAATTAGTTTAGGGCAGTGTTTCACAATCAGTAATTCATGTGTTACATCAGATTGACATCGTGTTTCCAGAACTATTTTGAACAGGAGTGGTGATAATGAACATCCTTGTCTTGTTCTTGATTATAGTTTGAAGGTTTTCAGTTTTTGGCCTTTTAATGTGATGTTGGCTGTTGGTTTTTCATAGATAGCCTTTACCAAGTTGAAATAAAGATCATCTATGCCAATTTTCTGCAGGGTTTTTTTTTTTTAATCATGAATGGGTGTTGAGTTTTTGTCAAATGTGTTTTCTGCATCTATTGAGATGCTCATATGCTTTTTGTTCTTGACTCTGTTAATATAGTGTATTACATTTATTGATTTACAGATGTTGAACCATCCTTGCATTCCTGGGATAAATCCAACTTGGTCAGGGTGTATGATGTTCTTGAGATGATCCTCTGTATTCTGTTTGCCAGTATCTTATTGAGGATTTTTGTAGCTATGTTCATTAGGGAGATTGGCCTGTAGTTCTCTTTTTTTGGTTGGGTTTTTCCCTGGTTTTGGAATCAAAGTAACACTTGCTTCCAGGAATGAATTTGGAAGTATTGCTTCCTTTTCAATTTCTTTGAAAAGTTTAAAGAGTAGTGGCAGTAGTTCTTCTCTAAGTGTCTTGTAGAATTTAGCAGTGTAGCCATCAGGACCTGGGCTTTGTTGGTAAATTTTAATTACATTTTCAATTTCACTGATTTTAATTGTGGTGTTTAGATTTTTTTATCTTCTTCATTCAATTTTGGTAATTCACAAGTATCAAGAAGAAATCTGTCCATTTCTTCTGTGTTTTCCATTTTATTAGAGTAGAGGTTCTCAAAGTAGGTATTGATGATCCTCTGGAGTTTTGCTGGATCTATTGTGACTTCACCTTTTTAGTTCCTAATTGCATGGATCTGAGCCTTTTCTTTCCTTTTTTTGACAAGAGTGGCTAGAGTTTATTGATTTTATTTATTCTTTTGAAAAAAACAACTCTTTGATTCATTGATTTTTTTGTATCTTTCTCTTGGTTTCCATTGCATAGATTTCTGCTCTGATCTTTATAATTTCCTCCCTTGTATGAGCTTTTGGTTTTTCTTGCTTTCCTTTTTCTGGGAGCTTAAGATTCATCATTAGGTTTTTTATGTGAGCTCGCTCTCTTTTCCTAGTGTGGGCATTCACTGCTATGAATTTTCCACGTAGACCTGCTTTCATTGTGTCCCTTAGATTCTTGTATGTTGTACTGGCATTATCATTTATTTGTAAAAACAAACTAATTTCTTCTTTAATTTTCTCTGTGACCTATTGGTTGTTCAGGAGAATGCTGTTCAATTAGCATGTGTTTGTGAAGTTCTTATGATTTCTTATGCTAATGATCTCCAGCTTAATCACACTATGGCCTGATAATACACATGGTGATAATTTCAACTCCTTTGCATTTATTTAAAAATGTTCTATAAGGTAGTATATGGTCTATTTGGGAGAATGACCCATATGCAGGTGAAAAGAATGTATATTCTAATTTTGTGGGGTGGAACACTCTGTAGAT
This sequence comes from Fukomys damarensis, assembly GCF_012274545.1. Taxonomy (NCBI): domain Eukaryota; kingdom Metazoa; phylum Chordata; class Mammalia; order Rodentia; family Bathyergidae; genus Fukomys; species Fukomys damarensis. Next base: position 57,199,522 of record NW_022900916.1, read on the forward strand.
GTCTATTGAGTCCATTTGTTTAAAAGCTTGATTCAGTTCTAGTATTTCATTGTTGATTTTTTGTCTGCATGATCTGTCTATTTGTGATAATGGGGTATTTAGGTCCCCCACTACAATTGTATTAGTGCTTATTTGATTTTTCATGTCCCTTAATATTTTTTATATAGTTGGGAACATTAATATTTGGTTCATATATATTTATGCTTGCATTCTCTTCCTCTTGGATTATTCCCTTTACAAGGATGTAGTGACCTTCTTTGTCTCTCTTCATTAGTTTTGGTTTGAAATTACTTTGTCTGTGAATAAGATAGCTATCCATACATTTTTCTAGTATCCTGTTACATGGAAAATTGTTTTCCATTCTTTTACTCTCTATGAGTTTCTTGTATACAACATATTGTTGGATTTTGCTTCTTAATCCATTCTGTCAGTCTATTTCTTTTGATTGGTGAATTGAGGACATTAACATTGATGGTTATAACTGATAAGTATTGACTTATCATTGTCATGGTATTGTCCTGTTGTTGGCTCTTTTTAATATTCCCCCTCTCCCTTTCATTTCTTGACTTGCCTAATTGATTTTCTCTGTTGGGCCTCATGCTGTTGTGACCTTCATTTTCTTTTTCTAGGATATTGTTTGGAATTGTATGGAGTGCTGGTTTGGTATTCATGATGTTTCTTAGGTGTTCTTTGTCTGGAAGTATCTTATTTCCCCATCAATTTTGAAAGATGGTTTTGCTGGATATAACAGTCTAGGTTGGAGGTTGTTTTCTTTTAGGGCTTTCTTTTAGGTTGTTTTCTTTCTAGGCTCTCCTTGACTTGAAGGTTTGTGTTGAAAAGTCTGCTGTGATTCTGATGGGCTTTCCTTTGCATGTGATTTGTTTCTTTTCTTTAACTACTTGCAGTGTTTTCTTCTGTTGTATTTCTGGGATCTTGATTATTGTATGTCTAGGAATAGATTTTTTTTTATAGTGGCTAGTTGGAGTCTTATATGCCTCACTTATATGTCAAATTCTTTTGCTCTGGGAAGTTTTCTGTCATTAATTCTGTGAACAGTTTTTTAAAGTCATATGCACTTTATCCTGCTACTTCAAGGATTTCTATCAGTCTTATATTATTCTTCTTTGCATCATCTAGGAGTTGTTGGGTCAATTTCTCATGATCCCTTACTGTTTTTAAGAGATCTCTCTTTTCATGGTCACTGATTGCAATCTTATATTCTATATTTGAAATTACGTCTTCACATTTGTTCATTCTGCTGTGAATGCTTTCTATAGAATTTTTAGTCTCATGGATATCTGTTTGTTTTTTTTGGTACCAGGGATCGAACTTGGTTGCAAAGCAGGTGGCGGCACCACTGAGCTAAATCACTGGCCCTCCTGGATATCTTCTTGAATCTGTTTCATGGATTCTATTTCTTTCCTGTGTTGGGTATACATAGTTTCCATTTCTTTCCTATGCTGAGCATTCATGGCCTCTATCACAGTCCTGACTCATCTATTTTTTTGTCTGTTTCTGTTCTCGAGTCTCTAATCATACCTCTCATTGTGTTCACCATCTCTGTAATTATCTGGGAAATATTTCTGTTTTGAATTTTTTTTAGAGCCTCTTTTGTTACTTCTTGTTCTATGAGTTCAAAGTGTCCTGATGGTTGATTGTCAGACTTTTTCTAACTCATTTCCCTTAGAATTTGCTGTTGGTGAACTGGAAGTCTGTATTTGTGCCTTGCTTAGAGTGTTTTCTCATTTTTATTTTTGTTGTTGGTGCTATCTTTGGTTTAATTCATGGGTTAGTACTTTTATCTTCCTGATATAACTGCTCTTTGAGTCTCTAATGACTCAGAGACATTCTCATTTTCATAGTATCAGGAAGGACAACTGATTAAATCAATCACAACCCTTTAGTCCAGTTGATACAATGAGCAACACAATAGCATCCAGCACAGCTTAAAAATTAACCATTTGTTGTAGTTATTAATCTATCACCTTTAACCATGTGAATTAAATAAAATCAAGGACCAGCCCAAAATATGTTTATAGTGAATGAACTCTTCAATATAGCAAATTTACCCTTCAGGATGGGCATGTAGAAAGAGTTGGGAGTAGAGGTATAGATAGGTAAAAGAATAGGAGAAGGTTTCAAGTGAAGCCATAGGACACAGGATGATCACACAAACTCTAGGAAACTGTTGAAGACAAGAAGGAAAGACAGAGTGCAAGAACAAAAATAAGAACAGAACAACTTAATGGTAATAGGGAAGCTATAAATTGTACTCATTTTCCTTTGAAACTAATGACAATTGAGCAAACGAAAAAGAGACAATAAAAGAAAAAGAAAGAAGAAATCCAAATTAGGGCAGGGACAGGAACAACAAGAGCGATAAGAATATTGTGGGGAATAAGAGATTGAGTGGGAAAAAGAAGAAAAAAAGGAAGAGTTTGAAGAATTGGAAAAAATAAAATTTAAAAAGTAAAAATTAAAAATTACAAATAAAAGGAAAAGAAAGAAAAAAATTTTGAGGGGCCTCTTTCAGGGTATATCTCTGCTGTCACAATAGACAATTTGGCCAGCAATGTTCAGAACTAAGTCAGTTAGTCTCAGCTAGTTGATGGCAGACCCCTGAGATTCAGGCTGAATTCTGGCTGCAAGGCCCAAGCTGAGCTCCCTGACTTCCTGCAAGGTTGAACTCTGCAAGGTTCTACTGCAGGTTCCCACTGCCCTTCCCCTGAAGATAGTCCAAGTTCTGGTGGAAGATGGTGATCATTTCAAATTACCAACTATGGAGGTCTGGTGTGCCTTTATTGCAGTTGTTTACTTCTGCTCTATCTTCTGGAGCTTGGTAAAATGGCCTTTATGACCACCTGTGCCTCTGCAGTGTGGATCCAGGTACTGGCACAACCAGGAGGCCCAAGAGCACAGGGTTGGGGGATGCTGCAGAGGTGCCCACATGGCTGGGTGTTCCTTACCCATCTGCTCTGATTAAGACCAGGGTGCTGGAGGATGGGGGAGCAGCTAGCTCCCAGTGCAGCTGAGGAGTCCTCACTGGTCTGCTCTGATGAATGCCCTGGGGACTGGTGGGTAGGGAAGTTGCTTAGCTCCACACATTGGCTGGGCAGTCCTCAATAGTCTGCTCTGATCAAGAAATTTAGATTTAAATACATACAATAAGATACACTTTAATAATAAGTATTTACATTCTAGAAAATTTGGAACACAGTAGATTTTTATTTAAAAGAGGTAGCTTTCTAGTTTAAATTATTTTTATGAGTTTTAAACTTTTAAGAAATTTCTTATAGCAATTAACATAGGAATTTTAAAACAGCAATAACTAGTTATAGTATTGTGATAGCAAAACTGATATGCTCATTATTGCAAAAATAACTTGACAAAAACCTTTTGGAAAGAAGGTAGCAATACTATAGAGATATTGAAATACTTGAGACTTTAACCCAACACTGTTTCTGAGAATATTTTTAGAAAGGAAATGAAAATATGTTATATGCATGAAGGCATTTTTTTTTTTTTGCAGTTGTTTGCTTGCTAAGGAAATGTTTAGTCTTCTTGGGTCACTCTACCACACACACACAATAGCATACACATTCAACTGTATACTCACTCACTCATGTAGCTCTAAATTGATGTCATCATCCTTTTTTTGTCGTGTTAAATATCTTTTTATTAGTCAATGTGCATATGTCATTTATTTGGTTTGTAATTTTGTGCCCCATAATTTATTTTTCTAAGTCTTGCTGAACTCTAGCAATCATCCTTGAGGACATTTTGGAAAACATTCCTAAGTCTTTTGGAGAAAAGCCAGGATGTTCAGCTCCAAGCAAATATAATGCTGTATTTGAGAAAAACAACCATGTGATTAAAGTGAGTTGTGGCCTAAGCTGCAAAAATATACCTGGATTCTGCACCCTGCACATCTGGCTTCTCTCCAAAACAGCAAAGTTTATCTGATGCTATTTGTTTCCTAGATTACATGGAGAAAATGTCTGTGTTAAAAGTTTCAGAGAGTTCCCTAATTGGGTTAACCTATCAATCTGGGACTTCTGCATAACACATTTTATTGAGTGCTCATACACTCTGAAGGCTGTAGAATTTGAACGGAATTTGTTGTTTCAGGGTGACGCTCAAAAAGGAGAACCTGGAGACAGAGGTCCTGGGGTATGTACACAACTGGAATGCTTTCTTGAGGAAGTGATCCTAGAATATTCTGAGTCTGTGGTTGACCATTGTGACCCCTGAAATATAAGTGAAAAATGATTTTTGTCTACCTGGCTCTTGATGACTTGGGCAGGCTATCACACATATGCAGATATGATCATAGAAGTGGAAATAATGATAAAAAATACTCTGCTCATCAGGAATAATGATGGGAGCAAGGGTGTTCAATCCAGTGGCATTCTCTGATACTTAATTGGACACGTATGAAAACATCAAACGAGAAGAGATTGATTTCTGTTTTTTTCATGATAAAGAATATGTTTGAATTCAGGAGCATAAGAATTAAGTTGTCTAAGCCTTGCTTTTGTGATTCCAATTCCTCAGGCAAAATAGCATTTGTCAATTCTAGTTGATTTCTTACTCCCAAAATTAGAATTAGCAGCGATTGCTTGAGAAAAAGGTATAATACATTTCTTATTTTGCATTTTCCTGGGCATTGAGGTAAGAGTAGCAAATAAAAGTGTACAGTGAATAAAAAGGAAGTCATGTTGTGTTGAGTCTTTTTCCTTGTTTCTTTGGATACTAACAGTGGAATCAGACCCAGAGATTTTTCAATACTATTCTCAATTAAGTTTGTGGAAGAATCTGCTAGAAATTTTGATTATGTCAATAGAATTTGTTCAGGATTATTTATTGGGAAAATATCTTGTAGATATGATCTGGATACTACTCATCTTTGTAAGTAAAAATGAAATTAAAACAAAACACACCAGACGTGGTGGCACACACCTGTAATCCCAGCACTCGGGAAGCTGAGGCAGGAGGATCACTGTGAGTTCAAGATGAGCTCGGGCTACATAGTGAGCTTCAGGTCAGTCTCAACCACATCGTGAGACCCTGTCTCAAAAACAAAACAAAAACAACCTCCCCCTCAAAACAAAGCAATCATATCTAAAACAAAACACATTTTAAAAAGCTTATGTTTCATAGGAGAGATAAGATATTCTAAATAACTGCAATTTGAAGCAGAATATTAAAATAATGTAAAAAGGATAGGTACAATGTACCGCATTGCAGGCACTGGGGGGAGACTGGCATTATGTAGGTAGATTTTACAGGGTATGCCCTGAAGAGATAGGGTCATGACAGGCAAGGAGGGAGCAGAAATGCAGAAAGCTAGGTATTGCAGATGGAGAGAATATCATGAGCCTCAGCTTGAGGGAAGACGCTGGGTTAAGAAATATAAAACAGGGTGATGTTGTCAGAAGGGGGCCTTGGGGCAGAGTGGATGCCCAATGCCAGCCTCAGGTCTGGCTTTTGCTAAATGATGGGAACCCCCTGAATGTTTAGATGAAGTTTGGTAAGTCTACTTGGAGACTGCTGTGGAAAAGGAAATCATGAGAGAATAAGGGCATGAAAGGAGAATTTAGAAGGTCTGTTGCTGTGGCTGGTGTGAGAGGCAACAAGGATACCAGCTATATCTGCTCTAGCTAGTATGAGAGCCTCTGTCCATACGTGCTTACGGGGTACTTGGCACATGACTAGTCTGAAAATAGTGTGTTGTAAGAATAAAATACGCATCAAACTTTGAAGATTAGTACACGTAAAATCATTGCATTAATAACTTTTCTATTGATTAAGCGTTAAAATAATAGTATTTTGAACCTATTGGGATAAATCAAATATGTTTTAAAATTAATCTCACCTGCATATTTTTGCCTTTTAAAATGTGGCTATTAGAGCATTTAGTATAAACGTGCCTTGCATTTATATTTTACATTACATAGAACAGCTCTGAGCTACAGTAATGACAAAATAAGAAGAAAACATGGTGAGAATCCATGAAAGGGCAGATGTGACAAACTGTAACTCATACAATCAACAAATATTCACTGAAAAGTTGCTATACGTTAGACACTCTTGCAGGTGCTAAGTACAAAAGATTAAGCGAGACAGTCTTTGTCTCAGGAAATACTCAGGGAGGGGAGACAAAAGATAATTTCATTCACTGGGGAGTGTTACAGAAATAGAACACAAAGCAGTGAAATGTTCTCAGAAGGAACAAGGAGTGGCCTGAAGGTGGCAGCATGCTTAGCAGGCTCAAGAAATGGAAAGAAGCCAGGTGAGACGGCAGGCACTTGTAGTCCCAGGTCCTCGAAAGAATGAGGAAGGAGAATTACTTGTGCCCGAAGATGGTATGGGTGACATAGCAAGAGCTTTGTAAGAAAGAGAAAGGCAAGATTACAAGAATTTGTTCGTGTACCTCGATGGGAGACAAGCCATAGACATAGGTAGGTACCAGAACAGATAGGGGCTGGTAGCCCAGAGTCAGAAGAGTGAATTGCAAGCCAGGTATAATGGGAAGCTTGGGAGAATTTTAAGTAGGCGAGATTATAGGGTTATAATGATAAGCAAAGGAGGGAGAAGACTAAGATGATTATGAAATTTAATGTTATGATTTGAAATGTGACTGTATCATTTCTACAAATAGGAAAGTCGGAAACAAACAGCAGAAACTGAGTACAATTTTGAATATTTAAAAACTAGTAATTAGGATGCCTTGAAGATATAAAAAGAGGGAGTGGAGGAGAGCTGGTACGGCAATCAAACAATAAGACTACCAGGGATTTCAGAGTGAAAATGGGAAAAATACTATTTAGAAAGTAAAATTTCTTTAGTTCTGTATAGCTGTATTGGTTTCTTTCAAAATATAGTCTGTGTGATTGTGTGTTGCAATGGGTAGAGAATGCCCAAAGATTCCTGAGATTAGAAATTCAGGCTCTTTTGGCACTATACACGTAAATGATCTTACAGTTTTTATTAGTGTGTGTTTGTGATACATAATTGTTACATTCATATTGGGAAATTGGTACATCTATGTAACTTATCTTGATAATTTTCAATCTCTTTAGACATGAATGTCTTAATAGAGAATCCTAAATTAATAGTTAATAGTGTAGCTTTTAATTTTAAGCACAATTCTAAAAGTTAAACAATTTGTTTGAATATATACTTTAAATTGGATTAAATTAATCATAACTCTGTAATCATAACTTTGACTAATTGTATTTTTATGTGCCTCAGCGATCACTTATTTGGAATGCTATTATTTCCTTCATGAAATTTTCTTTTGGGGGAAAAAGTCATTCATAGGACAAAACTTTTAAATTGTGCACAGCTGTAGTAATAGGTTGTCACCAGCTTGCTTTAAATATGTTATAATTATATTTTCATTCTTGAAAAAATATACTTGTAGGAAAAAGACATGGCATCTCATTTGGAAAAAACTTGATGTTGTTGAGAGTTGGTAATTTCCTAGTGCACTTGATATTCAGTCTTGTATTAGTGCAGGATACATGGGCAGAGGCACAATGGAGAAGGCTGTGTAGGACTCCTGGGAGTGACTCAGAAGGCAGCAGGCTTGCTGGCTCTTTTTTTTTTTTTTTTTTTCATGATATAGAAGACAGTAATTTAAAGGTCACTGTCATTAGGGTTGAGAGAAGAACCATTCATTTCCTTGATGTTGTATATTCTAGATTGAATTTGAAAGGACAAAAATGGGTACAGATATTAATGTATATTTTTAAGGCCATTAATCTCAGCTCATTTTCAGAGCCAGTTTCTCTAACAGTTTCTGTGAAACGTTCTCAACAGCAGAGGTTTATAGTTTAAAAGTCAACAGAGTTTAACAATTTTGAAACAACTGTTATGAGTGGTCACTTCCACAGTGACATTCAGGGTACATTCTCTTTTTCAGTTTGCAACTAAAAGGTAAAGAACTGTTTGAAAAAAATATTTGGAGCAGAGAATAGAATGCAATGGAGAGACAGTTTCTTTTTGTCTTAGTAAATGCACATTCCTCAAGTACAAAGAGTAGTAAAATTAAGGAGCTTTATCTGGTCTTACTTTATATGGGTATTTTTTAGTATATGTGCTAAATATAATAAAATATTTTAACATTTCATTTATTTTCTTTCTTAATTAGGGAATTCCTGGATACAAGGGTGACAAGGTAAGTTGGTCACAACTAATAGACCAGAATTTCAGAAAGAAAAACAAATATAATGTACTCATGTACTTAATAAATTTACTTCCCTTTACTTTTGCAAGTCCAGATTCCTACATTCCTGAGTATACTTTTAATTCTGTTAACATAAAATAGTGTGTAATAGAACTAAAGATACAGGTATATGTTATAAGGGACAGCGGGTTCCCTAAGATTTCTGAGATTACAGTGAAACCTCCTTCAGTTCTGCAAATATGAATTCTTTCAGTAGAGAACCCCACCATGCAGCACAGGTACTCAGATAAAAAAATTTCCTGTATATAATCAAATTTTGCAAAGTTGCAAGTAGGTTGCTTTATGGATGTTTGATTTTCTGTGAAAGACTAGATGCCAAACTCTTTCTCCAGGAAAGAGAGGATCTATCCTGGTTAAGCAATAAAGGGTCACTGATCTCTCTGAGTCAAGCATGGGAAAGAGCAGGCAAAGGAAGGAAACAAAAGATGTGGGTTTGTAGATGACTTTAGGATTATTTGCAAATTACAGATTAGGAAATCTGCTGGATGTGTGCTGCACACCTATAATCTCAGCACTTGGAAGGCCAAGGCAGAAAGATTGCCACAAGTTCAAGGCTAATCTGGAGTACATAATGACTTCAAAGCCAGCCTGAACAGTTATTTAGCAAAACTCTATCTCAACAAAACAAAACAAAACAACCCCAAAAAACAAAAATCAAAAGAACAAAAAAAAAAAAGTTAAATCAGTTTTCTTAAAAAGAAATTAACAAATTTGACTGGGGCTGAGGAACCTCTTGAATGCTCAGTGGAATACATCTATCCCGACGCTTCCCTGTCAGATTTGATGTCAGAGATGAGAACATGTGCCTAGCATCCAATTTATTGTACACCTGGCATAGCCCTCAGACTTGGACAAGAGCCTACATTTTTACATGTTCTTGCTCTGGTCTAGTCTGGCCTTCTCATTGCTCACAGAGCCAGAAGATTTCCAGGTGAGAAAATTGTGCCCCTTTTAAATCATATTTTGGGTAACCAAGACCTCAGAAGTCATGCAGAATGTCTTGAGCCTGGTTGGTGGAGGTACATATGCCTCTTTTCTATATCCTCCTTCTTCCAAGGCCTGAGAGGGAACCAAGTGGTGGTTCACATTGTGCTATTGGGCATCTTTGTACTCACAGCTACTCTTGCCTCAGAAGAAAATCCAGTGTGGACAGGGGGCTGCATGAACCACTGAGGAATCCCACAAATTTTTATCTCTTTTTTCCTTTTGAAGGTGTATTTGTCAAGAAAGGAAGCTAGAACAGTATTAGTTTATTAATTTGTTTTTATAACTTTCAACTAGATACATGGTAGTAGGGCTCCCTTTGCACTTTTTGCACTTGGAACCTGCACATTGTAGACATGAACCTGTATACAGGCCAGGAAATATATCCCAAGCACCAGAAATATCAGGCCCCAAACGGGAGGAGCATAAAAAAATCCCAGGATTCTCTTTTGCCATCTGTCGTACTTGTATTCAAGAGCTCGGTGCTGCTTTCTTCATTCATGTAGAGCTGCATTAATATGGGGTTGTCTAATTTACAGGGTAGTTGGAAAATTAAATTGAATAAGTATGATAATGTACTGTAAACTGATTGTCTATAAATGTAAATTTCTATCATTAAGAGATAAAGAACAAATACTAATATGAGAAATTTAGAAATTTTTATGATTACAAAATTATATGCAGTTGAACATTATGGATGCTTCTTTCCATCTTGATTTTAAAAAATAAGCTAGTAATTAACAACAGAAAGCATATATATATATATATATATTTGATAAGTTTCATTTAATTTTCTGAAAAATTGAAGATTTACTGGAAGAATTTTACTGGAAGAATTCTCACTTGGAAAATATAAGCTGTCAGGGCAAAGTGACTCCAAGTGTTCAACATTCAAACCAGAATGTCACCAGGAGGAGCAGCACCAGAAGTCTGAGTCTGGGAACAGAGCTAATTTGTTCGTAGCTTTCTGAAGCATTTGCTTTCTAGAACTATGTAACTGTGCCATTCCACAGGGATTAATGAGCCACCAAAAAAAGAAAATGCCTTTGTTGAGACAAACAACAAGAATACAATATTTTCATTGATAAAATACAGTATTTTCATTGATAGAAATCTGCCCCTAAAACAAATGCTGTTCTTCAGGACCCTGGAGCTAACAAATCTGTCTGGGCAAATGGGATGAGAATTTTGAGCCAAAAGAATTTTGAGTGTATTTATGGTACTTTTCTGTTTTATATTTTGGTGGTTGACTCATTTCGTTCCCATCTGACATTAGTAAATTAATTGCTTTGTAATTGAGTCTTCAAGAGTGGTTTTCATTAGCATTCAAAAATAAATGCTCAACTTGTTCTAAGTGAAAACTCAGATTTCCCTGGGGGGCGGACAGTGGAGGGGGGATTGTTTTTGAACAGAGACATAGCTAGTTCTAAGAATTGAAACACTCTCCTTCCTGCTCTGGATGTGAGCAAGAGTTTTGTTATTCCCTAGGGAAAAGTGTCAGGTCAATGGAAAATAACTTACATCTTGGATGGTGTGCCTGGTTTGGTTATTGGTTACTAATCACATGAACTTGGAGGTCTAATCAGTTCGACTTTATGGTCATGGGCAAATAATGTAATGTTATCTCTCTGAGCTTCATATTCCATATACAGAGTATATATGCAATATATACAGTATATGTATATATATAAGCAAGGTTGTTGTGGAGATTAGTGATCTTCTAATCAAGTAAAAGCTCTGGCATGTACTTTGCATCCATAATTGGTGATTACAATTGTTGTTTTCTTTCTTAGAACAGTGCTATTCAAAGTATAATTTGCATGCTGGATGTCAACTATTTTCATCGAGATAATCTTGTACCAGAATATACATCCACTTTGTTACTAAATAACAAAGTTATATTCAACGTTAAATCCACCTAACATTTATTTTCATAGCACAACTTCCTCGATGAAGGAAGCAATGCATTGAATTACATTGTAGTGCAATTGCTTTGTGTCATTACATAGTATCACACTGAGTAATATGTTCTAGAGAAGCATATAGACAGTAAAACAACAGCAGAAGCAGAAATTACCAGTGAAGGGCTGGGGTTTCAGTTCAGTGGTGCCTCTGCCTGCCTCACAAGCACGAGGTCCCAAGTTTGATCCCTGATCCCCGGTACAAAAAGAAAACAGAAATTGCAAGTGAAGGCCCTGGACTAGGAGCTGTTGGCTAGTGTTTACATGTAAGCAAATCATTTAACCTCTCTAGTGCAGTTTCCTTCATTAACAATAAGAATTATTTGAGGTTCAGAATAAATTTATGTAATGGAAATATTTTGAAAATGCTAAAATGTTTTATAAACAAGAGATGATGTGATTGTAAGACTTTAGTCATTTTTGCCATTGGCTATTTTTATTTCTTATCACTAGAAGTCTTAAAAGCCTGATATAATGGATGAGTATTTAGAGATCTCAATACTCATTCTGCTTTAGCAAATTATTAAAACTATTAATCTATTTTAAAAGGTTAATGGACAAATTTGTATAATTTATCATGTATAGCATGCTGTTTTAAAATATGTATGCATTGTGAGATAGTTAAATTAACATACTTTATCTCACATAGTTAACATTTTTTGGTGGTGAGAATACTTAAAATCTTTTTTAATGCTTTTCAAGAATACTAATCTTGTCATTAAGTATAGTCATTAATACTAATCTTGTCATTAAGATGTTGTACAATTGGTGTCTTGAACTTACTGCTTCTAACTTAAATTTTGTATCCTTTAAGTAGATCTCCCCAAACTCTGTCTGTTATTCATAATAACCACTATTCCACTCTGCTTCTATAAGCTCAAATTTTTGAGTTTCCACATAAAAATGAAATTATGGAGTATTTGTTGGCATTTGGCTTATTTCATTAAACGTGTTTGCCAAGTTCATCTGTATTGTCACATGGTAAGGTTTTCTTTATACAGATTAATATTCCATAATGTACACATTAACTTTTTTGAATCACACATTATGAATGTTTAAAATTGAGTCGATAATATCGATTTCCAACAGGTGATAGTCAAAAAATGTCTGTAACATATCACTAATAAGCTCTGAAGCATAATTGTAGTGTTAGTTTTTAGTGATAACCTAGGGAGAAGCTACCTTAGTACAGCGTGATAATGGAGAGTGTGCTCACCTCTCACAGTGGCCTTCTCACCCATGACAGCACCTTCCTGAGCCATGACACCCTGGTCTCAGAAACTCCCACAGTTATCCGGGGAGCGTAGTGTTGGAGAAAATTTAGGGACTCTGAGTTACAGCAGGGATGAGTTTAGATCTTGATCCTTCCCCTCATTAGCTGTATGATCAAGAGAAGTCATCACAGTGAGTTTTAATTTTCTCAACTGACTTCATTGGGTCCCGATGTGGATTCAATTAGATCACATATGCAAAAACACCATCATATGTGGCAGATGTTCAGTTTTCCTTCTAATTTCACCCAGCTCTTGAGAATGTCAAACCTCATTAGGTGGCATCCTGGACTCAATCTTGTCAAATGAAGGATGAGTCAGGAACAAAACTTCAGCATTCAGTGCCTGTCCATCTACGGTACTGAGCATGAAATCCTGCAATGTGCTTGTGTCGTAAGATTCTGTTGGGAATCTTAATGCGGAATAACTAGAAATGTCCCCTTATTTAGTTTGTTTTGTTTTTATTTTTTAGGGTGAACAAGGAGAATGTGGTAAACCAGGAATAAAAGGCGACAAAGTAAGGCATGAAAATGATTGTTAAACACTAACAGTTGTGCTTCCCTTCGGGACTGAGTTTTCTTACAAGGCAGTTCCTCAGTTGAACTAAGTAGCTCTTGTTTCTAGAGCTGCAGAATTATGGCTCAATTTTCACATCTGTAAAACAAGAAGAAAAACAGATACCTAATATAGATTGCGGGTCCCGCAGATGCCTTTCTTATAGACCATAACCTTAAGGCCAGATCTAGTGAACCTTATGGTGAAAAGAATAACTTAACTAATATGGTCATTTTAAACTCCAACTGGGTCCTAATAGAATTGCTTGCTAGATCTAAACACTGAAATCAGGCATTTTTCAAAGAAAACCTAAAAACTCTGTGAGTTAGTGAAATAGGAATATTGTTGCAGAACTAGACATAGGGAAGAGCTTAAAATTTTGAAAATGTGGCTAGACACAAACAATGGATAGGTCTTTATCTTTAGTTAAAATATAAATACGGAAATCTGATGCATTGGTGCGTGCCTATAATTTCAGCACTGAAGGAAGCTGAGACAGGAGGATCACAAGATCCCATCCTAACTGGGCAAGTTAGTGAGGCTTTGTGACAAAATAAAAGATAAAAAAGACTGGAAATGTTTTGATCCCCAGTACTGAAATATATGAATAGAGACAGATAGAAAGCTTACATTCGAGAAAATATTCAGCAAGTTAGAGTTCTGTAATAGACCAAAAATATAGAGTACATCTTAAAACATAATGATAAGAGGTCCAAAGAAGTACAGACTAAACATCAATAGTTTTCATCATCGTTAAGAGCTATTAATGGCAGGCCACCAAGATACTAAACTTTATAAATAGCTTTATTATAATTATGAGAGGAAGCCAAGGAGAGAAAATGAGGTGGAAGATTAAAAGATGATAAGATAATGACATGGCCTATGGAACTAAGCATTTTAAATACCTTGAGACTTTCTGGAAGTTTTTAACTGCTGTAGAGCTAAAGATAAGGTAGATCTGTCAAATGTGGGCTTGGTAATTATCACTGGGTAGAAGAGACTGTGATTAATGGGTGCTTCCTAGAGGATGATGGGAGATGGGCGATGGGCATGAGAACTTGGAAATGCAGAAGCAAGGCTATGGGCCAGAAATGAAATGCAAATAATTCCTGGGAAAATGTGAAATAAAAAAGTTGACAAAAATGTATCTCCTTAATCAAGATGCCAGATATTATTAAATGTCTCATTATTTTCTGTGCCAAAAAAGAAAATACTGCAATCACAAATATAAGGTGATTAATTTAAGACATATCTGAATGTCAGAGATATAAAAAATACAAAAAATCTGTCATAGCATCAATAAAATATAGTATCCTCGATATGAGGAGGTCATACAAAATCATAAGAACAATACATACAGAGTATGAAGAGACATAGCAGAGGAAAATATCAATGACAAATACATCAGAAAAAAATATTCGAACATACTAGCAATCAGATGACTGAAATGAAGGCAGTAAAATACTACTTCACATATCAAATTAGCAGGCACTGAAGTAGTATTTAATCCTCAGTCTTGATGGGGATTTGTTAAGCTGGAGATGTAGTCTTTTCTACTCAGGTAAGACATACTCAGAGGACTGATGACAAACTTTGTGAAGGAAGTTTCTCTCCATTTATGGCATGAGAAGCAAAGTAGACTGACAGAGAACTACAAATGTGCTTGTAATCTCTGCCTTAGTCATCTTCCAGGAAGTTGTCCTCAGAAATTGGACAAAGGCTCATACATAAAAGATATTCATTACAATACTAACTAAAATAAAAATCACCAGATATACTTTAATATTAAAAACTAGGGAAGTGAAAAAATTATGACAGGTGCCTATTCTTGGAAAGTATGAAAAAAAGAGAAATTGGACTACATTATTCTCCCATAAAGTGAATTATGGAACATAATGAAAAATTTTTTATTAGAAAAGTCTTGAGTTTAAACAGTGTTTTGCCAAGTTTCATGTCTTGAGGATGAGCAAAATAATGATCTATAGGTACCATGGAAACTCACTGAATTGCTTTTTTTTTTTTTTGGCAGCAGAACCACTGGACTAAATCCCTGGTCCCTGAATTGTTAGTTTAGTGACGTTGCCTTATGGAAGGAAACAATATTTTGCCAAATTCATAGTCTTCTAGGATTATTTTATGAAGCAACTCCTTTACTCTGGTTGCAATATTAATATATAAAGGCTCCAAATGACATGTAAAATTGGATTTTCATTGAGTTTATTAAAGCAAAATTTTAACTTTGAAATCTCTTGTTAATCAGGATAATTTCAATTTGTTGGCTTTGATGTTTGGGTAACAAGAAAGACTGACCATTACCCATGATGCATTTCCTTTTCTCCCTCCTACACTCCCTGTAGTTAGAGATGGATGTTACTGAGGGAGACTTACCACCACTTTTATTTATTCGATAGGGAGCAACAGGGCCATCTGGACCAAAGGGACCCAGAGGACTTCAGGTAAGGAAGCTAAGATTGAATCTAAGCTTGGATTAGAATCACCTGGAAAACTTTTTAAAAATCCCTATGCCTGCTTATATCCTCTACCAATTAAATCAGAATGTCTAGAAATTGGGGCCAGGTGCCATTACTCTGTAAGGTTCTCAGATGATTCCAATGTGCAGGATGGTTTGGAAGCTATGTACACAATGTTTTGATTAACCTGCACTCCCTGAAGATGGTTATCAGCAGGCAAACCAATTTAGAAAGTAGCTAAGGGGATAAAATATTAGTCTAGGTAGATGGAGAAAGTTACAATAGTTAAGAGTAAGGTGTAATTATTTTGCATTGCCATCTGTAATATAATTAGAAGAGTTGTATATTTTATCTAAGTTAGAATATTTAGACTATATATATGTATATATATGTGTGTGTGTATATATATATATATATATGCTCTCTCTCTCTCTATATATATATATATACATATATATATGCTCTATAATATGGAACAGTTCTTTAAGGCAGTTATTGAAGTTAAATATATACCATAGATTTCAGAAAGTAATTGGTATATGTGCAGCTGAAATGAGAACAAGATTTCAGAAAATGATCTGGATCACTGTTTTCCAGGCATGGGCCTTCTTTTTTCTAAAGTTACAATGATTTTGTATGCGTGGAAAGAGTGACTATTAGCATTTCAAGAATCTGCTGAAAACTTTACTCATACTTTTCCTAGACAGCATTTAATTAACATCAGCCTTTGTGTTTTGGCTTGGAATTGTCAGAGTGAGTCCCTAAATCTGTCTGTGACCCGGCCATTGGAAGCCGTAACTTTCAGTTATACGCCTGACACATTATTTAAAAGGTGAAATCTTTTAAAAAGGAGCTCAATCCAGAGATAAGGTTGGAAAACCTTAGAAAACAAACACCTCATTGATAAAATGTTTGCTATCAGCATAAGTGCTATTTTGTTTTATTTTTTAAAATTAATTTTATTGGTTCATTTTAGATATACAGAATGATAATATTCATCATAGGGAATTTATACCCATGCACGCTGTATCTTGATTCTTTTTTTTCCCCCCATTTCTCTTCCCCTCCTTATTTACAACGTCTTTGTTTCCTTCTATTTTTTCCCCTTTTTCCCTCCTCCCTCCCTGGTTTCTCTTCAAATTTGAACATTTTCTTATTTCCCAATATCTATTATACATTTTGGTTCTTATTTATACTTTTGATTTCTTACACCAGAGAAACCATGTGACATCTGAACATATGTGTCTGGTTTATTTCATGTAAGGCTATGGTTTCAAGGTGTATCCATTTACCTAGAAAATGTCTCAAGTTTATCTTTATAGCAGAGAAGTACTGCATTGTATAAAATAATCACATCTTTATCCATTCATCCATTGATGGGCATTTGGGCTGTTTTCAAGATTTAGCTATTACAAACTTTCCTGCTGAAAACATGAGGGTGCATATACTGCTGTGGTGTCATGCTTTTAATTCTTTCAGGAAGATACCAAGAAGGGAAATAGTTGGGTCAAGTGCTACCTCTAGTTTTAGTTTTTTGAGGAATCTCCTCACTAATTTCCACAGTGGTTGCACCAATCTACACTCCCACCAAGAGTGGAAGGGTTCCTTCTTTCCAACAGTCCTCACAGTACTTAAGAATCAATCTAATTAATTAAGGAAGTAAAACACCTTAACACTAAAAACTACAGTACTCTGAAAAGGGCAGTGGAAGAAGATATCAGAAAATGGAATGATATCCCTTGTTCTTGCATAAAAAAAAAAAACAGTATAGTGTAAATGTCCATACTTCCAAAATTGCTATACAGACTGAATGCAATCCTGATGAAAATACTAATAGCATATCTCACAGAATTAGAGAAAACAATCCTAAAATTCATTTGGAATCAGAAAACATCTAGAATAGCAAAAGCATTCTGAACAATAAAGGTAAAGCAGGGGGCATCACTATCCCTGACTTGAAATGATACTTCAAAGCTACTGTGATAAAAACAGCATGGTACTGGCAAACAAAGAAATAAACAAGCAAACTAAAAACAAGCAACCAGCCAACCAACAACAAAAATAAAATAGACCAGACGATCAATAGAATAGACTAGGAAATGCAGAAACAACTCCAAACACAGTCAATTAATTAATTAATTAATTAATTTTGGTACTGGGGATCGAACTCGGGTCTTTGTGTTTGTCAGGCAGGTGCTGGAACCACTGAGCTAAATCCCTGGCCCACAGTCAACTTATTTTTGACAAAGGGCCCAAACACCTTCATTAGAAGAAAGATGGCCTCTTTAATAAATGGTGCTGCTATGCAAAAACAACTCCAGACAACCCAGCCACCTCATCTTTGACAAAGGCCAAATACCCTCACTGGAGGAAAGGTACCCTCTTCAATAAATGGTGCTGGAAAAATTGGGTTTCAAATTGCCAAAGATTAAAACTAGATCTGTCACCATGCATTAAAATTGAAATGGATCAAAGATCTAAATATTAAAGCAGAAACGTTAAACCAGCTGAAAAAGAGATTAGGTAGAACTCTTGAAGACATTGGTGTAGAAAAAGATTTCATGAACAAAACCATTTGCACGTGAACTAGCATAAAGAATCAACAACTGGTATCTCATCTTATTTAAAAGCTTCTGCACAACAAAAGAAACCACCAACAGAGTGAAAAGACAACCCAGAATGTGGGAAAAATATTTATCAACTGTTCCTCAGACAAAGCTCTACTATCTAGAATATATAAAGAACTTAGAAAAATTAGACCTCCCAAATTTAAAGACCTACTCCAAAAGTGGGCATCTGAAATGAACAGACATTTCTCAGACAAAGAAGTAGAAACAGCAAATAAATACATTGAAATAATGTTCAACATCACTGGTCATTCAAGAGATGCAAATGAAAACAATGCTGAGATCCATCTGACGCCACAAAGAATGGCTACTCTCAAGAAATCAACCAATAACCAAAGCTGGCAGGGTTGTGGGGAAAAAGGAACCCTTCTCCACTGTTGATGGTAGTATAGACTGCTGTAAGCACTGTGGAAATCAGTATGGAGATACCTAAAAAAACTACGATTAGAGGTCCCATTTGACCCAGCTATTCCCCTGCTGGGTATTTTCCCAAAAGAATTTTAAAAATCATACCACAGCAAAAAAATAATATGTTGGGAAACCTGGCTTTCCATATTACAAAGACTAAAACTTGACCTATATCCCTCACCATATACTAAGCTAAAATTGAAATGGATCAACAATCTAAGTATTAAAACAAACACTAAATTTGCTGGAAGATAGAATAGGTAGAATTCTTGAACACATAGGTGTAGTTAATTGCTATTTTAGAAGCTGTTTATTTAACTTAAGAGATTTTTGTCATCCAGTTTCTCATTTGAAAGTGATTTCAATGGAGCTAAGCTATCCAACCTGATTTTTAACTCATAGGAACCCTAAAGAATAACTCATTATTGGTTGACATTTTATGCACAGAACTAATTTTTTTTCATCTTGGAACAGGGCATTAGTGGACTTCCAGGGGATCCAGGCCCAAAGGGATTTCAAGGCAATAAGGTAATCATACCTGTTGGTTAAAGACAAGAAAGAGCACCTTCCCCTAGTGTGTTATGGTAACGCATGTTTTTATTAGGCAGAAATCCATGGACTCTTTAAGGAAATAACTTTGGAAATGCTGAAGAAGCTGCAGGTGAATGCAGAGTCCAGCTTTACTATATGCATGCAATCATTGGCATAGCTTTATCATTTATTAGTTTATTATTCAAGAGGGTGTTATTAAAGATGTCACTATCTAGAATTGTAACTGTTTCTGCTTTACTTATGATCTTTAGTAGTTTCATGGCTTACTAGTAACTGAAAAACTGTGTCAACTAACAACTTGAATCACTCTGAGTCTCACATGTAATGCCATCTCAAAATACAGTTCACTGGGGAATGAAATTTATAACTGTTTTAGCAACAGAAATCAAGCAATTTTGACTATCGGTTGTGTGCTTGTAATGTCATTCCACAGACAATCTGGCAAAACGGAAAGGGAGCGTGGAATAAAAATAAAATAGAAGGAACTGCAAACATGTACTAATAAAAATAGAAATTTGATAAAAAATAGACCTGCTTATAAGAACCCCTTTCTCAGGAGAGAGGCCATTGATTTTCTAGAAGCAATCTTTTTAATTCTTCTCATTATTTAGTAAATTTCATGGGCGTAGTAAATATACAATAAATAGTATTGACTCAAAGACTGCTATTGTGAGCAATGTGTGGCCATTATTAACTGCAGAAGTTGCTGTCCTAAACTGACCCTATCTAAAGCTAACCTTTTAAGAGTGGTATTAAATTTAAATTGTAGGGAGCAATTGGGCTACTTGAGTGTTAATTTTCCATAGGGAGGAAAGGGAGTGACACATATGTATTTTTAATGAGATAATGACAGTTTGAGATTTCCCAGGCCACTTTTAATTGGCAAATTAAAATAGAATGGGCTTCTCAGTGGGAACATGCTTAAGTTTCAGCTGGGGAAGCTGTCTTTTCCAGCCCTTGCCTATGATTAATTCTCTCTGCGGGGAAAGAAATGACCCTGTTGAATACCGAGTAGATGATTTCATGAAGTCTCACTAGCTATAGGTAGAACCCTGAAGCAACAAAAAAGGTGTTTGGAGAGCACATGCATATTTTAAGAATTCATTTTTAATGAAAAGTTTAACTGTGGTACAGCATATAAGACAAAAGATTACCACTTAAGTTTTCATCACAAAGTTTACCACTAAGTGAAGTTTATTGCCAATTTAAAAAATGTCAAATCAGTGATACCTTGATTCTTATTTTGAGACTATTATTACTTTATGTATGATTTTTTATTTTTATATATAATTTTATTATGATTTTGATTGTTAGTGAGAGATGCATGACACATTGATTACTATTTTTTTTCATTTTGTGTATTTATAAATATATTATTTTAAAAGTCAGGTCTCAGGAAATGATTTATTTTGCCTCTCATAATGTACATCTACATTTTGAAGATATAAACTATTTCATTCCTCAGTCTGGAAATAATGTTATATTTGACAGTGACATTTCTTTTCATCCATTATTGCTTTATTAAAAAATGTTTTTAAATAAGGCACACATGTGTAAATACCGAATAGTTTCTTTGGTGTGAATAATCTGCAATAATACAGAAGATCCTAATAAGATTACTGACATTTAGAAATGGGAAGAAAGAAGCTAAAGGTATAGGGAAGGTGGGACGGGTAGGGGAAGGGTAAAAAGGGAAAAGAAAAAAAATGTGAGATAATGAAAAGATGGAAATAAAGTGTTTGTAGATGGGGAGGGGAGGAGGGGGTGAAGGGAGGGCAGAGGTAAGGGGAAAAAATGAGAATCAAGACTTGTCATGTAGAGGTACAAGATCCCAACAATGAATGTAACTGTACTGTATCCCTAAAATGTACCAATAAACTCAATTAAAGCTGAAAAAAATGTTTTTAAGGAACTACTGTTGTAAATTATGCAAAAACATTTCTAAAATCTAGTTATTCTATATTTTCTAGTGGGCATAGAGAAGATTGTTTATGTTGAAACTTCTATAATAATAGTTAACATTTCTTATATATTTTCAATATTCAGTACAATTCTAAACACTCATTTAATGCCAATACCACCTTTTGAGCCATGATCTAGTCTTATTCCCCTTTGTACAAATCAGGCTTCTAAGGCACAAAGACTTGAAGTAATAAGTCCAATTCTACAGAGCTGATAAGGATTCAAATCCAGAAGTCTGCTCTTAACAACCATCCACTATTGATTCCTTTGAGAAAAATTGCTGAATTTCCTGAATATTTGACCTGAGATAAATGCATTTCTTTTGCACAGTATGGAAATGGCATCTGTCTCCCCTTCTAGAGTCTTCTGGTTGGAATCAACAATCTGATGAAGGGTGCATTTCTATTTGATGATAATGTTCATCTGAAAGTTCAGGAAAAGAAGGAAGGGAGCCACTTGGGAATAAGAAAACAGTAATGCTAATTGTGCAACTTAAGTACTGTATTTCTTATGAGACCTTAAAATAGAAATCTTAGACTCATAACCTTTGCAAAGATTACGTGAGAGTCTCTAGATGGGGCTTGCCTAAGTTTTTGAATTTATGAATAGTCTCTCTCATGAGCTATAATCACTTTCTGTTGAGCTGGGGGTTGGATTTTCTTCATCTAACGGTTCTTCAGAAAAGGTGGCCAAAAAACAAAAGAAAAAAATGTGTTAAATCAAGGAAAAATGTGCTTCTGGCCCAGTTTCACAATCATTTTAGTCATTAATACTTTCCACATGTAAAGTAGCTCTTATTCTGCCTGAAATGCCTTTGTTACCTTAGCAACAAAACATAGATGTTTCTCGGAATAACCTTGGCTGAGAAGTCACCTTATCCTCTTCTTCACATGACTGACATTCATAAGGACTTCTTACCAATCTCTGAAATTGGAATGGTAATCACTCATCTCCTGAGAAGCCTCCTCCCTACAACCAAACTGAAATTGTGACTGAAGAGAGAGTGCTCCCTGGGCCCAGACTGTAGAATTGAACCCCTATGCACCCAACATTGCCGCCTTCCATGGGGCTGTGGTGACACAGCAGATTGCAGTTACATGTGGCTGTGAAAGGGGCTTCTAATAACTAGAAAGAATGACTCACCATTGGTAGCCTTTCAAATCACAGAGAACATGTTACCAAAATTAATTCTTAATAAATAAACAGTGGAGCACAGGGTGGGTCTAAGCCATACTAGATCATTTTTGCCATTTGTTGATGTCTTTCTGAGATTATTTCTGAGGATATTTTCTTCTTCAATGTTATACAGAGTCACTTTCTTGAAGCTGGTCTTTTTGTTCCTGGGAAGAGGGTCTGCACAGTGGCATGTACAGGAAGCAGTTTGTAACACTTTAGTGTCCTAGTGTTACAGCTCCAGAGGTGGGGCCAAAAGAGCCCTAGGAGATAGCCCTGATGTCTTTTCCCAAGGTGAAATCTCACATGTCAGTCCTTAAGCAATTGTAAAAGTACTGTGATATTATATTACATATTAATTTATATTCATAGATGAATTGCCTTCTGCTTGTACCTTTCATCATTCCAGTCCTGGGTGTACATAATATTCCCTGCAAGATTTTGTTTTGTTTTTTTTTTTGCCTTAAATGTTTTCTGCTTGCTCTATGTTCAAGTCCTCTTACACATGAGATTGAATCCAGGGTGTACATAATATTCCCTGCAAGATTTTGTTTTGTTTTTTTTTTGCCTTAAATGTTTTCTGCTTGCTCTATGTTCAAGTCCTCTTACACATGAGATTGGGCCTACTTTATGCTTCATTTAGCTTTTGAGATAAGAAAACCCAGATAAAAATTGGGAGGTCACATTAGGTGATACAGAAGCAGAAGGAGGGTGTAGCAGTCAGGAATACTGACTATTCTTATAACATATTTGAATAATAAAGAGTGACAGGACCATGTGGATATTAGAATTTTCTTATGCATTAAATAATCTAGTGTATTATTTATACTTGCTCTTTCTTCTAAAAATATTGCTTGGAACTTTTTAAAGTTTCATATATACAACCTAGAATGTCGTATTTTTATAATATTAATATTTTAACTAGAACAGAAGAATCACTACTAAAATTTTAACAGTTTTTAAATATAGTTTTGTTTTTATCATTATTTAAATTGTTGGTTTGGCTTAAAGTTAGTTTAGTAGCTAGTAGCTGAACCTATTAAATAAACATACCTTAATATTTCCAATTGTGGCTTGAAAATAGTTCAAAACTACTTCCAAGTATGAACAAGTATAAAGAATTTAAAGCTTTCTCTTCAAACAAGCATCTTATGTAGATTTATTTTGGCTTTTGTATAACTAAAAAACTTAACCGTTTCTTAATATCATGAAGATTCTTTCAGCCAAAGTTCATCATCGATAGCAGGACATATACTACTTTATAACTTTATGTGGAGTGAATCAAGAGAAACATATATAATATCTTCAACTCCTCATAAAGAATAATTGCTCAAAAAAGGTTTTACATTCACAAATCTAAGAATGATTACATTTTTCACTATATGTAAAGAATTTTTTTAATGAAAACAGGGAACTTTAACAGTCTTTCTAGTTGTCAAAACACAGTAAATGCTTTCTGATTCTCTTGGCAGGCTAACAGCTTTGAACAAGGCTGTGAGTGCTCAGTGCATAGAAAGAATCCCTATGTAATTTTAATTATGACTATTAGGTAAAGACTCACAGCCAAACTATGTGAATATTTTCCTTCAGACATGTCAGTCTCAATGCTATTTCTTCCTGGGCTTAATTAAAGGGAAAATCATTAGCAATTCAGCAATTCTTGTGGAAAGGGCTTTGGCTTACACGCACATCTGTCCAGCAGGGCTCTAAATGAGCTTATTAACGCATTTGACATGAGATAACTGATAATGACAACTTGAAGTGGCTGCCAGAACATGTGGGATGTCAGCCAGTGGCTTCAAGTTAGATGATTTCCATCCTCAAGTCTCTGATGTATATATGGTCCTTAGTGGCTGGGGTATACCATATGTGCACATGTGTGTAGACAATTCTGAGGTAAAAATTCTGATGCATCAAGGAACCCAAAATGCTGCTAACATTTCTGACAGAGTTATTCAATCTAACCCACATACCTAGTCAGACTTGGCACTAATGTGAAATAGAATCAGCTCCTGCATTGTCTTCAGAAGGATGCCATTTTAAAAATTAAGTATATCAAGTTCTTAAGTATTTTAAGAAAATTATAATAGCACCTGTGCAATGGAAAAATTTATTCTAAATGTAAGGCATTTCGAAAAATTGTAAATTTAAAAATCATTTGAACTATTTGTGTAAAGGTACAACTCACTGATATCAAAACATTCACAACATAGTATAACTATCACTATTATTTATACCAAAAACTTTGTCATTATCCAAACAAATTCTTTACAAATTAAACAATATTCCCTCATTTCATCCTCCTCTCAGCCTCCAAGGTTAAATGTTTAAGAAACATGTCACACTGTCTATGGACCCACTTCCTCTAGAAAGTCAATGTTCTTGTTGTCAGATTTGTGGGCAGTGTGTAATTGGAGTATTTTCCAGAAATTCATTTTGTACTGGAGAAGTCAAAATAGTGTACTCCAGAGTCAAGATTCTCAAAAGCTCTCTTGTTAGGCTGCTACTGGTTCTTCCTTGATTGGATCATATGAATTGTTATAGGTCAAATGTGATCAAATGTCAGTTTTATGTGTCTTAACCTAATATCTACTTGGAAACAGAGTTAAATTACTAGAATCTAGTGTCATACTACAATGTTATTTATATTCCTCATCACTTTTTATTTTTATGGAGTGTGTTCCTCAGCAGGTACAAGTAGGTACAGTGTGTGGATTGAGGGCCATTAGATAGAATTTCAAAAAAGATTTTAATTGGAGATTTGAGATAAAGGCAGTTCCAAACTGAGTGCAGTTTGTTAATTACCAGTTTATATGTAAAGTTACCTTGTGTGATCTCTGTGTTGCAAATTATAATTTACATTAACTTTACCCCTGATTCAGGTAGACTTTGTCATCCTGAAATTACCTGTGAGTTAGTTTGTATAAACTATATTTTCTGTTGGCTTATATTTTCTTTCAGAGAATTGTTCTCTCCTTATGATGCATCTTCAATTATGGATAGATTACAACTATCCAAATTTTATATTTTTCATCCTGTAGCAAAGATATAAATGTAGTCTTTAGTCAAATGATTTTTGAAATTCATTAAAAAAAGAACTGAAAACTGAAGATGTTGTTTGGCATGGTGGTAGTTGAGAGGTTCTAAAGCCAAACTGCCAGGCTTGAAACAAGACATAGTTTTTTTTTTGTTTTTTGTACTGGGGACCAAACTCAAGGTCTTACACCTGTGAGGCAGGAGGCAGCACCACTAAGCTAAATCCCTGGCCAGCCGTAGGCTTTATTAGCTGTCTGATTCAGGCAAGTTACTTTACCTCCCTGTAGTCAGGTTTTCCTCTTCCATACAGTGGGTCATTAATAGTGCCCACCTCTTAGGATTGAGGATTATGTGAGTTGATATATTTGAAACAGGGTAGCACCTGTCCATAGTGAATGCTACATATGTTATTTATTTTTATGACATACTTATGTATTTTGACAACTTTATTTATACTAATTCTGACCAGCTCTATCTTGATATGTTTTCTAAAAGCAAGTCTTTTATTGAACAACACTTTCATCTGAAGCAAGAGAAATGAGGTATAAAAATGGAGTATGATTTAACAAGTATTTTGTAGATATTAACTGCCTGTGTCCTCCCTTACTGCCTTTCAAAAAAGGATCTTTCTTGATACATATACTTATTACCGAACTGAGTTTAGCTAAGAATGTAACCTAGGCACTTGTGAACCATTCTGCAGCTACAAAACACTCATTCATAATGTTCTTCCATTTGGGAAGGATGAGAATATTTGCCACAAGACTTAACATATTAACATTGGTGTCACCCTTATCTGAGAAATGGATGAAAGTTGCTGAAATATCTTTCTGGGGTTTTTTTTTTTTTGGCTTTTTTTTGAGACAGGGTCTCACTGTGTAGTTGAGACTGATCTGGAACTTACTATGTAGCCCAGGATGGTCTCGAACTCACAGCAATCCTCCTGCCTCAGCTTCCCAAGTGCTGGGATTACAGGTGTGCACCACCATGCCTGGCATATCTTTCTGTTTTTACGAAGAGGCCAAGGGATGAATACATTGTTCACAATCATATTATATAAGAGAAAGTAAAACTTCTGTTCTTAAACAATTCAGAGTTTCAGTGAATTGGAAAAATATTATTTTGGAGAAAGGTTTTGGTTAGAGCCAGTGTCAAAAATAGGAAGTACTGAGTTTTCTTTAGTGGAACTTTTCCCTCATGTAACCTTGGGCAATACAGTATGATTTCATTACTCTTTCCCTGAAATAAAGATTAGCTGTGTCTTGGAAGATCTTGTACAAGGAATTGCGTAATAAGCACTTGGTATCTTTATATAATTTATGTATGGATGCTCCTTACTGAAAACTCAGGAGGAGCATTTCCAGATTCACAAATCCTCGTAGCTTAGATCATATTTTTTCTTTTGTTCACCTTCCACACATAGTACAGTTTCTGCTACCTAGTTGGTGCTCAGTAAATATTTAACAAATCAGTGGTTGAGCGAATGGTAATAATTAAGTACCAAGAATGCAAAAATAAGCAAAACCACACGCATCCTTCCCATAGACTGGGGCGGGGAACCTATTAACACAGTGAGAGGTGCCAAGTTGCAAATGTAGTGAACTCTCAGAAGAGGAGGAAAATGGTGTTATCGATACTGTAGTGACTACGGTAGGGATTTCACCTCGTCAGGGAAGTCCTCCTTTAAGCCACGCTATTTAAAAGAAGATCTGAGAGTAAGGAAGAGAGAGGTGAGCATCAAAGGCAGAAGCAATAGCATGTAGCTGGGCGGAGAATGGGGAACTGAACCACGCCCGATGCTGCTAGACTGGAGAGTGAGGAGGTGACTGACTCGTGAGAGTAGTGGCTTCGGGGTCACACCATTAGAAGCCATGCAGGGAGCTGAGTATTTACTCTGTGAGAAAAAGAAAAGGCCTTGGAAATTTTCACTCAGAGTAAAATTAAAATGAAGACTTTACTCTGGCAGCAGCAGAGGGGACAAATCAAGGTATGAACAAGCACGTAGAGGAGGAAGGACTTTGTTTTAGTTTGAACAAAAGATTTAATTTAATTAATTTGCTGTATACTATAGAGGTGTAAACAGAAAGATACATAGATCTGAGTAATATTTAGGAAGCATATGGATAGGTGCTGGGATACCTTGCATAAAGTGGATGGAATGGGAGAATATGAGTTCTAGGTTCTAGCTTGACACAGGAAAGATAAGGGACCTTTTCCTTAGATAGAACCCTGGGAGATGACCAAGTCTGGGAGGGAAAATTAATGAGTTGTCTTTAGAAATGACTAGTCCTTTTTGAGATTCTGTTTCCTCAGCTTCTTGCACTGTCTTATTGGCTTCCATTCTTACTCATTTAAAGATTGGTACTGTCCACGGTTCTGACCTAAGGCTCCAGCCTCTTTAATTGAAACTGAGCTGTACGATATGAGCTGTATATGTCGCTATTGAGCATAGGATATGTGGCTCATCCAAATTGAGATTGCTGTAAATATAAGATATACATTGGTTTACAAAGATTTGGTATTAAAAAGAGAAAAAATATGATCATTAGTACTTTTAAAATATTGATTACATGCTGAAATGATAGCATTTTGCCTATATCAAGTAAATATGTTACTATAATTAGCTATTTATTTTTTATTTATGTATTTTTGGGGGGTTTTTTTGAGACCGGGTCTCACTATGTAGTTGAGACCGACCTGGAACTCACTATGTAGCCCAGGCTGGTCTCGAACTCACAGCGATCCTCCTGCCTCAGTCTCCCAAGTGCTGGGATTACAGGCATGCGCCACCACACCCTGCAGCCAGCTATTTATTTTTTATGTTCTTAATGTAAAAAATATAAAATTGTATATATGTGGCTTATTGTGTATTTTCTGTGAATCTTGCTGCTCCAGACATTGAACTTAGTGTCACTTCTTTTGAACCAGAGTTTTATTCCCTGTCCTCAGAATATTTCATATCATTTTATGTCTCATATTCTTTTCTCTCCTTGAAATATTTTTCCTTTTTCCTCTTCCAGATTAGGTAAGATTCTTATTTTTTGTTCAGCTCAAATACCTCCTATACTATAATGAAACTTTTCCAAAACCTTGATGCAGAATTAAACATTTCTGCCTCAGAGACTTATATGCTCTGCTAATGCCTTTATTATTAGCTAATTCACAGGCTTGTATTTTGTTTCATATTCATTTGTCTCTCCAGCATGATTGTAGGCTTCTGCAAGTACAGGTACAATCTGATTTATATGTCTAATTATGGAAGTGACAATTATAGGCATGGATTATTTACTAGACCTGAGGTTGGTCAATAAAGATCTGGAGAATAACAAGCAAGTTTATACATATTAAATAGCTACTGTGTGACGGGCTAGGACTTAGATATTTTACAGATAGTATCTTGAATTCTCTCAGCCCTACAAGCTAGATTATCCTGCATTTTGGAATCTTGTAAAAGCTCAAATTATTCATAAGTGATACAGCCAGGGTTTCACTAAACTGTAAAACTCTGTGGTTCTATGTATGCTTAAAAGTGGATTTTTAAAATGGAAGTCACATGTTGTGATGCCAGGCTTCTGAGAAATAAATTTAAGCAAGTGAAATGTGAAGATATGATGTAAAGGAACTGTTTGGATAAGGAAAATCACTCTGCTGAGAGATCCCTGTAATCTTGAAAAATTAATACTAAGAAATTTCACATATTATGAATATGTGTTGTTGATTTCTGACCAAACATACAGATAAGTGCTAAGTAGGGCCACAATTTCCACTACTTTACACTTGATCTTAGCCAAAAGGCCAAGAAGCGATAATTTCCACTACTTTAAAAACTCTCAAATTGTCTACTAAATGTTTTAAAATTTCTTCTCATCCATTACAGAGCAAAACTGTAATTTAGGGAATTATTATTATTATTATTATTATTATTAATTTGGCAGTACTGGGGATTGAACCTAGGGCCTTTGAACTGAGGCACACCTCTAGCCCTTTTAAAAATATTTTATTTCAAGACATAGTGTCATTGTTACTTGCCCAGGCTGGGCTCCAATTTATAATCCTCCAGCCCATTTTTTAATCTTTTGCTTTGAGACATAATCTCACTAAGTCACTAAATTTTTTGCCCCAACTGGGCTCCAATTTATAATCCTCTTTCCTCAGCCTCCCAGAGTGCTGGGACAATAGGCATATATCACCATGCTCAAGTGGGAACTTGTCTTAGTTACTGTCCTTGTCACTGAGACATCTACGAAAGAGAATGAGAAGTTTTCTGTTCACAGTTTCAGAAGTTTCAGTCCATGGCTGGAAAGCTCTAGGTTGATACAGCATGGGGTAAGGGTAGAGGACAACTAGCTTCTCGTCCTATGACAACTAGAAAACAGGGAAAGAAGTGAGGCGTCAGGGAGATACACCCTTCCAGGTTTATGGTCCAGTGACTCCCCTCTCTTGACCAAGCTCCATCTCTTCACAGCATATTCAGCACATTCAATATAGTAGTGCACGATCCTATCACCACCCAAACTCAAGAGGCTTTTAGGGGACACCTCAGATCTAAATCATACTACATCTTAACTTTTCTATACTTATTCATGACCATCACATATCAGGTTGTTGGTATCCATTTGTTGTAAGATGGAAAGTGCTGTATATAATGGCATTGTAAGAAAAGAAAGTGTTGGACTCATTCTAGGATCTAATTGTGTTTGAGATTCCTGCAGTTGTCTCAAGTGCGCTCCCCTGACCTGGACCGTGTAGTGAGATCTCGGTACATACCTCCACTCACTTCTTGGAAGAGATGTGTCCTTGTGGAATGGCTAGAAAATAGGATTGTTCTGCTAGTTGGAGGCTTGTGTGATTCGACGGGGTAAAGGAGACCCAGCCAGGGACATTGAGCTTTATGACAGCTCCGTCTTTTCAGAAGGTCCTTCTCCAGGTCCTGTCCCCAAACTGAGCAGGACAGTATTTCCCAGGTGAGGGACCCACCCCACAGTCATTCATATTGGACTTGTATAATTGACATGGAGATTCCAACTTGAGTGGAGAGCACAAGAAGTTGTAAGAAAGAATTCCTTAAAGAGAAAATTTGGAGTATGCAGGAAGCTGAATATTTTTTAGCACTTGCTTATACTTTGAGATTAAGAAGACAACTTCAAATTTAGTGCGAATTTTTACATCTGATATTATAAAAAGAAAGACACCTTATGGCTAAGAAAATGTAAAATAAGAATGGCAATCATTTGGCTGCTCCAGAAAGTTTAAACTATATAGAAAAATAAATAATATCTTTGAATTTTAAAGGAAAAAATTCTAGTTGACTTACCTGCCAGATTGTCTTTTCCCCAACGGCATGAATAGCCAGTACTTTGGGATTCAATCCACTTAAAGTGTCATAAATTCTGACAACTGAGTTTCACACAGGTTTTCTTTATTTAATGTTGAGCCTGGGCATGTAGTCTGGGAAGCTGAGTGGACTCTGGCTCTTCTCATCCCTTCTCTTTCTCCTTAGTAGTGAGTGGACTCTGGCTCTTCTCATCCCTTCTCTTTCTCCTTAGTAGTTGGTCAGCGTCAACAGACTTCTCAGAAGTGATGCCTCTCTACCCACACCAAAACAACATGCTCTCAAAATCAGAGATCCCAGGGGTGAATTGGGAGTTTAATGAAAATTCTTCCATTTTCCTTAGTCTGAGAAAAGCCTTGTTTCAACTTAAAATGCACTTTACTGTTTGCAAGCATAAACAGAGAAAAATTTAGGTCAAATGAGATTTTTAAAGTAGCGATTATTCCTTAACACAATATTCGGAAGTCCTCTGTAGCATAGATTAAATATACATGTATGTATATAAATATTGGAAGGAAATACACCAAAAATTAATGTAAAATTATAAATAAATAGTTTTAAAATGTCTTTGTATATGACCTTTTAATGTATGATAAATATACTTAGGTGAACATAAATATCAGGTAAAGATATACCATTTTGATGGAGAAATTTAGCATTATAAAAAAAAGCAGTTGAAATGCTGAGCAATTGAAATTCTGTTGGTCTGTCACCATGCCACAGGGCCAGAAGCCCGAGACACCCTAACAGCTGTATCAGTGTGAGTGAGGAGATGAATTTGCGTAGGCCAGGTAGTTTGTTGGGATCAGGCTCCTTTCCTGTGATGCGGAGGTTCGAGTGCCATGGTTCCATCCAGTTCTAAGATGCCCGAGTTCTGTTATCAACTTGCCACACAGTAGGCTGCATTAATTGAAAATACTCCAGCTTTGAGTAACAGAAGTCTTGACTAAGAGTGGCTTAATCATAAAATACCTCTCACTTTTGAGTAGACAGACTACTTGCATAGGTAGTCCAGAATGGATCTGCTCAGTGAGGTTATCTAGCAAGCAAGCTCTTCTCCATGTTCTGCATAGTCCCTTTCATCTCTTGGCTTAATCCTAGAGATTATTATTATTATTATTATTATTATTATTATTATTATTATTATTTTGATACTAAGGATTGAACTTGGGTCCTTGGGCTTGCAAGGCAGGCCACTGAACTGCTGAGCTAAATCCCCGGCCCCTAATCCTAGAGAATATTGTGTCATGGATACAAGACAATTACAACATCTATATGTCGGACAGAAGAGGCAGAGAGGAAAGTCTTTTTCTGTATGTCCAGTAAGATTCCATCTCGTTTGTCAGAACTGTCACATGACCAACCCAGACTAATTAATGGCAATGGGAAAGGAGATCTCACTCTTGCATTAGAGTAATTTCCATTTATCTTCTACCTTAGAGAGAGGGCAAAGTCCTTAGAGAGCCCATTGACGTGATCAGAGTTCTATCTGCAAAGAAGGGAAGGGGAGAAAAGGTGACCATTGTGAAAGAAATAAAAATTCATCTACCAGGATACTCAACAAAGATTTGTTGAATGAGTGAATGTGGGTTGTCTTATAACTTTCAGAGGTCCTAAAATGTTTGCCTTTATGGTCATTTTCCTCCATATAAATTGTTAGGAAACATATGACTGAGTTGATATAAAGACAGATACAATCAACTGGGTGTGGTGGCACTCACCTGTAATCCCAGCACTTGGGAGGCTGAGGCAGGAGGATCACTGTGAGTTCAAGATGAGCCTGGTCTACATAGTGAGTTCCAGGTAGTCTCAACTATATAGTGAGACTCAAAAAACAAAACAGACAGATGCAATCAAGGTTAAATTTATTATTATGTATTCATCATTATATTTATTTCTATTCTTCTTTTAAAAATTAAAATGAAAGTATTTTCATGGACTCCTAAAAGTTTATGGGTCCCAGACACTGTAATTATTGTGCCTAGTAGATAGTTTGACCCTGAGTCTTATGTTGTCTTTCCAATTGGGCTGTAGAAAACTGAGGTCAGGGACAGTGTATTAAGTTTTCCTGTCATCCTCAAAGCCCTTGTTGCAACACTGTAGATAAAAAAGCAATACTATTGACTTGACCAAACAACACTATTTCTTCTTCTAGGGTGAGCAAGGCCCTCCTGGTCCTTATGGTCCTCCTGGAGCCCCTGGTATCGGACAGCAAGGTATTAAGGTAAAAATGCTTGTGTCTTTGTCCATTGATGACACTGAATTTACTTTAGGGGCTGGGGAACTGTGATTTGAACTCTGTCCATCCTAGCTATAATAGAAATAGGGAATTTTCCCACAGAAATTATTTCCATTTGAGATGCTTAGTGTAATACTGTAGTCAGAGGCAGTTACCATAAGAATAATTAAGCTATTGTTTTTTATTTGAATAGACTGAAAAAATTTGCTTGTCTCCAAGTATGTACCCTTTCAAAAATGTACATGTAGTCTTGTTGAGACTCTGGCTTCTAAACATTAACATGTACATATGTTATTGGGAAGTGAAACACCTTAACACATCAATTACCACTTGCTCACATTAAATAAGCATGGAGGAATAGAAATAATGGCACTGAATGAGTAAATATCAACAGAAAAGTTTATATGGAACTATAAAGTTAGGCTGTATCCCTACTGGGGGGCTGCATCACGCATTATATGAAAGAATAGAACTGCTTTATTTAAATGGCACTTCTCCGTGGTTGGGACAATACGACTTTGATGCAGGACAGAAATAGAGAGCTGTGCAAAACAATGCCACGAACGTTTGACAATACATGCATGGAAAAGATCCATGGAAGGTGAAGTTCACACAGGAAGATTTACTGGAGAAGGGTTTGAAGTTATCAAATAGGAAAGAGCTAAAGGAGAGGTTAAATATGACAGAAAGGGGAGAAGGACGGGGTGGCATTCTAAGGTGGTGGCAGGGAATAGCACAAACGTTGTTAGCCTGCCTGTCTCAGTACCCAAATGAATTGCCACACAGTCCACCTGCCATGACCATCAAGAGCTTGTTAAAGCTGAATGGACTGTGTTACATTTAGACAAGTAGATGACGAATATTTTATGCTTATTTCTTCACTTAAATTCAAACTCAGGTAATTTCTCCTCCTCTAGAATTATTTTAATGTATATGAATATGGAAAGTTTGGCCATTTTACTAATTATCCTTGTTAATTATCCACAGCATTTTGTTTTGAGACAGGGTCTCACTATGATGATAGCTCACTGGAACCACTGAGCTAACCCCCCGGCCCTATACAGAGAATTTCGTAGTGTTTATTCTTCATTCAAAACCTCACATTCTGTGATTTCTTTCTCAGGGAGAAAGAGGCCAAGAAGGAAGAATGGGAGCTCCAGGACCAATTGGAGTTGGTGAGCCGGGACAGCCAGTGAGTAACAAAAATTGCAGACAGAGTAAAAAAGAAAAATATAATTTTATGTGTTCTGTTTAGAATAAATGGTGAAGTGAATTTAGTTTGTATCTTTTTGGGCAGAAGAGACAATGAACATGTAAGGATCAGATCCAAGTATTATTTTTCACAATGTTTAAAATAGCAGTATAAAATGTGTATGTATGTTGTTTTTGACTGGCTATTACTGTAATCTCTTATAATGTTAATTGGCTTGTCTGAGAAGATCAGTTTGTCTGTGTTGAAATTTCCAAGGAGAAAATAGAGCTGGACTAAAGCCTAATGCCTATATGTTACAACGAACTTTCTTGTAACCATGAGAGAAATAACTGAAATTAAGGACCTTACTCATCCAATCCATGACTGTGCACTAAAGCTGGGATTGTTACTGGTATTAAGA
Source organism: Fukomys damarensis (assembly GCF_012274545.1). NCBI lineage: Eukaryota > Metazoa > Chordata > Mammalia > Rodentia > Bathyergidae > Fukomys > Fukomys damarensis. Next base: position 57,233,957 of record NW_022900916.1, read on the forward strand.
TAAAGCCTGTTTTATTCACAACTTCTACCTTATGTAGCTTTGAAGCTTGCTATTGTTGGAGAAGAAAAAATTTTCTATCAAAAGAGACGTGAAGAGGAAATGAATAAAATGTGACTACTCTGGTATATGAAGCTTTTTAACTTCTCAGATCGTCATTAGTTTCCTAGGAAAAGAACCTTAGTAGACTCATTGAAGTACAAGTTAAAACAATTGCTGGTCTTCCCATTTAATTTTGCATTATATTGTTCCTCACTTGTAAATATGATCAGGAATGTGTGTGCATGTGCTATACTCTCTGATTGCAGGGGCAGTATTTTTTTTTTTTGAGGATTGAGATTTTTACTAATATCTATATACACTAATTTAAAAAAATAGAGCATCATATGGAGAAAAAAAGACCACCTTGGACTACTAATCTAGAGATTGGTGATCTATACTTAGTTTCCATTAACTAGATAGTGATCTTAAGAGTGAACCACAAACTTTTTGCCCCTCCATTTTAGTTATCTATTGCTGTATAACAACCTACTCAAGATATAGTGCTTTAAAACAATAAGTTGTCATGATTTTGTGGGTTGACTGGGGAGTTCCACACAAAGTGAAATTAGTTGGAGTACAAAAAAGATCAGAAATAAGACAAGGATGTCTGTTTATAGCAGTTATCTTCAGTGGAGTAATAGTAGTTCCAGCCAGCACAAAGAAGAAAAAATAAAAAGGAATTGAGATAAAAAGACAAAAATAAAACTGTTGCTATTGGCAGTTGACATGTTTGTCTCCATAGACAATCTCAAGAAATCTACAAAAACCTCCTAGAATTAACAAGTAAGGTCAGTGTGGTCACAGATTATAAGATCTATTTTATTTTTTATAGTAGTAATAACCATACAGAATTTAACTCAAAAATACAATATCATTTATAATTGCTAAAAATAAAAACTTACGTATAACTGTACCAAAACATATATAGAATTTGTAAAAGCTCCAAAATACTGATGAAATAAATTAAAGACTACTGAATAAGTTTTTTTTATTTCATCAGTATTTTTGGAGCTTTTTTAATTTCTTTTTTTGGGGAGTGGGGAATTACAGGTGTGCACCACCATGTCTGGACTTGTTAAGGACTGTGAAAAGGCTAACATGACAGGTTACTGATAGAAAGAACATTACTAAACCATATGTCTGGCAAAAGACTTGTATCTAAAACATATAAAGAAGTCTCCAAATTGATTACTAAAACATTTCTGCCAGTATACAGTTCTGTATGTCCACATATACAGTGATATATGTGCATCTAGTCAGACTTGATTTCATTTCCTTTCTTCAGCCTCGGATCCCTCCTCTCCCTTCCCTTCCCTCCATCTCTTATTCCCCTAGCCATTTGAAAAAAGAATCTCCCCGCTTCCCATTTATCTTCTGTTTTGCTCCTTATTTATACATATTTTTGAGTTTTTGTTATAAGAAGAACAGTGTGATATTTAAGACTGTGTCTGACTTATTTTAATTAATATTATGGTCTCAATTGGTATCCATTTACCTATGAATAACCTCAAGTGTACCTTTCTTTATAGCAGAATAGTACTCCTTTTTGCACACATTTTCTTTATTCATTTATCTCTCCTTTTTTATTAATTGAGTTTATTGGTACATTTAAGGTATGCAGTACAATTACATTCATTATTGGGATCTTGTACCTTTACATGACAGATCTTAGTTCTCATTTTTCCCCTTGTCTGTGCCCTCCCTTCACCCCCTCCTCCCCTCCTGTTTTACAAACACTTTATTTCTATTTTTTCATTTTGTCATATTTTTTTCTTTTCCCTTATTACCTTTCCCCTACCCTTCCCATTTTCCCTACACCTTTAGCCCTTTTCTTCCTATTTCACATTGTCCATTATATCATTAGGATCTTATGTACTATTACAGTTTATTCACACCAGAGAAACTATTCAGTATTTACACATGTGTAACTTATTTATTTCACTTAGGAGTATATCCTCAATATGTATCCATTTTCATATGAATGAATCTAATTTCTCATTCTTTATGGCTGAGTAGTAGTCCATTTTATAGAAAAACCACATCTTCTTTATCCAGTTTCCAATGGATGGGCAAATGGGCTGTTTCCAAGTTTTAGCTATTACAAACTGTGCTGCTATAAACATTTGTGAGCATATATCACTGTGGTATGATTCTTCTAATTCTTTTGGAAAGATACCCAGCAGGGGATGGCTGGGTCAAATGGAACCTCTATTCCAGCTCTTTGAGGTATCTCCATATTGATTTCCATAGTGGTTGCACCAGTCTGCACTCCCACCAACAATGGAGAAGGGTTTCTTTCTCCCCACAATCCTGCCAACATTTGCTATTGATTGATTTCTTGATAGCAGCCATTCTTTGTGGGGTGAGGTGGAATCTCAGTGTTGTTTTCATCTGCATCTCTCGAAAGACCAGTGATGTGGAACATTTTTTCATATATTTACTTGCTGCTTTTACTTCTTTGTCTGAGAAATATCTGTTCATTTCAGATGCCCTTTAAGAATTCGGTCTTTGTATTTGGGGGGGCTGATTGTTTTGAGTTCTTTATATATTGTCTATAGTAGTCCTTTGTCTGAGGAGCAGCTGGTAAAAACATTTTCCCACATTGTAGGTTGTCTCTTAGTTCTGTTGATGGTTTCTTTTGAGTACAGAAGCTTTTTAATAAGATGAGATGCCACTTGTTGATTCTTTGTGCTAGTTCCCGTGCTACTGAGGATTTGTTCATAAAATTTTTTCCTATGCCAATGTCTTCAAGAGTTCTGCCTAACGTATCTTCCAGCAAGTTTAGTGTTTCTATTTTAATGTTTAGATCCTTAATCCACTTGGATTTTAATTTAGTGCATGGTGAAAGATAAGGGTCCAGTTTTAATCTGTGGCAGGTTGAAATCCAGTTTTTCCATCACCATTTATTAAAGAGGCTATCTTTCCCCCACTGAGGATGGTCAGTTCCTTTGTCAAAGATGAGGTAGCTGAGTACATCCGGATTTATTTTTGTGTCTTCCAGTCTGTTCCACTGATTCTCAGGCCTGTTTCTTTGCCAGTACCATCCTGTTTTTATCGTGGCTTTGTAGTATAGTTTCAAATTGGGAATTGTTATACCCACTGCCACGTGTCTGTTGCCTAGGATGGCTTTTGCTATTGTAGGTCTCTTCTGGTTTCAAATGAATTTTTGGATTCCTTTTTCTAGTTCTTTGAAATATAGTGTTGGAATTTCAATTGGCATTGCATTGAATCTGTATAGCAGTTTTGGTAGTATGGCCATTTTCACTATGTTGATTCTTCCTACCCAGGAGCAAGGGATATCTTTCCATTTTTCTTATATCCTCTTTGATCTCTTTTCTCAGAGAGATAGTTCATTTTTTGGATGCTATTGTGAAAGGAACTGTTGCCCTAATTTCTCTCTCAGTGACTCAGTTGGTATTTGCGTAGAAGAAGGCTACTGATTTTTGAGTGTTCACCTTGTATCCAGCTACTCTACTGAATCTGTCAACTAAGTCTAGAAGTCTTTTGGTGGAGTTTTTTGGGTCTTCATTGTAGAGTATCATATCATCAGCAAATAATGACAGTTTAACTTCTTCCTTTCCTATCTTTATTGCTTTAATTTCTTTCTCTTGTCTTATTGTTATGGCTAATGTTTCCAGAACTATATCGAAGAGGAGTGGTGATAGTGGACATCCTTGTCTTGTTTCTGATTTTAAAGTGAAGGTTTTCAGTTTTTGGCAATTTAATATGATGTTGGCTGTTGGTTTTTCATAGGTGACCTTTATTAAATTGAGATATAGACCATCTATTCCAGTTTTTTGCAGGTTTTTTTTTTATCATGAATGGATGTTAAATTTTGTCAAATGCTTTTTCTGCATCTATTGAGAGGATCATAGGATCATATGGTTTTTGTCCTTGACTCCGTTAATATAGTGTATTACATTTATTGACTTACCTATGTTGAACCATCCTTGCATCCCTGGAATAAATCCGACTAGGTCAGGATGTATGATATTCTTGATGATCCTCTGTATTCTGTTTCCTAGTATTTTATTAAAGATTTTTGCATCTATATTCATTAAGGAGATTGGCCTGTAATTCTCTTTTTTAGTTGTATCTTTCCCTGCTTTGTGAATCAAAGTGATACTTGCTTCCAGGAATGAGTTTGAAAGTATTGTTTCCCTTGAAAAGTTTGAAGAGTAAAGGCAGTAGTTCTTCTCTAAATGTCTTGTAAAATTTAGCAATGGATACATCAGGACCTGGGCTTTTCTTTGTTGGTAAATTTTCAAATTCATTGATTGTAATTGGGGAGTTTAAAATGTTTTTATCTTTTTTGTTCAACTTTGGTAATTCATAAGTATCTAAAAATAGGTCCATTTCTTCTGTGTTTTCCATTTTATTAGAGTACAGGTTCTCAAAGTAGGTATTAATGATCTTCTGGATTTCTCTTGGATCAGTTGTGACCGCCTTTTTCATTCCTGATTGCATGGATCTGAGCCTTTTCTTTCCTTTTTTTTTTATAAGGTTAGCTAAGGGTTTATCGAGTTTATTTATTCTTTCAAAAAAGCAACTCTTTGATTCATTTATTTTTTGTATCATTTTCTTAGTTTCCATTGCATTGATTTCTGCTCTAATCTTTATGATTTCCTCTCTTGTTCGAGCTTTGGGTTTTTCTTGCCCTTGTTTTTCTAGTAGTCTAAGATTCATCATTAGGTTGTTTACTTGATCTCACTCTGTTTTCCTAGTGTAGGCATTCAGTGCTATGAATTTTTCAAATAGAACTGCTATTATTGTGTCCCATAGATTCCTGTATGTTGTATTGGCATTTTTATTTATTTGTAAAAACTGTCTGATTTCTTCTTTAATTTCCTCTGTGATTCATTGATTGTTGAGGAAAGTGTTGTTCAATTTCCATGTGTTTGTGAAGTTCCTACAGTTTCTTATGCTATTGATCTCCAGCTTGATTGCACTATGATCTGATAATGTACAGGGAATAACCTCCATTCTTTTGCTTTTATTCAAACCTGTTCTGTGAGCTAGTATGTGGTCTATCTTGGAGACTGACCCATGTGCAGCTGAAAAGAATGTATATTCTGATTTTGTGGAGTGGAATACTCTATAGATGTCTATTACGTCCATGCATTCAAAAGCTTGGTTGATTTCTAGTATTTCATTGTTGATTTTCTGCTTAGATGATCTATTTGTGAAAGTGGGGTATTTAGATCCCCCACTACAATTGTATTGGTGCTTATCTGGTTTTTCATGTTACTTAATATTTGTTTTATATAGTTGGGGGCATTAGTATTTGGTGCATATATGTTTATGACTGTCATCTCTTCGTCTTGAATTGTTCCCTTTACAAGGATGTAGTGGCCTTCTTTGTCTCTTTTAATCAGTTTTGGTTTGAAATTTACTTTGTCTGTGAATAAGATTGCTACCCCTTCTTTTTTTCTGGGCTCTTGTCACATGGAGAATTGTTTTCCATCCTTTCACTTTCAGTCTGTGGGCTTCCTTTTGCACTAGGTGTGTTTCATGTATACAACGTATTGTTGGATTTTGCTTCTTAATCCATTGTGCCAGTCTCTTTCTCTTGATTGGTGAATTGAGGCTATTAACATTGATGGTTATAACTGTTATGTTCTGATTTATTATTGTCATGTTATTGTCCTTTTGTTGACTCTCTTTACTTTTTCTCCTTCTCCTTTTAGTTTCTTGCCTTGCCTATGTGATTTGCTGTTGGGCCTCATGGTGTTGTTACCTTCATTGCCTTTTTCTAGGACATTGTTTAGAATTCCTTGTAGTGCTGGTTTGGTGTTCATGTAGTTTCTCAGGTGTTCTTTGTCATGGAAATATCTTATTTCCCCATCCATTTTGAAAGAGTTTTGCAGGATACAGCAGTCTAGGTTGGAGGTTGTTTTCTTTTAGGACTTGAAATACCTCACTCCAGGCTCTCCTTGACCTAAGGGTTTGTGTTGAAAAGTCTGCTGTGATTCTAATGGGCTTTCCTTTGCATGTGATTTGTTTCTTTTCTCTTACTGCTTGTAATATTTTGTTCTTCTTTTGGATTTCTGGGATCTTGATTATTATATGTCTAAAGTGTAGATCTTTTTTGATTGTGGCTAGTTGGAGTCCTATATGCCTCACTTATCTGTATGTCTAATTCTCTTTTATTTGGGAAGTTTTCTTTCATTAATTCTGTGAACATCTTTTTAAAGTTATATTTATTTTCTCCTGCTACTTCATGGATTCCTATCAGTCTTTTGTTATTCTTCTTTGCATCATCTAGAAGTTGTTGGATCAATTTCTCATGATCCCTTACTGTTTTCAAGTGATCTTTCTTTTCATTGTCACTGACTGCAATCCTATCTTCTGTATCTGAGATTCTATCTTTACATTCTTTTATTCTGTTCCAAACACTTTCAATAGAGTTTTTAATCTCCTGGGTATCTGTTTATATCTGTTTTATGGATTTCATTTCTTTCCTCTGTTTGGCATTCATTGTTTTCATTTCTTTCTTATTCTGTTCTAGAGCCTAGAATCATGACTTCCATTTTGCTCACCATCTCTATTTTTATGTGGGAAATGATTTCTGTTTTGAACCTTTCTAGAGCTTGATTGATCTGTTTTGTTACTTCCTGTGCTATGGGTTCAGGGTGTCCTGCTTGTTCACTATCAGACTTTTCATCCTCATTTGCCCTACTGTTTGCCATTGGTGAACTGGAAGTTTTTCTTTGTGTCTTACTTAAGTTTTTTCTCATTTTTATTTATTTTTTTTGTTGGTTTAATTTCTGGGTTATTTCTTAAATTTTCCTGATATAGTTGTGCTTTAGCTTTTGAGTCTCTAATGACTCATAGACATTCTCATTTTCATAGTATTGGAGAAAACAACTTATTAAATCAATCACAATTCTTTATCCCAATTGATACAATCAACAGCACAATAGGATCAAGCACAACTTGCAAATTGACCACTTATGGTAGTCACTAATCTATCACTTTTATATCATGTGAATTAAATTAAAATCAAGAAGCAGGCCAAGATGTATTTGCAGTGAATATTCTTTTCAATATAGCATCTCTACCATTTAGGATGGGGGCTTAGACAGAGTTAGGATGAGAGAAGTAGATAAGTGAAAGAATTGGAGAAGGTTTCAAGTGAAGCCAGAAGAAATAAAATGACCACACAAACTTTAGGAAACTATTGAATTCAAAAGGGATAGACAGGGTGCAAGAATAAAGACAAGAATATATCCCCTTAGCAGTAATAGAGGCTCACTTTCCCTTGAAACTATTGACCCATGTGTGATGTAAAATGATAGAATAAAAGAACATAAAGAAAAAAGAAAAAATGATAAAAGAAGATGTCTGAGTTAGGGCAGGAGCAGGAATAGAAAGCGAGGTGAGGCATAATATGGTGGAGCAATAGACTGAGTTGGAGAAAGAGGACAGAAAAGAGAAAGAATTTGCAGAGTGGAATGAGGAAAAGAAAGAAAAAAATGAATTTGAATGGCCTCTTTCAGACTATATCTTTGCTGTCATAATATACACCATGTGCAGCCATGCACAGAAGCAAGTCCTTTGATCTCACCTATTCAATAGTAGATCCCCAGGATTCAGACTGACCTCAGGCCTCAAGGCCCAGAATGAGGTCCCCGACTTCCTGAATGGTTGAACTCTCCATAGTTCTACTAATGGTTTCCCCCACCCTTTCTTTAAAGATGTTCAAAGTTGGGAGGTCAGAAATATACCCTTTATGACCACCTATGCCTCTGCAGAGTGAGTCCAAGGACTGGCGCAATCAGGAGGTCTGAGAGTGGGGGTGGGGAGTGTTTCAGGGGCACCCACGTGGCTACCTTCCTTACTGGAGCTGGTGCTGGTGCAGGAAGGGGAGGGTGTGGCTACCCAGCCCTGCCAAGTGGGCCCAAGCAGGCCAGAGTGAGTGCAGATCTCGCAACGGCCTTCTGAAGTCTCACTTTCCTCGCTGGGGTTGGTGACACACAGGCAGGGGAGCAGGGGTAATATTTTTTAATTCTCTATATATTATAGATATTGATCCTTTATCTGAGGAATAGATGGCAAAAATCTCTCCACCCCATTTTGTAGGTTGTCTCTTCATCCTGTTAGCTGCTTCATTTGCTGTGCAGATTTTCTAAATGGTGTGATGGTAAGGTAAATCTGCTGATAGATTAAATGAATATTCTATCTCCAATACCTAACTCTGAATAGTCAGCTATCATCTTTATGTGATTACTACTAGTTTTTTGCTGATTCGGCAAGTATAGCTGATTCATAAAAAGTAAATGGACTGAGACTGTTAGGATAATCTGCTTTTTGTGCAAGGTTATTCAAAATACTCTCAGTTAAAAAAAAAATCCCCTGAAGCAGAACTCTAATTACTTTGAGGTTTGGGATCAAGTAGATGACACTCTTTTAAGATAATGGCCAATTTTTATTATTATTTGGCACATTTATCTTTAATGCTTGCAGAGTATATTGAAGTCAGTTATTATTAGCACTATTGATTTTATTATAGAAAGTATTAAGAAAAATATAATGAGCCATTTTATTTTATCTCATTGTTAATGTCTCAGTAAAGCATTTCAGTGATTCAACTGTGTTAACTGATAGTTACCTCTATTAGATTTTTTTTATTAGAGAGGTTTGTTAGTAGCTGAATAAGTATGTCATATTGTAATTGGTTCTTATGGCCTTGGAAAAGGACACTGAGATTTTTATAGAAGCATTTATGTCTTTTCAAAATGATACACAACTATTATCCTTTAATTAAAATGTTTAAAAAATGATCCTTTGGTACTCCCTAACAAATTAAATATATGACTTGTCTCATCCAAGCACTTGCTATTTCTCTTCTCTGGTTAATAATCATCTTCCACCTGATATATGACTGGAAAACCTGAGAACATACTGATATGTGGAATATTCCTCTAGTGGTTTAGAGTAATTAAGCTTCGGATCACTGATTTATACAATCTCCTAACTGCTTGCTCATGAGCATTGATGGTATTCTCAGCAGCTTTAACATGTAACTTCTTAAAGTCCTCATTGTACTTTCACCATAGCCAATAGAAAGGCAGAGCAGGAAGATTCAGTGTGTGCACCATGCTTTGGCCACATGGTTTAATGGAAACCATTCCCTCCAGACTCCCTTTTGTGTAAACACTTCCACAAAAGGACAATTTGTAGCAATTGTGGGACTCAAATAAAATAGTTTTGATAATCACAATATCTGGAGTTGCTTAATATGTAGCAACTTTAAATCTCTCTGATTTAATCCTCATATTGACACCTGCGGTTGAGGTAGATATTAATACTGGCACCATTTTTCTGTCCATATTGAGCTTCAGAGAGACTGAATTACTTGGTTAAGGTCACGTTGCTAGTAAATAATACCTAGGACTTGAACTTTAGTCCAAAACACATTAAAATTTGCTTTTAACTATAATGCAAGACTAAATTCCAAGAGACTAGGAACAGGTTTATTTGCTATTCCTAGAACCTAACAGAGTTCCTTCTTCCTATTGGGTGGTTGATAAATCTTTGTTGAATGAATAAAAAATTTTTGTGAGATTAAAAAGGATGTCCTTATGTTTCATGTAAATTGTGTACTTTCATTTGTCACATCATTAGGGAAGGAGCATAACTTGCTAATATTCTCTTTGTCAAAGGGTGTGATGTTAACTTGGCCCTCTTCAGTTTGGATTGCAATCCAGTTTTCATGCTCATTTTTAATTTTTCCCTAGCTAATTATTCTGCCATTCAAGCAAGCTGTCTTGTATATTAGTTCTTTGATTAAAGTTGTAGAATGTTAAAAGCTAGGTTTCCCATGAGCATTGCAATTTAAATTGAATTAGATGTAAGATTTTCCTTTTAATTAAAGTCTTTTATGAAAGAATCTATGCATACATTTTAAAGATGACTATCTTTTAAAATATACAATATTAGGGAAAGGCAAAAATAAACACTAGGATATGGTTAATTTTATTTCTTATGTACGAATCTACAAATGATCAATTGCTGAAGAGCATAGTGCTGTGTCCTACTTTGCTATCGGGCTCTCCAGCAGACCTCTCTTAAATAACCTTGGACTGCTCATCTCAAACTCAAAGATCACCCAGAGTCAGAAGGTGCTGGCTTCAGAGGTCATGGGGATTCAGCTGTGTTCTGTCATAGGTTGGCTTCCCTAGCCAGGGAACCTTAATTATTCTTTATGTTTATTAGAGCAAAAGCTCCATTTTGTGCTTTGAATATTCTTGTTGTTAATAACTTTTTGACTTTTTTTTATTGCCTTCTGGGCAAGAAGAAAAAGAAACAATTTCTAGCTTTAAAAAGTTCCTGGTTTAAATGAAGACCTCGTTGTTGTATTCATTTTTCATTTAGGATGTTTTCTGTCAGTCTCCTGCAAAGCCTTGGACAGTGTGTTTTGCTTATCTATGTGAGAAACCCTCTCCTCTCCTAAGGACTTTTGATGCAACAGTTACATGAGCTTCTTAATTTTAGTCATTGAGATTGAAAATCGTGTTTCCTCTCAATAATCCTATGAAGATAGCAATTTATGTTATCAACCAATTACTGAAATAATTCAAATTTTAATTTACATTTATCAGGACAGAAATTAAAACACATGTAAGCAATGGTCAATGCTTTACAACAGCTTGACTAGACTCTCCTGATACTCTTTTTTTTTTTTTTAAGAGTAGGAAAAATTTATTGAGGAAAATAAAGCTTCTGTCTAAGAGAGCCAGAAGAGGGACCAGAAAGTGGGTTGCACGCTCACCCCACTTCTCCAAGATACTTTATACAGCAAAGCCATGTGGTTAGGTGGGTACAAAGTAGTACAAAAATGTAAGACCCAATGGAAAATTACAAGGCGGGGCAAAACCATGACCAACCAATAAGATCATAAGTACAGTCACCCAGGTAATAGTGATTAAATGGGGATCAAATGTAGCAAGCGTACAAGGATTTTCAGTAAGGGTGGGGCTCAGGGATATTTCCTGGAAAGGCTGAGCTAAGACCTTAGCCCCCCACCCACGTGATTGATACATATTTAGAATATCAATTACTGGTATTTATCCCTAGGGGAAGCACAAGGGTATAGTAGTTTCTCTCCTTTTATAATTCTGGCCACAGTGAATGTATCTTTATTGTCTGCCATGTTGGCTCCTTGCTGTGTTGGCTCCTTGAGTGAGACCCTGTCTAACTGCCTATAAGATATCTAATTAACTTATTTATCTGCAATATTCCACCCTTAACTCCTGTGAAGGGGCAAAAGGCAAAGATAGCTCTGGCTACTTCCAGCTGAAGAGGGTCCACAGGTATGATCAGCAGTTAGAGTTCTCTACAGAAAATCTTATCTAAAGGCCTTCAGTAGGTTCCTGGCATTGTCATCTTGGTAGCTAAATAGCTTTCAAGTCTGGAGGGGAAAAAGCCAAAGAAACAGTTAAGGATGCCTGGGCTAAATTATCAGGTCAGCAGGACTGCTATGAAAATAGCCCACAAAGAGGATAAGGAGAAGGTCCAGGGGACTTCAGAATCCAACATAGAAGTAGTATAGTTTAGCAGTTATGAGGTATTTACAGGTTCAGTCTGCAAGTACAAGAAGTCTAGCATATTTGTCACTGGTTCCATTTGTATGACCACTTGGAATTTGGCAGCCTCTAGTCAAGAATAAACAAAACTTCCAAGAAATTAGAGTGTGAATAATTTAAGCATGAACATACTAGAATGAAAGGGCAGGTTAGGGAGAAAGTCACACTTAGAAATTGAAATGCACCATCTGCTCCTGGTAGAGCTGGAAACTGACGGAAGGGGTCAGTGACTGGAGCCCCTTTTTATATCTAGCTTTATTACTATGGCATTATTTTATACCTCTTTTGGTTATTATTTTCTCTTGGGTGTGTAAGACCAAGTTAAAGTGAGACCTGTGTCAGACAACATGAACCTCTTGCTATCTATCAAGGTCAGTTAAGTCTCTTCAGGAATTATTTTGGAACCATGTATAGAACCTCTCAGCTCCTCTGTGTCAGCTGTCAGGATGGGTCATGGCCTTGCTTGACCATGTTGCTTTCAGTGAAAGCATGTGAGACTTTCCCCTTGTGGTGACCTGCCTTTGTCACATGGTATATTTGTCCTCTTGTGCCCAGCAGTCTCCCTTCTCAGGAGACTGAATGTCTTATCAAAGATGTTGGATCCTATAGGGAAGGTTCCTTGTGTCCTGGATCTTGTAGACTTGGAGGGACCAGGGCCAAAATATTGGCTGGCTTCATAGCCCAAGTTACCTTTCTAGTTTTGATCTCCAAATTTTAGTTGTTGAACACCCAGAAGAGAAGATCAGTGACATCAGCAGTGCAGTAGGAGCAGTGAGCTTACCTATTATACTTTTGTCTGGACATTAAGCACTTTGAAATATAAAGCATAGTTAGGGGCGATTATTTCTTATCAACCATAGTTGTTCTAGTAGTTGAATCCCTATGGAATATTAACAGACAACAGTTATATATTATAGAGAATCTTAAGATCAAGAGCCACACATAGTATTTTAGCATGACAGTTATGATGACATTTTCTTTGTAACACATAAACATTCATCAGTATGAAATAGTCTTTTAGTCAAACACTTCCATCTCATCACAAGACATTAAATGACATAAAGAAAGCCCTTATTTGTTATTTTTTTAGTAGGATACAATCTAAAGAGAACACACATATTGGCCTATAAATGTACCTTAGGAGTTCATAATGTCTAACCTTTAATTTTAGTGTGTGACATTGTTTCAACTGGTGACTGAGCATCCCTAAGTGTGGTGCACATATAACATACAACACATAAGTTTTTAAGAAAACTATTATTTGACTGGTTATCTTATGCTAGCTTGACATGTATCTCTTATCACAAGTAGCTGTACTGCAAAAGAAAGGCAGACACCCGAGTGAAAAACATCATTACCTTAAATATCCTAGAAGACTTGTATACCCAGAAGGCATAACTATATACACCATGAAATAACATTGAGTATCAGTTACATGAAACCCTTTGTCCTTTAATTTTATTTGTACCAAGAGCGTTTTAAATAAAACCTTATTGTTTTCCCACAGAAAACTTAGCCTTTTGACCATGACCAATGTATACATGTCACAATAAGGTTTTGCAATGTATTTTCCACAAGGTTATGGAAATTATTGGGGACCCCTCTGTGAACAAAGGTTGGAATAAAATTTTTTCTAGGTAGCCACTCCTTCATTTATGAAGTTATGAAGGGGAGTCCTGTCTAGTAGTTTTCCTAAACCCAAGAATCTTTTTTTTTATCTTAACAAACTTTTAGATGACCTATGAAAGCCAGATCATAATACTTTTGACCAATGAAAGATCCCTGAGTTATTTTATATGTACAACAATATGTACTGTATTTGTAACATCAATTGATATTATTTGGATCATCTGGCAACCTAGGAGAAGCATGTCTTTCTATAAGGTGACTTGAGTTACAGGCAAACATCTTAAAAAATCCAAAATTCCACAAGTAAAAAAAACTCAAACAAAAGAGCTGTACATGTTGTAACAAATTGAGGAAACACATGCACACACACACACACACACACACACACACATAAATAAGACAACTTGTTTATAAATCAGAGTGCACTCAGATGTATTTGGCCAAGTTGAATTATAATAACTTTTATAATTTTTAGGTTTATAATTATAAAAAAGACTAGTCAGAGCTTTGTAGATCAATTAACAGAGATCTCTTATAATAAGAATCAAAAGGAATAAAAATCTTCCATGCCTGTGAAAGCAAAAACAGTTTTAAGATGGGCCATAAGCTAACAGTCTATCTAACTGGAATACCAGCTATACAGGTTTCTCATGGTTGCTGATAGCCACATATGACTGTTCTCTCTAAAGGTACATACTACTCCAAGTAATTTAAATTATCTCCAGTGGGGGTCCACTCAGGTCAGCTTTGCATGTAGAAGAGACCAGGTGACACTGTTTGGAGCTAAGTGTGAATTCCATTCAGTGAGGGAAGAAGACCTGTCAAGGCTCCACTCTACTGTGCTGCAGACGTATACCTATGACCATTTTTTCCATTTTGAAAAAAACAAAGGGAAAGAAGGCATCTCTATCACTCTTGTCTAAATCAAATTATTAAGTTATCTGTATCTTCCTTCACATCTCACAGTCATGAATTTTTAGCTTTTTCTCATAGGATTTATTTCCTAATCCTTATTCTGAAGCATCATTTAATTTAAAACTTCTTCTAATTTGAGGACACTGGAATAGAAGCTCTTATGCCAATCAAATGGTACATATCTTTAATACAGTAGGAATATTTTTCACAATTCTACCATTTTACTGATCCATGTCAAGCTGACTGGAAGGACTCACTGAAATCTTAGTAGAACTATTCATGACCATGTCCATGTGAACTGAAACATAACCATTCCCTTTCTCTCCTTTCTTCCATTTCTCCTCCTTCTATTTTTCTTTCCCCTTCTGCTCCTTCCATAATCAGGGTCTCCGAGGTCCTGAGGGAGCACCAGGAGAGAGGGGCTTACCTGGAGAAGGAGTACCAGGACCAAAGGTAACAATAGCTTCTCAACTAGGAAAATGTGCTTTGTCTTGCATGGCCATAAATTAAAATGCCAATTATTATATGTCAAGTATTGTCCTGACCACTTGCATCCTATTAAGTGAACCAATATATAAATTTCCCCTTATGGTGAAATTTGAATTATAAAATAAGAATTCAACAGATTTCCATTTCATGTATCTCATATGAAATTACATAGAAAAAAGCTCTTAACATAGTTTGTAGTCCTTAAAGGAGGAATTGTAAATAGAATCTTTATACCCAGAAGTTATTGGGCATATCTATGGCAACATTTTGCTCACATTTTTTTTTGAAACACAGATAAGAAAAAGAGTCTATTACAACAATTTATAATAGTGTTGCCATAAATATAATATGGAAAGTAATTTTGCCACAACAACAAAGTGTTAAGAAAGACCTCTGAGCTGACAATTGAAGATTAACACTGTTTCATTGCTTCCCATGCATAACTTTGGAAACTCAAGTCCCTCTATTGCAGGCAATGGCCAGCTTTTTCTGGGAAAGGGCTAGATAGCAAATATTTGACATGTTCTTTTTTTTTTTTTGTATTGGGGATCAAACTCAGGACCTTCTGCTTGTGAAGCAGGCAGTGGCACCACTGAGCTAAATCCCCAGACAATTTGAGGTATTCCAAACTGTCTATTGCAAGGACTCAACTGGTATAGCTTGAAAGCAGCCTCAAACAGGGTATAAGTGAATGAATGTGGCTCCTCCAATAAAACTGTGTTTATGATAAACAGGCTGTAGTTTCCTATCCCCTGGTCTAGGCAGTTTTACCAAAATCGATAGCATATTTGGCAAGGGGCACATAGGAAATGGTTTTCCAAAATACACTGGGTAAATATCAACAAAATTTTGGAGTAAGTAAAGTTATATTTTGGAATCCTTTATTTTTTTAAAAGTCATTTTCACAGACAAACATGTGCATGCACAGATAAACACTTCCCAGAGAATCACAGGCTGCTTTCTAAGTGGCTAAGATCTTCCATATCAGTCATTCTGTTAGGTCACTAAAATCTCACCTTCCCAGTATGACCTCGTGCTCCAGAACTGCATTTCATTTTGACTCTTCCACTCTGGTCAAATCCACTCACCTATGAGAAACTATAACCTTAATAGGGGGAGGACGATTAGCGGAAACTAAAGATTTGTACTAGCTTCGTTTGAATTTTAAAAGAGGTCTTTGTTAACACATTAAAATGTATCACAATAATGGAAAAATATGTTGAATAAAGGTGACATTACTAATGCCCTTGGACTAACCAAAATACTGTTTTCAGAAAATGGAGGTCAGCAATTTTGCAGTACAGTTCAGAAAGTTTTATAATGTGTAGTTTCTTGAACTTTTTTTGGCCCATAGAAAATTCCTTTTTATGTTTAATTCAAACAATCTAGATCAGCATTGCTAAAAAGTTCAAGTCCTACATCTCCTCTAAGATTCAAGACAGACTCTTGGCTATGAGACCCTGTAAAAATCATATAGCCAGGACTACTTCTCTTATAATCTGTGTGTGTGGAATGTTTTGAAGATAAAGAAATAAAAGACAAATAAAAATGTATTAAGAGGTATATCCAAGGCATATTCTTAGTGATATGTTTAATATGCTTTTATACCAGACAAAATATGATAAAATGATATGCTTTGGTATATAATAACCCAAGGGCATTGGTTTTGATCTCATCAAAGCAGAAGCATATTATATTCAGTGTGGGTTTAGGATCAAGTACACTGTATGTGACTAAAATGTGTGATGATCAGAAAACTCCATTGGTCAGATACTTCATTCCCCAACCAGTTAGACCAGTAGGAGTTTCTATATGTGACTAATTTGCAATAATGTGAGAAATGAGTAAAATTATAGATATGAAGACATATGGCTATATTTTCTTTCCTTAGGTTTCTTGAAAATTTTCTTTGAATTTACTCTATGTTGTAATAAATTCATTAGATAGATGCCGTTTCTGACTAATATGTTTTTTTTAATAGAGAGACACAAAATGCTAGAACTTCATAAATATTAAGAACAGTCAGGTCATGAACACAGGTTATAAGATTAAAGAAATAGATACAGTGGACCCCTGACTTATGAACTAAATTTATTCCCGAGGGCTTGTTGTAATACAAGTTGGTCAACTGAAGGCTCAGGCTTCTTTACACAGCCTTCAAAGTCTCTCTCCTATAATCAGGCAGATCTCAGTGCCATTAGAGAGACACTGGCCCAGGATTTCTCAATTAACCCTACACAGGAAAGGATGTTGTAATGTTCCTTTCAGATTTCTTTAAGGGTTAAATCTGTATCTGAGACTATCTGAAGGCACAAGCAGCTTCCATTTGGGTTGTAACTCAAGACTTTGCTTAGAAGTTAAAAATAAAATTATGATTGTAACCCAAGTTGTTCATATGTCAGGCTGGTCATAACTTGAGGGTCAACTGTATAAGAAGATTTTTGCATGAATCCTTCTAAACCTAAATTTTCGTTTTTCTTCTTTTTTTTTGGTACTGGGGATGGAACTCCGGTCCTTGTGCTTGCAAGGCAGGTGGCAGAACCTCTGAGCTAAATCCCCGGCCCCTAAACCTAAATTTTCAATGAACGTTTATAACTTTAAATACAAAACATTTAGAAAATAATTCAGTTCTAGCAAATATCAGTTCATATACAATCAAATTTTATATTTTGGATCCAATTTTTGCAGTATTAAGAAAAAGGAGACTTGATCCAGTTATTTGCACTGCATGATTAATATATTAGATGGCTAATTTCAGATATTTTTGTTGAAATTGCAAATTGTTATTTTCCAATTTCAGCAATGCTGTGAATGTGTTTTCCTTAGACAGACTTCTTCCTATTTAAATGTTATGACTACTTTTTTTTTTCAATTGCAAACATTAGAGTAAAAATTACTCATTTGTAGTGAGCAATGAATTAGAATGCTTTATTTAAAAATACATTTGAAACACAATTCACACACAATAATCATCGCATAAGCTCTTTATAAATCCTTATTTTTATTAGTGTACTGATATCCCTCCTATATACTTTCAGGGTGAGAAAGGTTCTGAAGGACCAATTGGTCCTCAAGGACTGCAAGGCCTATCAATCAAAGGGGACAAGGTACTGTACATAAAGTTTGTAATAGAAACTGTTTTAGTCACTTTTCTATTGCTGGCACAAAATACCTGAGGAGAAGTTTATATTTTTGCTCATGGTTTCAGAAGTTGCAGTCTATGGTCAGCAGGTTCCAACACAGAAATGGCGTGCTGGAAGGGCCTGGTGAAGAAAAAAGCTGTTCACATGACAGCCAGGAAGCAGAGAGAAAAGGGAGGAGCCGAGAATTAGAATACATCCTTCCAGGTCATGCTTCTAGTGACTCAATTTTTCTAACCAAGTCCTATACCTAAAAACACTTTCAGCCAAGAACTTGTCAGTAGATGAATGCACTAATGAGGGTAACATCCCCATAATTTAATCAGCTTCTAAACACATGAGGCTTTAAAAGGACATTTTAGACCTAAACCATAACATTCCACCCATGGTCCCCAAAAGCTCAGGTCTGTCTCATTATGCAAAATGCATTTAGTTCATCTTTAAGAATTGTCAAACGTAACAGTTGCAGTATTGCTGAAAAGTCCACGTCCAAAGTCTGTTCTGAGACTGAAGGCAGGCTCTTAGCTGTGGGCCCCTGTAAAAGTAAAAATGAAAGTTATGTACATCCAACATAAAATGATGCGTGGTAAATATTCCCCTTCTCAAACGTAGAAATATGGGTTTAAAAAAGAGTGGAACTACAGCATGAGCGAATCTTACAAGCCAAACATTAAATCTTGTAGCTCCATGTCCAGAACACAGGACAGGTTGTGGCAAGATGTAAACTTGAAAGGGTCTGAAAGACCCTATTCCTCCAGCATTGTTGGTTGTAGTCCAAGTGGCCTCTCTGTTGAGCTGGCTCTGCTCACTGCCTTTGGCTTCCCTCAGCAGACGATTCATATTCCTGACATCTCCAACTTCCTAGGTCTTCACTGCACATATGGCTTCATTCTCACACCTTCATGTATCATTGTCTCAAGGGCTCACTGCCTGGCCTCCAAGGCTTTCCTTTAAAACCTGAGTGGAAGCCTTCATGATCCTGTGACAATCTTGCATTCTGCATGCCTATAAACCAGCGCCACGTGGATGCCGAGGTCTTTGTCAGCTCAAGCAATATCTCCAAACCTCCATGGTCCATGGCAACAGCAGCCTCTGACTGCCTGCATGGCTGAGCTTGGGTATACACTTTGCTCTATGGCTGTGAATGAGCTGGAGACCCTAGGGCTCTCTTCTCAAATGAAATGTTTACACTTTTGCACCTTTGAGGCTGCCATGGGGAAGGGCTTGCTGCTTTCTGAGATACTCTCAAGGCATCTTTCTTCTTGAACCTGTACAAAGTTCTTGGCCTCTTTTGAATACTAATCTTTTCAGCAACAATGTTCTCCTTTGCCCCAGCTTTGCAGGTGCTTTCTTTCTGGCAAAACTTCAAACTTTTCAAATTGTTCATCTCTGCGATTTACTCCTGATTCTCACCGTTGATCTGGCTAAAAGCAGCCAGAAGTATCCATGTCACACCCTGGGTGTTTGGTTGTCTTTGAAATTTTTTTTGTCAGATTTATTAGTCGGCCGCCTCAAGATCTTAGAGGAAAATGAAGAAAAAATTTTGCCAGAGTGTAACAAACATGGCCTGTAATCTAACTTCCAATGGAGTTTTTGTTCCCAACTGAAACCTCTTTAATCTGTCATTACTGTCCACACGGCTAACAGCAGTCCATGCTCTGACCATTATGACACATGAAGCACTGCTCACAACATTCTATGGCTTCTCTAACCCACATCACAATCTTTCCCAAACCCCTTCTGCAAACAAGTTCCAGAAGCTTCTGAACTACATGATCAGGTGTATACAGCAGGGGCCCCAGTCTCTGTACCAGTTTTCTCATTACTGGGTCAAAATACCTGATACCTGCAATTTAAAAGGGGAGAGGTTTATTTGGGCTTATGGTTTCAGAAGTTGCAGTCCATGATTAGCCGGCTCCAAAGCAGAAATGGCATGGCGGAATGGCCTCACGCAGTGGAGCTGCTCATATCCTGACACCAGGAAGCAGAGAAAGAAGGAAGGAGCCGGGGTCACACCCACCAGTGACCCGTACTTTCCAACCAGGTCCCAACTCCTCAAAGCAATTCAGCCATGATCTTTTCAATGGATGAATCCACTGAAATATAGTATAATGCACCATTATTTAATCACCTTCCAATTGCATATGATTTGGAGGACATTTAAGATTTAAACTATAACATAAACAATGGCAATAAAAGTATTTTGTCTTTACATATGTATTGAACTATATAAATATGAAATCACTTTACACAGGTATCCAGGTAGTTATAAATCTAGTATATGGAAGTTATATTACCATGTGGTATGAATTATAATCTAGGAATTCCCATTATTTATATTTAGAGTAATGCTTTCTTTTTTTGCTTGTTTTTACCGAGGATCAAACTTAGGCCCTTGTGTTTGTGAGGCAGGCGGCAGGACCACTGAGCCAAATCCCTGGCCCAGAGTAATGCTTTCTTGTTTGGATTCTAACTTTCAATGACTTTTATGATCAGCAAACATTTTTGAAGGCAGACATTTGTAAAAGACACTTTTTCTTAGGGCTGGGGATTTAGCTCAGTGTTTCCACCGCCTGCCTCGCAAATGCAAGGTCCTAAGTTTGATCCCTGGTACAAAAAAAAAAAAAAAAAAAAAAACCCCAAAACAAACAAACAAACAAACAAAAAACAAGAAAAGACAACACACTTTCTTAGTACAGAAAATCATTGTTAAAGGCATTGACTTGACATCATCACAGGATAGTATTCTGTCTTCAAATCCTCATTCAAAAATGTTACTTTAAAATTGGGGTAAATAAGGGAGCTCACTTAAGAAAACTACTGTTGATGTCCTCAGCAAGGCCTAACAGGAGTTCACCTATACTTGGTCAAAGGTTTATTGACTGTGCGATGGAGACTGTGCACTTTGGGGAACTGACAGCAGCTCAGGATGAGGATAAGTACTAAGAATTTTCATAGGATTTGGGCTTGTGTTAGGAATTTTGGAGAAGTAGTGAAGAAAGTGCAGGTTGGGTCTGAATTGAATGCCATCAGGAAGTGGGAATGATTTTAAGGTGGACTAGGCACTGTGAAAATGGACTCAGGCCAACTTGCAATTGGTAAAGAAGAAGTAGCAACTCTTTTCAACCAGTGTAAGGGGCCACTAGGGTGCTTTCTGGGGAGTTGGACAGTGTTTTGTCTGTGCTCAGATGTGATTACAGAGTGGTCTTGCTTCTCTCTTGGTCCATCACTTTGATGTCGACAGCCTGTGAACTTGTTTGTGTTCAGCATCACATCCTCACTGCCAGGGTCAGGTCAGCTCCTGGGTGTCAGATGTCGCTTTATTCTTTCTTACTACTGACTTGCTTTATTTAAAATATCTGCAGATTATAGTTGTCCCCCGAAATAAGACCTCATTGGAAAATAATTAGCCTTAAAAATTAGAGAGCAAAAATGCCAGCTCCAGTCAGTTTACCCTTGCCTTGTCTGCCTTACAGTCAGTGATAGAGCAAGGCTGTCTGTATTCAAATAGTAGAGATAATGATGGATAGTGAGTGATATAAATTTTAGATGTAATATAAGTTTCAGTTCAAATGGATCAGTTCTGATTGCAATTGTAGCTATGAAATACTCCAAAAATATGTTAAGATTATCTTTCTTCCTTTAAAGCAGTGAGAACTGAATACAACAGAATTGTTATTCTATGAGTTCAGTAAATTAACTTTTCAAAAGGTTGTTGTGACATGGCATTTGTGTTTTTACATCTGGAGCTGATGCAAAGGAAACACATTACGTTATCATATAATAGTAAAGCTTTTTAGGCATTATCTATGTCTGCTTTCACTCCACCAAAACAGCATTGATCAGTTACATAAGAGATTTTATTTTGACCCTTAAGCCAAAAATCAACAGTTTAAGAAAATATTTGTGAATCTTGATGTAGTCTAGTGATAGATGTCACTGAAAGAAGCATGCTTACTCCTGTTTTTCAGTTTAGTGGTCAATTCTTTGTAGTCAACTTGCTTGACCTTTCAGGAGCATGTTTTGAATCCTCATCTTCTTAAAACCTTCTCTTTCCTTCTTCAATGCTCTATCTGGCTGCTCCTTCTCATTCTCCACCCTTGTTCTTCCCTAGTTTCTCTGACCTGTAGTGATTGATGGCTGTAAAGCATTCAGCCCTCAGATTTCTACTTTTCTATCTCTTGGTGTAGTCACCCAGTTATGACATTAAATACTGTCTTTATGCCACAGGATCCCAATTTATATCTGCAGCATGGACCTCTTTGACTCCCTCAATAGGCTCACTTACTATTTTAAGCATCTCAGACTTAACATATCCAAAACAGGTCTGCTGGTTTCACCATCCTTACCCCTCAGACTTTTCCTTCTCAGTGAATGACAAGAACCTCAGAGACATCCTGGAGTCTGCTTTATCTGCAGCATATTCTGTTGGTTCCTCCTTCCAAATGTACCCAGGACGCGGGTACTTTTCACCTGCTGTGCTGCTGTTACCCAGGTCCATACCCCCATATCTCTTATGCAGACCTTATTCCAGCCGCTCCTCAGTAAGCTTCTGCACTGAGCCTTCAGGACTGAGTCAGTGACTCACACCTCTGTGTAAAGCCTGCACCAGTCCTCACCTCACTCGTGGGATGTTCAAGTCCTTATTGTCTCACAGGCCCTGCTGATCTTTCTGCCTGACGCAGTACTGCATTTCTCTCCCTTCATCATCTACCACTCTCCCTCACGGTCTCCAGCTTCACCCACGCTGTCGTCTTGCTGTTTCTGAAATGTGCCAGGCATTATGTGTGCACTGGCAGTTTGCTTTGCCTGAAATACTTTCTCCAGGCTTCTCCTGGCTCCTTTGAGCCACCCTATCCAAAATTGTCACTACCTCTGCCTTCCCTAATTTTCCTACTTAGCACGTATCATTATTCAATATCCTATTTATTTTA
This sequence comes from Fukomys damarensis, assembly GCF_012274545.1. Lineage (NCBI taxonomy): Eukaryota > Metazoa > Chordata > Mammalia > Rodentia > Bathyergidae > Fukomys > Fukomys damarensis. Next base: position 57,256,691 of record NW_022900916.1, read on the forward strand.
TCTATTGGTCTTTCATTCTACGTTCTGTTTCCCTTAATAAAATGTGAACTTTATCGAGGACATTTTGGACAGCTTTAGTCACTGTTTTTTCTCAATGTTTGGAACAGTTCCTGGCACAAAATGGGAACTTAACAAATATTTATAGAATGAATGAGTGATATTGTCCTCACTGACAATTCTCACTTGATTTTCTCAGTCTATTTCATGGAAGGAGATGGAGGAATTCTTCAATTCTGTTGCCTTCTCTTAGATAATTTCTTAATTTTCAAAATATAAGATTTGGAGAGAAACATTATTTAGAAAATATTAAAATAGTTTTCCTTATTTCCTTTCAAATTCTAGTTTTCTTTATTCTGTTAATTCTCTACTTTAAAATTTCTGTTATAATCCCAACAGGAAGTGTTTATAACAACTGATAAAGAATTTTGAGTTGTGAGAAAATGATTGCTAAATATAAACTGATGCAAATACTAATCAATTTGTACTATTTAGTGAAAATATTACTATTTTGGCAAGTTTGAACTATAAATTGCTCAAAAGGAATGATTTTGATTTTATGATTTTCCATGTTGGCAGTTTTGTAGTGTTAAGATAAATTTAAATCTAGTCTAGTTCTAGATTAGCAAAGCATGAAAAAAGGTTTTATTTATTGTTCTATTTTGATATTTTCTCTACAGGGGGATCTGGGACCTGTGGGACCCCAAGGGCCAATAGGCATTCCAGGCATTGGTAGTCAAGGGGAACAGGTAATTTATGCTTTCTTCCTTTCCTTTGATATAGAACATCTTGATGTTCATTGAAGGCCAGCACTGCAAACATTTATGAATATATTGCAATGAAGTCTAATTGCAATGGACTATCAGGCCAGAAGTGAAAGGGAAGATGTATAAGAAAGTTTTATGAGATCTTATTTTTAGAATTTTTAAAGACTTAAATGGTTTGTTTCTTGGTGCTGTAACTATTAATATTAAAACCTAATTAAGAAGGTAAGAGTTTGGAGGTAATATTAATATTTTTGGTTCCTCTTGGAAGAGTAATAGTTCATTTACCTGTTGGATTGTGTGTTTTTTCTCTTGAAGCTTTGTGAATGATAAAAATCTTACTCTTTCAATGCCAGTAGAATAGTGTTTCCTAACTCAGCCACATACCAATGTAAAAATAGTCTTAAACATAAAAAAAGAACCAGAATCAGAGGCAAACAGTTATATAAGGGACATTCTCCTAAATAGAAGCGAATTATAGATAGGGTTTATAAATGACACCTAGCCTCTCTTGGTCAAAATAAAAGAAAGATCTCTCAGGATGTTTCTAAATTCATGACTGAAACTGCTTCCAAGGCCTTCTAGTAACTTTTGGAAAAGCTGGAAAAATCTAAATCTAAATGTGTTAAATTGAAATAAAGTAAAGATAGTATAATAGCACTGTCTACTATTGTTATTTATCATATACTTTTATCTACATTTAGTGAAGGCCAAAAAAAAAATACAGATTTATTCTTCTGGTTAGAAAATGGCAAGTCAGTTTGATTAAAATTTATAGTTGTTTTGAAATTAGGTTGCCTAGAAAATGAATAGCTACTTTGTGTAGGATAATGAGAAAAGGAATTTAGAAAATGGTTTAATTCCAAATCTCATTGTTGACATTCAACTTTGAGTTTATTTCCAACCATCTGCTAATTTATTATTATTATTAGTAGTAGTACATATTTTAGTTAGCCCGAGCAGTAAGAGAGTTGGATATTATTCCTTTTTCCATTTCCTTGCCGTTGGCAAAATTCTTAGAAAATTGTTAGGAGGATTAAAGTGCAGAAGAAGCCAATATAAATCTGAAAGTAAATATTTAGGTAATAATTAAGAACTGGATATTTTGACTATGCAAGGACACTGGTTTGACCACTGCTCGCATTCTCAAGCTCTTTAGTGTGTATGCTCTGTTTAGCAGGGCTTCCATTCTGGTCCTGGAAGCACTGGACAGTGCTGCATTCTGGGTCTTTCATTGCCTGGTGCTGAGTCACCACTGTGGGGCTGAAAATGGGGTTCAAAGGGAGAGAATCTGCTCCCGTTCTGGACCTTCCACCTGCAGCTTCCTGTTGCCTGTAACGCTGGTTTTTAATTGAAGCTGTTGTTCTGTGGCTTAAAAACAGAACAATACAAAACAAAACAAAAAACAGACCAAATAAGCAACAAAACAAAACAAAACCCAAACCCAAACCAAAACAAATAAAAAAAAACCCTACTTGAATTTTGACTTTCTTCATTTTCTTACCCCCTTTTCTTTTTTAACAAGAGAAAGAAAAAATTGAATCAAAGGTGGCCTAGAGAGCTGGCTCCTATTGGACAGGAGAATGACTGGAGTGTATTCTTTGTAAATTGCCCTGCCCAAGGAAAGGATTTATTTATTCTTTTAAGACAAATGATATAAAATCTACTTAACCTCTGTTTATATTTTGTTTTATTCTCATTCTTAATTTAAAATGTTTATCCATTTAATGCTTGTGATTATTATTTCTATCTCTCTTATGGAAATAAAGTTTCCCTCTCATGTGCTTAGGAGGGAACTTCTGTTTCCAGCAATAAGTTTACAGTATCTTTCTAGTGGACTGCAGATTTCCATTAAATATTTGGAAGCTGGATCATCTCAGATCACCTCCTGTAAAGTGGACTATAAATGTCCACATACACACATACGTATGTGCACATCCTGTGAATTTTTTTCCCTTGTCACATTGTATGCTACCTACAGATTATTGTGAGAGTCAGAAAGTGTTCCTTCTTGTTATGGTTTGATAGTTATAGTGTAGCAACCTTAACCTTCCTAAATTGTTTGGTCTGTTCACCTTCATTAACCAGAGAAAAGAATAATAATATTTGTATCTTAAAACTGAATAAGCAATTGTACCATCTAACTGGAAAAAAGGATGATATTTGTTACATTGTAATACATTATAGGTATAAAAATAACTATCTGTAACCATGTTTGCACAAATATAATTTGTGGGATGTAAGCAAAACAAAATTTTATTTTTTTCTCTTTTTATCCTTTAACAATTCATTTCAGTGGAGACATTTTTTTTTTTTTGCCTGCCATGGAAATTTCAAGCAGGCTATAGATTTTTTTGGATCATAATAAGTAACAAAAACTTGATGAGATGATGTAAATTGCAAATCTTAGATTTATGTGAAAGAAAGTCTGTAGTCCATCTATCAGTCTTCCCTTTAATCTTCATTATCCGGGTACAAGCTTCAGGGGGAGTGTATTTCACATCCCTCCCACCCCCAGCTGAATCTCAGAGGGGCTGGTGAGCAGGACATGGAGGCTCTTCCTTGGTGCCAGGGCTTGGCAGGTGTGCGAAGCCCACCTCTTGTTCGTGGCATTCATTTCCTGACTCCCCAGACTGCCCCTTCTGGCTTGTGGATGAAGGACTCCTCCTCCAACAGCTTTTCTCTGTCAGCCTCTGTTTTTCTTGGGACTTACTTTCTCTCTTTTGGGGCTATTACACATCCAGGTATCTGGAGCAAGATTCAAAATAGCTCCAGGCCAACTTTTTCTCATATCTAGCATGCCATTTGTCTACAGGAACATGTCATGTGGCTTTTGTCCTGATAGATGCTGGATGCAGGTTGATTCTGCCAATTTCTCTTGGCCACCACAAGCCAGTTTAACTTTCTCAAACCTGAGTCAGACCGGTATATTCCCAGAACGGAAACCAAAGGATGCAAATGGGCTCACTGAAGTCCTTCTTCTGGACTGGGGTGAAAAGGAATTCAACCCTTTCCCGTTTTCTACCAAAAAAACGCTTTTATAATCTGGATTACTTTCTCCAGAGATGAGTATCCCAACTCCTGTCTCCTGTCTTCTCCCTTTCATAACCACGATGTGAGGGAGGGAGTCAAGTGTTCGCACATTGACCATTGTCTGCTGGCTGAGGCATCTTAGAGCCCAAACTTTCAGTATAATAACTTGACACAGATCAATTGATCTAAGTGGGAAGTGGGAGATATAGTCTTTCCTGTAGGCACCTGCGTGTGCCAGCTAAAAGTTTCTTACGATAGGAGAAGGGGAAAAGGCATACTAGGGTTGGACTAGAAGCTTCTGCCATTCCACTCAACAGAAGTTTATGTAGTGTGAATAACTTATTATGGGGTATGAACTAAACTTTCACTTTAGAGGACATGAAACCATTGTTAACCAAATATTTTATCAATTTAACTCATAACGTTTTAAAAAATCTTGTTTTAAAGGGAATCCAAGGTCCTATTGGTCCACCTGGTCCACAAGGGCCTCCAGGACAAGGTTTGCCTGGTTCCAAGGTAACTGTCTAAATGAGATCACAGTTTGTTTACAGTATCATTGCTGTTTCCTTGTTGATGTTAGTGTATCTGGAAGAGAACAGGTAGAATTAACTTAAAAATCAAAGATCTCTGCTTTATACCAAATACAACTGTTATTTCTAGCAATTTAGAAAATGCACTGTTTTATGCTTTAAGATTTTATTTGCATAATATTTTTTTAGTTTCTTTATTATTTTTGTTTCTGAGACCCTATTCTAGCAATGAGAGCAACTATTAGAGGCTGTCAATGATTCCCTGGCTCTATGGGTTGGCTAATTTGCATTCTCACCAATATCCCCATGGATCCTTAGTGGGTACTTAATAGAACCTTAGTTAAAGAGAGGCACTTAGAAATGACCTAAAATAATTTTTCCCATGAACTTTGGGTTCAAATTATCCTCTAAATACAACTATTAGTTATGTTTTTTTAAGGAAAGATCTGATATTTGTTATTACAGTAGCTACCTTTAATCTAGCTTAAAAGAATCACTAACCATTGTTAAATAAGTGAAATGCTTCTTATACCTGAGATCACCTGCTTAGTTTTTTCCCAAATGAGAAGCAGCTCAGTAGCATATGATTGAGCCCTGAGGTTTTTGTTGAGGCCCATTGTTGAAAGCACAGGTTGTTCTTTCTTGTTATAATATTGTCCTTGATAAATCATCACCCTTGGCTTCTCTTGTGCCCATTTTAGTCATTCTATAATATAACTGCTTAACTTTTGTAGGTGTCTCCGCTCAAATTCTCTTTTCTTTTTAGGGAGAAGTGGGCCAGATGGGACCTACAGGCCCTAGAGGACCAGTAGGAATTGGAGTGCAGGGTCCAAAGGTGAGTCAATTAGGGAATTTAAGAATATTATACAAGATTTCAATATAATACACATTATGCACGTGTCATCCAGTTGTATGTAACCTGTTTGTCTTGACTTTTAAAACGTGACTACTAAAAAAAGTTATAATTGCATGCATATCTTGTGTAATATTACTTTGTGATACTGCTGCCCTAAGACATATCCTTCTTTGGGATAAAGACTCCTTTACCTTATTTATTACTGAATGCTCAATGGTGATGGCAGGACAGGTGCTCCATATATACTGCTAAAGAAAGGGATGAATCCTGCCCTTCCCTGTAACTCCGGGAGGCATATGGGATCTGACGGGCCGCACTGAGCACTGAATTTCACCATTGTTCTGCTGTCATTGTTCATATTGGGTACTGAGAGGAAATGAAAATGTAAGCCTAAGAATACACATATGACATATTTATGAAGATATAATTACAAAAGATAAAAATGTGTTACTATAGTAATAATAGATGACACTTTTGCATGTCCTGATATGCTAAATAATATTCCAAATGCTAAGCCTTCTACATGTGTGTGCATATGTGGTACATACATATGAAAATATGCAGTCAGACATTCATATGTTGGTTTCAGAAAGTTAACATATAATACAGTAAAGCTCAGACTCACTTTATAAATTCAAATTTGTTTTGCCACTTACAACATCTTAAGATTCTTTTACTTTAGAGAAGTAAAATATTTCAAATATACTCACCAGTATAGATGATAATACAAAGAATACCCACATATTCCACAGTCCAACTTTACCAAATGCTAACATTTTGGCATAACTCAGGCTTTTAAAAGAAATGCTGCTGATTTAGCTAGGATGGGAGAGAAGGTCCCTGCTCATCCCGAATTCCATTGCTGTTTCTTCCCACCCCAGACACAGTCATTTTTATGACTTTGGCATTTATCATTCATTCAAAGCATTTTTAATTTCCCACATGTTTTTACACACAAACTATATATTTCTTTATTGCGTTCTTAAATTATACCTAGTGTGTCATTCTGCAACATATTTATACTTAGCCTGTTTTTATTTCTTTATTTTCCTCTAACTCATTCTAATTGCTCTGTAGTATTTTATTGTATGATAATATCTCATTTTATATTTATCCATTTTCCCATTATGAATATTTAAATTGCTCATCAGGTTTTACCTTTGCCAACAATGGTGACATAAGCATCCTGACTTTCCTTTTGTATGACTCAGAGCACAGGTAACCCTGGTTAGTATGAGTGGAACTGGAAGATCATAGAACAAACAAACGCGTCTTCACTTTTCATTTTGCAAGGGTGGTTGTGCCACTTTAACCTTTTGCCAGTAATGGTGTTGATGTCCTTTCTCTACATCCTTCCAACTTTGAAATGTGTGAAAGTATATCTCTGTTTCAATTTTTATTCCCGATAATTCAATTAATACTTTTTCACGTGACTAATGCCCTCTGCTTTTCCCTTTGTAAATTTCTGTGGATATTTATTTATTTTTTTGAAGTTAGGTTATTTTCTTGTGCATTGGGATTCTTTATATATCTGGTTGTTCATTCTTTGTTGTATAGGTTGTAAATACCTTTTCCTAGGCCACATCTTGTATTTATTATTTCTTATGAATTAAAACTATTATTTAAAATATTTCTTTACCTGAAGATATATTTTCTGAACATTTCAGTTTTGCCTTTTAATTTTTAAAAAGTGCACATGAGTTTATTTTCATGCATAGGTCAGTGTAGAGATGATTTTCCTATTTATACTCAGGCACCTGGCTTCAGTTGTTGCCTTGTCTCCTTCTGCCACACTGATTTACAGTATCTCCCAGGTTCCATATCATCTTTCTGCATTTCTGAGATCAGTGCCTGAACTCTGTATTCTGCTCCTTTTGTAAGTGCTTTTGCCTCCCTATCTTGATTATGACAGATTTAAAAGAAGTGTTGTCATGTGATGTAGAAAAGCTCATCATCTTCTTTCCTGGTTATTATTTATTCTAATATACACATTTTTGGATTGGCTTGTCAAACTTAACAAATATCCATTGGATTTACCTTGATGGACACAACAAATATTAAGTCTTCTCAACTCCAGAGTAAAACTTTCTAATTTGTTTTAGAAAAATATTTGTTATTTCCTTCATAAAGATCTTGTACCTTATACTTCTTTTGTTACAACTGTTTCCAAGTACTCTGGGAAAATATTTTGCAATTTGAATTGTTCTCCTTTTCTACATCTTTTAATTAAATATTACAGGTCTTTAAAAAGTATTTGTATTTGTTTTTAGTTCTGTCATGTTTATTTTTATATCAAGTCACCCTATCAAATCAAGTATTATTTTTAATTGTAGGGTTTCTTTTGTACACCCTTAGTACACAATCATAGTGTCTGAAAATAAAAATAACTAATTTTTTAAGTTCTTTCTTCTCTTATTTTTATCATTTTACACTTTTAGGATCTTCAGTAAAATGATGAAAGAAGTGACTTTTAAAAAATGTTTCTAAAATTTCATTTTATAGTGTTCTGTTTGCTGTAGGTTTTTTGAGAGATGTCATCTCTTAGGTCAAGAAAATTATTTTCTATTTCATTTGTATGAAACACTCCTTACTAATTATAAATGAGCACTGCATTTTATCCTATTATGCATTTACTGAAATAACTGCGTTTTTTTCTTTTAACCTGGTAATATATTAACAGTTTGCAGATATCAAATCATCATTGTATTTTTGAGATAAATCTAATATATCATGAAGTATACTTTTTATGATACTTCAATGGCCTATTCTTTTTGGGATTTTTGCATGCATTAAAAATAATATTGTATGATTGGTGTACAAGAAATATACATATTTAAACTGTGCAGTTTGATAAATGTTGGCATATGTGTGTTCTTGAAACTCTCCCACAATGAACAAAGGCATCTTTTACCCACAGAAGTTACCAGTATCCTTTTGTAAAACCCTCCTGCCCTCCTTCCCTAAATTTTCTTGTCCACTGCTGTACTTTCCAATGGTCTGCTTGCCACTGATCTGCTTTTTGTCAATACACATTAGTTATAATTCCCAGAATTGCATGTAAATGCAATCTTATGGTTTGTATATTTTTCTGGCTTGTTTTCACTCAGATAAATTACTTTGAGGCATAGTTGGTAGTGTGTGTGAATAGTTTGCTTCTTTATATTCCTAAACAATATTCCATTGCATAGAAACTGCAACTTACTTATCCATTTGCCTGTTGGTAGACTATTGGTTGTTTCCAGGTATGGATATTACAAATATAGGTATTATGAATATTTATGTTTTTGTATGGACACATGTTTTCATTTTTCTTGGGTAAGCACCTAAGAGTGAAATGGATGGGTCATATCAAATTGCATAGATTTACCTTTTTCAATTTTTCAGAAATCTTTACATAAAATATACTCTTCAGAGGTTTAAAAGTTGGGAAGACTTAACTGTAAAACCAACCAAAGCTATTGTCTTGGAAGGAGAGGAAGAGATTTTCGATCACTATTTGAATGTATTAATGATATTGATTTATTTCTTATGTAATTTTTTAGTTTATATTTTGAAGAGTATACATTTAGTAATGCTTTTCAATGTATTTGAAACAATCACAGAGATTTTTCTCTGATCTGTAAAATTTATACTATGTATAATTATAACTGATTTCCTAGTACTGTTTATTGTTGCTTTTTCTTTTTAAAATATTAATCATTCCTAGAAGATATTTACTGTCATTGGGTTTTTTAAAATGTTCCTTTTTGTTTTATGCATTTTTAAATTTTCTCTCTCGTTTTGATCCTATACTTCTAATTTATTGGTTTATTGTGCTTTTTCCCCATTAACTTTTTTAGTTTAGTTCAAATGACTTCCAATTAATTCAAAATTCTGTGATCTTAATAAATACAGTGAGAACACTTTTATACTACTTGAAAGTAGTAAATATGTTTTCTGAATATGTTGAAGACTTATTTTCAATCTCTAACTTGCAAGCGAGTAGAATTATTGACTATTAGAACTGGAAATAGCTTCAGGGCCCCAAGTTTTCATTTTACTCTTATATTGGTTTCCCAGAGCTGATATAATGAAGAACAACAAGCTGGGTGGTTTAAAGAAATAGAAATTAATTGCCTCATAGTTCTGAATGTTGGAAGTTCCAAGTCGAGGCCATGCTGTCTCCAGACCTTGTAAGGACCAACCCCTCCAATCTCCTTTCAGCTTCCCCACACAGTCATCAGTGCTTGACCTCCCTTGGCCTCTCTTCTCTCCTCTAGTGTGTTTCTCCTGTGTTTGTCTTTGTGTGGCCTTTTTCTTTTGTATCAGTACACTAGGCACCGTGAATTGGGCCCACTCTGATGAACGCATCTTAACTTGCTTTTGTGTATGAAGACCCTCTTTCTAAGTCAGGTCATTTTGGGCGGATCACGTCAGCCCACAGTAGCACGATGCAAATCTAAGCCCCGACAAATGAGGTAATTTGCCCAAGGTCCATTCATTTAATTATCCCAGAGGCATTAATCAAAAGGGTAGATATATTCAATTTCTAGTTCCTTATAGTGGAACTATGTGATAAATATGAACTTGCAGTTCCCGTAATTTTTACAGTTACCAATACTCATAGGAAAATAAAATCTTTAATTGTCCACTAGGGGGCGCCAGGTTCAACGGGGCTCCCAGGGCAACCAGGAGTACCAGGAGAAGATGGAGCCCCAGGGAAGAAGGTATTGTAGCACTGTCTTTTCTATTATTTGAGTGGAAACTATTGGATCAAACCGATATCTTGGCCTTGTAAGAGCTGAAATTAAATCCTGGACAGATTAAATCCAAGACCCTTAAGAAAAACAATTTGTACAATTTAAAATTTCCCCTTTCACTTATCCCAGATAGAAAGAACACCAATTCGAGGACTCTAGTGTCTCACATCCCCTCTGGTATTTTGGCCAAGGCATTTTCCAGTAATCTAGTTTCCTCAGGATTCCTAGAAAGTTCATTAGTTTAAATTTAAAGAAAAAAAAATCACCTTCTCCCACCCCCTTTTCATAAGGAGAGTCTGTGAATGCATTCAGGAAGTAAGACCATTGTAAAGATCCTGAATTATTTTGAGGCGACATTTGAAATACTCATTTTTCAGTAAAACTGCTAAAAAACGGCAGATGGAAAGGCTGAAGGTCATTCTTGTTTAAAAAAAAAAAACAAACTACCAAAAGTGAATGAAGAGCCAAAGGAAAAAGAGCTTATTGCTAGGGAAATTGGCTGAGAGATTAAACTTTCTCATGATATTTCAGTTGCTCTAGTTAAACTGGCGTTTCATGTTAATTTATTCATTGATAAGCTTCCAAATTAATTTTGAGACTAGAGCGAAGGTCTGGTCTGTTTTGGAGGTTTCAACTGAATCTGCTGGCAGGAAGAGTAGAAAAGGGAAGGACCAAGCATCCTGTCTGTAGAAGGCCAGTAAGACACCAGTGTCATTTCCTCCAGGGAGAAGCGGGGCTTCCAGGAACAAGAGGCCCAGAGGGACCACCTGGGAAAGGACATCCTGGCCCTAAGGTATGCCAGTGACGGGACGTGAGGGCAGCAGCTTGTCTGTTTGTTCCTGATACTGAGGCCCTACTTAGGGGAAACTTGATTGATATCTTTGCTCTGTCAAATGTGTATACATCTGGCTTAAAACTGTGGATACTGTCCCGTGAGGCTTTGGAAGACATCAGGTATGTATTAGTCATTTTTATTTTCCTAACATCTATCATAAGACCCGGGATAAAGAAGAGTTCAACACGTGTTTTCTCAATAAATGGGAAGACTGACATTTAAAGACCCAGAGGAAGAAAAAGAAGCCCCAAGACGCACAGCTGAAACCTGAAAGTCCATAAATTTTCTTTAGAGATTCATAGAATCTCACACAATAAGCAATACTACGTTATTAGATGGCAGTTTTGGAGACTGGATATATAGTTCTGAGGTAGAACATGCTTAGCATGTGCATGGCCCTGAGTTCAGTCCATAGTACTAAAAAAATGCAATTTCTGTTAACAATTGGCATAAATTTATTTTATGCCCAGTACAAATACTAGTTGGATAACATCTTTATATGTCAAAATAATAGGATGAATAATGACATAACCAAACCTTCTAAAGTTCCTGTAATTTTTATATACAGTTACCAATGCCCATAGAGAGGTTTGAATGAATTAAATATGAATAAAGCCAAAATAAAACTGTATACTTTCTGGTGTTCTATTTGTAATTCTACTAAAATAATAATTGATAGCTTAATATATATTTTTATTGAAACTGCTGAAATTGAGTTCTTAATCTTTCAAATTTGAGAAACAAATTTATATATATATATATATATATATATATATATAATTTTAAACATTTTAATTTATTGATTTACCCTATCATAGGATCCCTTTTGTTTTAGGACATGGGGAGAGAAGAAACACTTTTTAAAAAAACATCATGATTTTCTTTATGAAATATTGACCTATAACCATTCAGGAGAATTAATGTTTTCTAGAATATAGTGGACCCTTGACTTCTGAACTTGATGGGTTTCCAGGGGCTGGTTGTAACTCAAGTTGTATGTATGTAAGCACAGCTGAGATCTGGATGTTTACCTGGATACACGCTATAGATAGCAAGAGGCAGATGAATCTTCCACTAACCTAATTATCCTGTTCTTCGTATGTCAGGCTGATCATAACTTGAGGGTCCGTGTCGTCTACTTGTGGGAAATAGAACCTTGAAATTAATTATTTGAAGCTGTGAGAGTGAATTCTACCTCTGAGAAAGAGAGCTGAAGTCTGGGTCTCACAGTGTGAGGAGGCTGAAGAAAGAGAATCGGAACAGCGTGAGCATAATAATATGTAGTGTGTGAGGGAAGCCAGGGAGAAAGGGTTTCAAGGTGAAAGCAAGGGGTGATGGTAGATGCAACCAATAAGCAAAGAGAAATGGCACCATAAGAGAGGCCAGTAGATTTACCGCTATGTAGTGATTTGTAGCTTATGGGAGGCCATTGGAGAAGATGGTAGGAGCGCGTCACCTATTCTAGGCAGGCCGTGGTGCATTGTCAGTGCAGTGTCTCTTGTTTGCCTGTTGTCTTCTAGGGTGATTTTGGTCAGTAAAATGAATGGAGAAAAGTAAATCCTTGTGGCCATGCTTTGTCTCTGTGGATAATAATGATACAAGTGAAGCTGGATATTCAGCTGTTCCATGACCAGTGTCCCTGATCTTCCTTAGTGTGGACTCTGTGGATGTTAGTTACATCTCTGTGGATTCCACAGGAGTCTACCTCTTCTTCCTGAAGCATCTGTTTTGCTGATGAGCCGAGAAGAGTCCACAGGTTATCCAGGTGTGGTTCCTGAACTGGCCACACCAGCGTTGCCTGGGAATGTTACACCTGCGCATCACTGGGCTCAGGGAGGGCCTTCTAAGTCAGAAAGTCTGGGTGAGGAGCCCAGCCTTTGTGTTCCAAGTCCTCCAGGTTATTCTGAAGGTCAAGTTTGAAAACCACGGTTTAGCCATTTGTAACGTGAATGTATAATTGACCTCAGCTGCAGGCGCATACTTGGATATGACCTCACAGCAGAGCTCTGGTTGGAAGATAGTGTGGTAACAGTGGGAGGCTTCTGGTTGGAGATCACAGAATCCTTTTGTGGGATCCCTGCAGATTACAACCATGCCTGGGGACAGCCAGGAGGTGGTTTCTGGCCCTGCTGCCAGCTAATTCTCAAGTGTCTTCCTACCAGTAAGATTATTGGCACCGTTGGGAGAATGAACTAGACTTCCCACTGAGGAAGAAATGGGGCTCTGATTTGGAAAATGTCTTTTCTTATATTTTAAAAATTGAAATGGCATGAAAAATAAAAAACAAGATTAAAAGCATATATAGACCTCTTTTCTGAAACTGTGAATGTTAGACCCATCTGTTAATAGATGAAGGATATAAAAAAACTGGAAATTCAAGTACCATCTCAGAGAGACCCAGAACTTAAATTAAATCATACTGAATGAATGATGAACCCTAAACAATTTCACAGCCATGCAGCTTTTTGAAGAACATTGATAAACCTGCACAGCTAAGCTGTACTTAGGTATATAATTTTTAAATTGGTGTTTGTTGAGAGTCTGACTCTGCTGTGGTGATTATTAGGTGAGGAGAAGATTTGTTAATCCCATATTTATATTTTATAATTATTTTGTCAGGGTGATGAAGGAAAGAAAGGGAGCAAAGGGAATCAAGGACAGAGGGGATTTCCGGGGCCTGAAGGGCCAAAGGTATGTTTCTTATATTCTCATTTAAGAATCTTTGGGGAGATTGTAATTGTGTCTGGTTTTAATAAAATGTTAGATTTTCACTGCAAATTTGATTACTTGTTCACTTCCCTACAAACACAAAACTAAGCCCCCTCAAATAAAAACAATCTTGTAGGAACCCTTCCATTCCCAGTCCATAATAGAATGGAATGAAGAGATTATACAAAGGATGCAGTTTTCCTGGGGATGTTCATGCCTCTGAAATTGAGCCTGTAGTCGGTCAGCCTTCTCTGTTAATGGCCACATATCCGGATTTGGAGATAAAGCTGGAACCAGGGCACATACCATGTCTTCATCATCTCATTTTGCTGAGCAGTGGAAGTCGGAGAGTAAGAGGCAGCATGTGAGGATTCAGAGCAGGCTTGAGCAGGCCCTCTTCATATGGCTCTGTGAGAGCCTTGCAGGGCCTGCTCATCCAAATATAGAAAGAAGGTAAGAAAGTGATCAATTTCCCAATGTTGTAAAGATAAGGAATTAATGAGAACTCAGCAAGGTCCCTGGCATCTAGTAAGTGTTCCACACATGGAGTTGGAGGGGAAAATCAGCCCTGTGAAATGGTCAGTATGGTCCTGATAAATTGTCCCAACCAGGCACCCCGGAAAGAAATGGAAGAGATTGTGAGAGGCGAGCATGGTTATGTGTCATGCGGTGAGAACCCCAAGGTCAGGAGTCTGCCAAGAAACTGAAACTGCCAATCTGGGAGAGTTTATGCCTCCAGAAAGATGCTATCGTAAGAGAAAAGATGAAGAGTGTATGTGAGGATGATTAGTAAGCAAAATTTTAAAAAATGATCCTGGCCAGATAATAGCAGGTACAAACAGAGCACCACCCCACCGGTAGACCAGTGATTCTGAAATTTCAGTGTCCCTCAGTGTCATCTGGGAAGCTTGTTACAAATCTAGATTTCTTGGTCCCTGGGAAACTGCATGTCTCCCATAAGTGTCCCCTGCTGCACGTAATTAAAAAAGGACATTATGAGAAATGTCATCATATAGGAAATGTGTTGTATTAGTCTTAATACCAGTAATGGTTCTTTATGTACTAGTTATTCTTTTTTTCCCTGCACATAATCAGATTTTACTCTTAAGTTTTTTCTGTTTCTTTTTTGTAAGAATCTCTTGGTGTAGATCTTGTCCTAGCTATACTTTCTTTCTTTTTTTTTTTTTTTTTTTTTTTTTTTTTTTTTTTTAAGATCTCACTATGTAGTTGAGTCTGAACTGGAACTCACTATGTAACTCAGGTTGGTCTCAAACTCACAGCGATCCTCCTGCCTCAGCCTCCCAAGTGTTGGGATTACAGGCGTGCGCCACCACACCCGGCTTTTTCGGCCTACTTATTCTTACTGAGAGTGCATAATTTTATGTTTTGAAATAAAGCTGCTTTTTAAAGATGAAGCATTGCCATGTTTAAAGCATAATCACACCTAATTCAGAGGTCTTGTGTATGAGAAAACTTTCTATACTTCTCACATTTTAAAAGGAATTGGCCTCTTTAAAAAGTAGAACACATTAAGTGTGGAAGTATTATTTTGCTTTCTCCTTAGTTTTAGTGAAGAATTAAAAAAATTATTTATTGTTGTTATTTTTTATTGAGAGACAGGTCTTACTAAATTATTGGATTGGCTGGGCTGAACTCGTGAGCCTTCTGCCTTAGCCTCCAGACTGCCATGATTATAGATCTGTACCACCACGTACAATTCAATGAAGACATCTAATAGTCGAGACTTGGGTTTCTATGTCGCAGGATTGGCTAGAAGGGTGTGTCTGTTGCCATTGGATTGGGATGGGCACGTATGTGCTACGGTTGGAACTGGGACCCAGAGATTGGCATTCTTAGTTTGTGCCACACCGTCTGCCCAGGAGAGGCCTCAGCACGGAAGATAAACGTGGTGCATCACAGTAAATGTGACTGCTGTGCCCTTCCTGGAGGGAACTGCATGACCCAACCGACAGATTATGGCACTGAGTGACCAAGAACATGAGTCAGGCCGAGAGAGTTGCAACCTGAAATCTTATAGGCACAGATGTACTTCAATCCTATTTTTTGTGTTTTTTGGTAAAGCATCAAATAGTAAATATTTTGGCTTTGTGAGCCAAGAAACAAAATGATACTATTGTATAGAAGTTCATTTACAGCCATTCGAAAATGCAAAACCATTCATAGCCAAGGGTGTTCAAAATCCAGGATCAGCCTCATTTGTTCAGCCCATACCTACTGGAGAGGGCTAGTTTCCCTGCTGATGGAGCTGTGCCTGGAAATTTTGAGCACACTCCAATATAAATTTATTTTAAATTATAATTTTAATTCATGAAATGTCATATTAGTATATTATGAAATTTACATAAATTGTGGAAAATTTAAAAGACCGATGAATGTTATGTAGAGAAGCCCTAATATTTCCTTCTTATGTCCCAGCTTGTAGTATCTGATGATAGTTGCTTTGGAATGTTATTTTTCAAAGTGTGGTGTTGGGACTAGTGTCAAAGTCACCACAGGTGCTTTGTGAAAATGCACATTAATGGGCTCAGCCTGTAAGTGATTGAATCCAAATCCGTGGGACTTGGAACTTCTGACTGTGTATCTACCAAATGCTGTGATAATGGCTGTACTCGCTGAAATCTCAGTCACTGTCCAGATTCAAAGGGACAGCGGACTTGTCATTGCTCCAAGTGGGCCTCTAAGAACCAGTATTAGGTTCCAGAGTGGAAGGGAGGAAAAAAGAGCTGGGTGGAGTAGAGAAGGAGAGAGAGGGGAGGTTTTTAATTTTTCTATTCAAAATTTCTTTTTTTTTGTCCTATATATTTTATTGGCTTTCATTCTTAGATAACTTGAACAATTTCATAGATGAAGTGTTACAAGGCTGTAAGATGATTTAGTTGTTTGAATCTCAATCTAACTACTGGTACTTTATGTAATCTATTATTATTTTTTTTTTTGCCATACTAGAATGCTGTTCTGTTTTGTGACCTCTTTCTTTTTTTTTTCCTCATTGAGTTTATTGGTACATTTTATGTATACAGTACAGTTACATTCATCATTGGGATCTTGTACCTTTACCCCCTCCTCCCCTCCCCATTTACAAACACTTTATGTCCATTATTTCACTTGCTCCTATTTTCTTCCTCTTCCTTATTACCTTTCCCCCACCCTTCCCACTTTCCCTACACCTTTAGCCCTTTTCTTCCTATTTTACATTGTCAGTTATCTCTTTAGGATCTTATGTACTATTATAATTTATTCACACCAGACAAAATTTCTTTTTTAATTTGTAAACTCCACTTCTAAAAATAATGTGAGATAAAGTTTAATGGAAATAGATATGGCATGGTGCATGGGCCCCTGAAGCAGTAAAGGGGAAAGACTTATTGCACTCTAAAACTTGTGCTGAATAAGATTGTTATAATTGAGCAAAACATTTTTCTCTGAGCTTCCTGGCATATACTATAAAAAGAAGCATAGCATTCTTTGTCTTTGTTCTTGTTTTTTGTGCAAGGTAGTGAACCCAGAGCTTCTTGCACCCTAGGCAAGTACTCTGTCACGTCCCCAGCCCTGGAGCACATCAGTAAACGGGTGCACAGGAGGTAAACATTTCTCAACATTCAGGAATAAATTGAATATAGTTATTTAAAAGCACTGAAATCTTACAGGTTAATAACTTTGGAAGTGGTGTACAGAAGATGTTCAAATTATTTTCAAAGTAGTCTTTAAGAGAGAACAAGGTTCTAACATTATAAAATCTAGAGACATTTCTATTCTTTTTCTGACACAGTCCCTACATATGGTTTTTCTGCTTGAAATGTAAGGAGTATTTTGCTCTTTTCAAGGGAGAGCCGGGCATTATGGGCCCCTTTGGAATGCCTGGAGCAGCAATTCCTGGACCACCTGGGCCAAAGGTATGTTTTGGGGAATTTTTTCTTTTTTACTTTTGGAAAAGCCTTAGGAAATGGTCTCATTCAACCTGATATTTCACGGCTAAGCAGTATAAAAGCCAGCATCAGAGTTTGGACTAAAAACCAGGTTTCCCACTCCTGATCCTAATCCTTTTTTAAAATTGAGTTTATTGGTACATTCTAGGCATATGGTACAGTTACATTCATCAATGAGATCTTGTACCTTTACATGACAGGTCTTGGTTCTCATTTTTTCCCCTTGTCCCTGCCCTCCTTTCCTTCACATTGTGTTACCCCTCTCAAATCCTAAACCCTAAAGCAGGAAAGAATTTTATTATCTTTATTCAGAAGAGTGTACTAGGATATATAATTGAATAGTGCGGTAGAAAAAATGCACTCAGTTTTAGGAGCACCCACAGGAATTCTTACAGTCTAAGCATTTGACTCCGAATTGCTCCATATTATTTCACTAGATTTTCTCCAATTAGCTATAGTAGTCTGTACTGACAGGTTTTATTTACTCAGGATTTGGAAATCCTCTCAAATTTATTGAGAGAATATACTCTTTCAAGTCCTGAAAGGGATACATCAAGCTCTTTACCAGTCCCTCTTTTGCTATGTACTGCTATGATTCCTCATGAAACCTAGAGCATGTGAATGTTATTTCAAATGTACAGGGAGACAGAGGAGGACCTGGGATCCCTGGATTTAAAGGAGAGCCTGGGCTTTCTATTCGAGGACCAAAGGTATGCTTATTCATGCTTTTTTTTGTCCTGCATATATGAAGGTAGATTTTTATGCCTAATGTGTCAACTTTCTGTTACCATGACAAAATTCCTGAAACATCCAACTCATAAAAGGAAAAGCTTACTTTTTCTTGTGGAGTCAGATGTTTCAGAGCATGATTAGGTAGCCCTGCTTCTGTGGGTCTGTAGCCTCACAGGAGAGCAGGATGGGTATGTAGTGGGGCAGCCTTTTCACTTTATGCTAATGAGGAAGCCAAAAGAGAGACAGGAAAGGGCCAGGGTCCTGGTATCCCTTTCAAGACATGGTACCAATGACCTTCCAGTAGATTTCACCCCTAGAGGTTCCTCCACCTGTAAATGGTGTGACGAAACCTTCCATGTATGGTCCTTTGGGTGCATTCAAGGTTTACACTATTGCACTTAGTAAGTTGATTGCTCTACTTGTAGAGTCTTTATATTGATAAACTAAGTTGTAGAATAGAGCTATTCTCTTTCTTAAAAAAAAAAGAAAACAGTTTCTTTTTCATACATGTGGGGAGAAGCAGCTCAGATGGTTAAGTTTTTGCTTACTAGACAATTGTTTGAAAATACTCTTTTTGCAAAGTCTGTGATATAAGAGCTGGAATGGTATCTGATTCATTTCATTTGTCAATGAGGAAGCACAACTGTTCTGAAAAACTGTCCAAAAAATCTTGAGTTTGGAAACTTTAGTGGATAATCATTTCATCTGCTTTGATTATCCCTTCTTTGGACTTATTTCAAGTGAAAATAAAAATACTAAATCAGGACCCAACCAATTGTAAGTCATCATATCTGGTTTTGCATGGCCATAAAGCATGGTTTCCTTCCTCACACTCTACCAATCAGCATGGCAAAATGCAGCATTCACAATATTCTTGGCCATTGCCTAATACGTCTCTATTTATGACAATAGGTTTCAGGGGCTATCATGTTTTTTTGTTTTGTTTTGTTTTTGAGTCAGGATCTCACTATGTAGTTGAGACTGACTACGTAACCCAGGCTGGTCTCGAACTCACAGCGATCCTCCTACTCAGCCTCCCACCTGCTGGGATTACAGGTGTGCACCAACCACGCCCAGCTATCAAGTATTTATTAAATGAATAGTGTGTTTCTGTGTAGCTTTGAAACTGGCTTCTATGATTCCTTATCAGATGTTTTAGTGAGGTAGATAAAAGGAGTCAAGTGCTCAAACCAATGACTTCCAGACTTAAAAAGATGAGTTGACTTTAAATTTCAAATGAAATTTAACACAAAATCTGTCACAAAGCAGATATAAATTAGAGGGATTCTTGTTGAAGGTCCTCCAGTGTTCACACTGTTTTCACAGTCCCACTGCTCAAGTGAGAACTGCAGTAGTGTGCTTGTGATGGAAGGGTTCCTGGGATGCCAAGTTTTCAGAGCTAAACCTGGGAAAGTCTTGGACAAGTGGAATGAGTTGTTAACCTTGCTCCCCAGGTCCTGAGTTACACAGAACTCAACTATGTAGGTACTGGGGGAAGAAAAGGCCGCATTTCCTAGTGTGAAAACTAGACACGACCTTGATCGATCATATTTGTGTGACAGCTTTCATATTGTTTGAAAACTATAGTCACAATCCATGATTTATACTTTTCGGTTTGTATTTATACTTTTTGCAGTAGTGATAAAATAGAATTAAATGTGTTGCTAGAGTTCTAATCACCTGTTTTCCACTGATGATTATTGGACATTGTAGATGGTGGTATTTAATGATGTCTGCCTCTTCCACCAAACATTTTTCTAATCCCTTGGGGTCCAGTGATATTCTTTATGTCATTCTTAATTAAAATTCATTAATTTTAGGTTTCTGGGAGGTCATGTACTCCTTTAAATGTCTGATAGAGGTTTTGGTACATTAATTCCATGTGTGTGCTACTTCAGGAAGTACCAGACCTGCCCTAAAGTCCATTTCAAAACATCAGATTTTAGTTTTTGCCCTAGTTTTTGTTGAATAGGAGAGACCTTTCAAAGTCTTTCATTTTGTAGAACATTACCTTCAAGTCAGGGTAGAAAGACCAACTGGCAAAATTCCATTGCAGAAATACTGTGAGGAATCCAAGATAAAATGTTCCCTTCTTCTTGCTATTTCCTATTACTATTAGAAGTTACAACCTAACTGAAAAAATTTCGAGAGAGGACAAAAATCGCTAGGAAAGCCAGGTGTGGTGGTACATGCCTGTAATCCCAGTACCTTGGAGGCTGAGGCAGGAGGATCCCCACAAGTTAGAGGCCAGCCTGGACTACATAGTGAGTTTATGACCAACCTGAACTACATGATGAGAGACCCCCCAAAAAAAAATGTCTAGGAGAAAGGTTTCCAAACTATGAATGTTTTCATGTTTTTTTTTTCCCTTCCTCTGTGGGTGCCAGAGGTTAATAGCAGTTGCCAGAAATTATTAAATTATTGGCGTGGAAATTAGAAATAAAAACTGAAAGTGAGTTTGGATTCCAAATTTCTTTTCTTTTCCACATGACCAGGGAGCAGTTACTGCTTTATTTTGCTGTTGGTCCCCTTTTTGTGTAAGCATGGGGAGAAATGGGAGTTTTATTTGGGGATAAATATCATAAGTGAATGTTCAGAGCTTTCACCATAAAAACAGTTGGAACAGCACAAAAAATGCTTCTGCAAAGTGACTAGTTTCCTGTAGTTGGGGATGTACCAGAATTCATGTCCACTACAGGCCTTTTTCTTGCTCTTTACTGGGGAAGTTTAAGAAATCATCTTAGGTTTGTGTTGATGGTAAATGTACATTAAGTTTGGCTGCTTCTAAAAGCTTTTGATGCTTAAGGATAGCACTGTAAAGCAATGTTTGTCACATTTTCATAGGTCCTAAGATGTGAAGGACAAACTACCAGTATCCAATTGCTGCATAAGTTTTTTTCTTCTTTCATTAAATTTAGGTATACAGTACAGTTACATTCATCATAGGGATCTTGTACCTTTTCATGACGTATCTTGGTTCTCATTTTTTCCCCGTACCCCTGCCCTCCCTTCACCCCTCCACTCTCTCTATTTACAAAGACTTTGTTTCCATTTTTTCCTTTTCTTGTATTTTTTCTTTTCCCTCTTTCCTTTCCCCTACCTCTCCCACTTCCTCTACTCCTTTAGAGGCTGTACTCTTAAGTGAAATAAATAGAACACCGTGTGTAAATACTGAATAGTTTCTCTGGTGTGAAAAGCTTCATGAGTTTTTAAGAGTTAATGTGTTTAGGGTTTCACTTGGGTTTATTTATTCCCCGTGTGATTTGAGTTCCATAAATGGAGACAGTTGATTTAATGCAATAGTAGGTCACATAGTTATTCTACACTTACAATTTTCTTTTTTTTAAATTAGTACATGTCTGTGGTATAGGATTACATTCATCATATGAAGTTGATACATGCTCATAACATATCTTGATTCTTTTTTATCTTTCCCCTCCCTCTTCCTACACTCAACATTTTCTATATATTCTTTCTTTTATACTATGCTTATTAAATGTTTTCATTTTTTTCTTCCTGGTTTGCAATACACAAAATGATAATTTGAAAAATTAAACTATTAGCAATATATTATAATATAATAGTATATCTTTTTGAGAAGGGGGTTGAGACAGAGTCTTGCTATTTGGGCTGGCCTTGATCTCACTATGTAGCATATGCTTTCCTCAAGTGCACAGCAATCCTCCTGCCTCAAGCCCCCATGTGCTGGGATTACAGGTGTGTGCCAGCACCTCTGGAGATACTGTATCTTACAATTCTTATGAAATGCATTTCCTTTGAGACTTTGTAATGGTTCCTATATGTTACCTACACTCACGCCATATTTCCTGCTGAGCTGAAGGGCATGAGACTCGTGAAGACACATGGAGTTATCCTATGTGGTAGGATTTTATCCTAAAATTTTCATATCATTCCTTTGCATTTACCAAATCTATCTTTGGTTCATTGAATTGGCATTATGCTCAAGCTTTCCCTAATGGTTCATGTTTAGTCTCATGATATCACCTGGTTTTGGAATTTACTCAGGGTGCCCAAGGCCCTCAGGGACCAGTAGGTGCTCCAGGACTCAAGGGTGATGGCTATCCTGGTGTGACTGTAAGTGATGAGGATATTTTTCCTTTTAATTTGTGAAAATCATTCATTTTTAATTCATTCGTAACTATACATATTTGTGGTATATAGTGTGATGATTTGATATGTGTATATAATGTGGAAGGGTAAAATCAGTGTAATTAGCATTTCCATCTCCTTAAACATTTATCACTTTTTTGTTTTGGGGCCCTTTAAGCCCCTCTCTTCTGATTCTCTATAAAATATGTAATAAAATTTAAACTATAGCAATGTTGAAAACATTTCCTCCCTCCCCCTTTGTTTGTTTGTCTGAGCATTGTGTGTGACAAGGTGCCTGCTTGTGATGTCATCCCAGGGACCTCGAGGATTGCCAGGACCCCCGGGACCCATGGGTGTACGAGGAGTTGGAGACACTGGAGCAAAGGTAAGATTTCTGAAGTAGGAAGCATCCTAGCTTCTAAAAACATACTCATAGGTAATGATGTCCACAAAGGTGATTGTTTTTATCTGACAGAAGAACAGAGGTTCCTGAGATAATCAATAGTTACTTGCCTTCGTCTCTTCCTGGGGAACTTGAACTAATCTGAACACATAGCTTGACTTTGTGGTTTCTTCTGTGAGTGACTCTCACATTCCTTTGCTGCTTCTGCTTCTTGGGCCAACACCAGGGTTCAGTGTAGAGCCCTCCTCTGACTTCTTAGACACTATCATCCATTCCCATGGCTTCAGCCATTGTCTGCATGCTGATGGCTTCCTAATTTTAAACTTCCTTGTCCTAAGCTCTCATATCATGTGTCTGGATTTTGCCATCTATTTCCTTTAGATTTCTGACAGGCATCTCTAACCTAACATCCAGAATAGAACCCTGCATTTTCACTTCATAATCCTGTAAAAGTCATTGCCGTCACTCCGTGCTCAGGCCGAAAGACCTAAAAGCCATCCTTTTACCTTCCTTTTCCTCTTTCCCCTCTATGTTTAGTCCTTTGATAAATTCTGAGTTCTGTTTTCAAGTACCTCTTGACTCGGGCTCCTTTGTTTCTTCTGCTTCCTCCCAGCAGAACACCATCATCATTGCTTGGCTGGGCTATTCAAATGGCTTCTTCACTGGTCTTCCTTTTTCCAACTCTACCTTTATGTGACTTGGTACACAGAATGATCTTTGAAAATTACACATCAGATAATACCTCATTAAAAATAGCATAGTGGCTTCTCTTTATATTGTATTTATAATAAACTTGCCCTAGCCTTTGTGATCCTTCATGACCTGACACCGCTTTTACCCATTCCTCCTTGCTAAGCTGTCCAGTCATATTGGCCTGCCCTTTCATGGCTCTTTTGTGCTTCTG
The DNA here is from genome assembly GCF_012274545.1 of Fukomys damarensis. NCBI lineage: Eukaryota > Metazoa > Chordata > Mammalia > Rodentia > Bathyergidae > Fukomys > Fukomys damarensis. The sequence continues at coordinate 57,280,250 of NW_022900916.1, forward strand.
AGCTTTGGCTCTGCTAAGATGGCCAATTCCCAAGGCCTCAGCTCATAGCTTACCTCCCTATCCACCAATGAAAAACTCATCACTGTTATATCCCTATGTATTTCCTTATAGAATGAGTCACTTTCTTAAATCACCCTGCTCCTTTATTGCCTGGCACATTCCACAAGAATGTAGCTTTTCTGGAAGGCAAGCTCTTTGTGTTCCCTCCTGACTTCCTGGCACCAGATCTTGGAGTACAACCCATTACGAGCTCTATAATCTGTTGAATGACTAGAAAATGAATGAATGATCACAGTTATACTAAACAGAAATATTTTCTTTAGTAATATAACTATTCAGATTTTCCTCACAATTCCAGGTCATTAGTAAAAGAAAATATATCTGCTGAATGCCAATTCTTTTGTCCTGATTGTGCTTCTGCCATAGCATTTAGAGGTGACCACACCCTGGTAGTGCACCTCTACAATGGGCAGGTGTACTTTAGCTTCTTCCAAGTAGAATGAAGGATTGGAAATATCCGCTCTAGGGAGATTTTGTTGTTGTTGGATTTTTGACACAGGGTCTCACTATGTAGTCGAGACTGACCTGGAACTATGTAGCCCAGGCTGGTCTCGAACTCACAGTGATCCTCCTGCCTCAGCCTCATGAGTGCTAGGATTACAGGCATACACCACCATACCTGGCTAGGGAGATTTTTTAAAGTCTTTTATTTTTTATTTTTAAATAATATTTTGGTGTCAGGAATTGAACTCAGGACCTTGTGCTTGTCAGGCAAGCTAAATCCCCAGCCCTCTAAGGAAATCTTAATACCTGCTGTATTTCTGTTTCTTGGGGTACTTACCAGAGGTGAGTGTGAGAACACATCTGAAAGTACTGTGTAAACCATGCAAATGTGAGATACTTTGTTCAAAGTTCCACCTTGGTATGTGCCTTAGTTACTTTTCTTGTTGCTGAGACAAAATAGCCAACACCAAAAGTTAAAGAAGGAAAGATTTATTTAGCTCACAGTTTGCAGAGGTTTCAGTCCATAGTAGGCTGTCTCCCAGGCAGAATGGCACGTGGCAGAGGGGCATTGCAGGAGAGAGACAGTTCATGACACCCACAAGGTAGCAAAAGCAACAAGGGACCTTAGCAGCTTTTTTCTGTTCCTTTTGTACTCTATCTAAGCTACTGGGACTAGGGCAGTGCCAAACCAATGAATCAGTGGACTGATTTGGTGATCACACACCATTGATCCCAGCAGGGCACTGTGAATCAGTCGCACATGCTAGATCCAGCCACCTCTGAAAAAGATTACATGAGGCTTCGGGAAGCATCTAGACCCAAGCCATAGCGGTGTGGAATAACCCAGATTCTTGAATAGTGTTGTCAATGAACCATACTGAATGTAGGTATTAAGGTAATCTTTTTCCTTTAAGGCATACTTTATCAAAGTGCTAAAGTTTAAAATAATAGAGAAATTCAATAGGTAAACTGTTACTTTCTGCTCTGAGTGAAACATTTGTAAAGAAGGAAACAATTGTAACTGGACCAAATATTTCTTTAGAGAAGTAGAAACTTATTCCTATTTAAAATAAGACAAAACAGAATGTTAAGTAGACTATATTTTTATTCCAAGTTAAACAGATGATTACTTACATTTTCAGAGAGCAGATTATTATGAGATTTTTATGTAAGTCTTCATAATGTTACATTAAATTATACTGTTATGCTACACCTTTAAATTTAGCATTAATAAATACAGGCACTTAGGCACAGCTAAAGAGCATTTAAAAATTTCTTGTGAATATTACACTCTGTCCGATTATTTAAGTCATAGACTAAAACATTTGCTGAATGTTTTTGTACCACTTCCCTCCAAATATTCCTTGTATTTGTTTCCATGTGTCATTGGGGGGAAACCAAGAGAATGGTGTTCCTTGCAAAATTTCATGCTACTTTTACATTTAAAATTTTTATTTGTGTTTGAAATAGCCAATGTGTTGCCAGGTTTGTCATTAGTGAGACTCAGTCTCCTGTGCAGGGCAACAAGGTCAGCGTGAGTGGAGGCTGCAGCCTTTGGCCCACTTTGAGCTGCAGGTGGAGGTCTGGGGAGGAACACGAGCCCGGCCCAGCTCTCTGCTGGCCTCTCTCTGAGCCACCTCCGACTTTTCTCCATTAACCCCTGTTTCTTCCTATGGGAAGTGTGTGAACTAGGACATCTGTAGGTATGGAAAGAGATGTTAGGGGAATGAGCTGGTTGTAGAATCAAAGGAACTTCACATTATTCACTTGAAAATGAAGGAAGCATTAAAAGCAAATACCAGCTTTTAAATGACTTTTGAAAGAACCTCTCCTTTTAAAAAAAAGAGGCCTCCAATTCCTCAAAAAACTAGAATTAGAGGTGCCATTTGACCCGGCTATCCCTCTACTGGGTATCCTTCCAAAATAATTTAAAGAATCATACCACAGCAATATATGCGCACCCATGTTTATAGCACCACAGTTTGTAGTAGGTAAAACTTGGAAACAGCCCAATTGTCCATCAACTGGGGACTGGCTGAAGGAGATGTGGTTTTTCTATAAAATGGAGTACTACTCAGCCATAAAGAAGGAGAAAATAGAGTCATTTATGGATAAATGGATGCATATTGAGGCGATACTCTGAAGTGAAATAAATAGGACACACATGTGTAAATGCTGAATAGTTTCTCTGCAGTGTAAAACTGAAAGTGTAAAAATGTGGATCAAAATGTATGAATGACAATGTGAAATAGCAAGAAAAGTTCCACGGAAAAGGGGAAGTGTGATGGGTTGGGGAAAGGAAAGAAGGGAATGGAATTAATGAGAAATGAAAAAATGGAAACAATGTCTTTGTAAATAGAGAAGGGTGGAGGGCGTGAAGGGAGGGCAGGGGAATGGGAAAAAATAAGAACCAACATACATCATGTACAAGATCCCAATGATGAATGTAACGGTACTGTATACCTAAAAAGTACCAAATAACTTAATGAAAAAAATAAAAGAGGCCTCCAAGTCTCAATGTGACCTTTTCTTCTGAAGAAAACTTTTGGAAACACATAGACAGACTCTGGTAAAAAAGGAAGACAGTTTGAATTTTTTTTTCCAGCTTTGAGTTTATTGGTACATTTTAGGGATACAGTACAGTTACATTCATTATTGGGATCTTGTACCTTTACATGACAGGTCTTGGTCTCATTTTCCCCCTTGTCCCTGCCCTCCCTTCACCACCCCCTCCCCATCTACAAACACTTTGTTTCCATCTTTTCATTATCTCACATTTTTTTCTTTTCCCTTATTACCCTTCCCTTACCCATCCCACCTTCCCTACACCTTTAGCTCCTTTCTTCCCATTTCTCAATAATACAGAAGATCCTAATAAGATTACTGACATTGACAGTTTGAATTTTAATTCCAGTTTACTTTGTCCTGATAAAATGAAGATGAGAATTCAAAGTAGCAAAACTTATCATTGACCGAAAAGCCTAGGACCCAGATGTATGCTGAATTTCTCTCCTTTTACTTTGAGTTCAAACAACACAGAAACTATAAGTATGTGGGAGTATTTGTGTGTGTGGTTGTATAGACATATGTTTCCTGGTATGTTTTTCATTTAAACTCTGTGTAGTCACCTTAAAATCTTGGCCTTAAGGCATTAACTTATAAAACAAATGTGTTTTGAAATGAGGAAACCATTAAAGTTGATGATTAATTTATAGTGGGTTTTTGAGATATTTAGTTAAGGTCACATATGTTTAGCACATGACAGACATTAGAATCAAAGCTTCTATGTTTCAAAACATGTTAAAACTTCCCCTAACATCTAGCATACTTGTGGTACTCTGTGGCTTTTTCTCAAGTGGAAAAATTTTATAAAACATCAGTGGTTGTAGTTCTTTTAATACAGTTACCTTGAATTTAATTCAAATGTTGACAGGACATTCTGAGATATTTCAAAATTTCTTGTAGACACTTTCAAGGACATAGTAGATGTAGTTTTAAAATCTATTTATGAAACAGTGGTAAGAGGATCTGACAAATGTGGTTCCTTGCTAAGTGGAAAGTGCTCATCCTCTGTCAGAAGTCTGGACTGGAAGTCCTGGCTCCCTGACAGGGAAGGCAAGCTCAGAGCTACCCTTCACTGCCTGCATTTTATTCACTGGAGACTTGGAGATTTAGGAGGACCCCTGTGATTTGAGGGTAGTCATTACATAAATCTCGTCTCCCTTTTAGAAACTGCAAATCACTTTTTCCTCTTGAATTTTCTCTCCCAAATCCTGTGAGGTGCATGGAGCCAAAGGGCTGATTTACTGATGTTCATGAGCCTAAGAGTTTATTTCTGGACTCACAGAAACAGAACACAGTATAGACATTTTTGCTACACTGCTTGTTGTGTATATGAAAGGGAGACTATGAATATGATGGCTGAATAACAGACTAAGGGGCTGAAAGAGTCAGACCAGAAAGTGATATCCTGACCCATAGATGTTGTCTCCAAATTTACCCGTCTTCTAAGCATCTCATCCATGCTTTGTGTGTAGCTGGATGGTTTTTCTTTCCATTCTTGGATTTCCATCATCACAACTGAAAACATATAAACCTTAAAGAGAACCATACACCCAAACCCAAAAGAGTTAAACATTTTTCATGAACTTTACATGTTTGAATATTGTAAACACATTGCTTTACTTGACAAAAGTGGCTCATAGTCATAAATTAAAATGCAAGTCTGTGTGAAATTCCACTATGTATCATTACTCTAAAAATGCTTCCAGCCTCTGAATTGCCCCTCTGTTCTCTGCAATGGCTCACATATGTGCACACCACCACCAGGCAGTGGGGGAACAGAGGACCAATTCACACAGAGATGCACTAGGAATTTGTGGATTCCATTGGCACACATGGACTGGACAAGGAATTCCAGTTTGAATGGGCCTGAGAAGGATGGCTCACCTAGGATATAGGATTAAGGGTAATAAAGTTAAGGGTCCATAATTCCAAAGTGGATTTGAAAACCACTTTCTTATAATATGCCTGCAAAATTGCTACAGGATGAACCATAAACTCATGATAGTACTAATTAAATCCAGAGCCAAGTAAAAACTGAATGTTAGGCAGTTTGACCTGTAGGTTTCAGAACAGGTCAAATTCAAGACCAGGAAAACTTGACTTGGGTAACTTTTGAAGGTTATTATCTGATTCCATTCTATGTATGATCTATAAAATCTGAGCTGCATTCCAGGCTCCCAGATTGTGACTTTCACTATTGCTTTCTTCTTGTGCTTTTCCTAGCATTGCATTTATTTTTCCAAGGAGTACACGCATACTTTTCCTGCAGCCCTGGAAATGTACACTAACTCCTCTGAACATTCACTGCCCTCATTACCATTAACACATGCTTATTTTTAGTAAGGCAGACAGGGGAACTTACTTTCCTCCAGTGGAAAATTATATTGAATATGAGCACTACAGAGCCTGCTATTCTCCTTGTCACTAGGTGCAGTAGTAGTGTTTATATTTTCAAGTTTCTAATTCAATTAAATAAGAAAGAATTTCCTATTCAATGTGATTCTTGGCACAAGGCAATCAAGCTTATCGTCCATGAATGACTTTGAAAAAATGCAGTGACAACAAATCCCCCAATTCCTATAGCAGTTTTTAAAATTATTGGAAACACGAAATATGGTTGTTTTCAGATTAATATTAAAGTCTTAGCTGGGCCAGGAATTTAGCTCAGTGGTTCTGCTGCCTGCCTTATAAGCTCAAGGTCCTGAGTTCAACCCCAGTACCACACACACACACACACACACACACACACACACACACAAGTTCTAGGAGAAAATATATTTGAAAAGTTGAAATGATTTTAAATACTTTGAAATTTAAAGCTGGCAAAATACCTGAAAGGAAATATGATAGCAATTTGAGTAATGTGCTTTCCAGTACCTTCTAAATGATTTTTTCATCCCCTTAATAATTAGGCTGATACTTGTCACCATTTCCCTGTTCATTTTAAAGGGTGAGTGATATGACAGTGGTCAGTCAATTGCTAGTACACATGCCTGGGATCTGGGTTGCTGTATATGAACTTAGAATGAAACCTGTAGAATTTCTGTCGATGTTCTCAAAGCCATAAGTGAGATATTCAAGAGTCACTAAGCTGCCATATGCCAATCTGCATTATTTGTCCCAAAGTGGGGCTCATGTTTATGGAAGTTGAAGACTTAATTGTGGCTTAATTTTATTTGAAAGCCAGAAATAAACATTAAGTAGATGCTAATCGTTACTTTGAGTTCTCCTACCTTATTTTAAATCTCAGTATTCCTAAACTTCATCGTAGTAGACTCTTCAGAGTACTATTCCTTAAAAAAAATTCTTAGGAGTGATTATTTTCACAGTGAATTAAATTTGATTATTTCCTGCAAAGTAGAAAAGCATGAAATTACCTTTTGAACAACTTTAAATTGCTTTCCTCTTAAAGAGTGAAATGGATTTAATTAGAAGAAACAAAAGGCGAGAGAATGACTAAAGCCTTATTAAAGTGTGTATGTTGGAGCGGAGAAAACCTTCTCTGGTGGGCTGATTATTTTGTCATGTATTACATATAAATTTTATTAAATAGATAAGGTATAATGGTTGTTTTCTTGCCATTGCTTCATCTCAAAATTTCTGCCACTTATTAGCTATATGACCCTAGCAAGACATTTCATCTCCTTGAGATTTAGGACCCTCATCTGTGATTTGGGATAATAATACCTGCTTCACAGAGCTATTCTGGGAAATTAATGGAATAATGTAAGACACTTTTAGGTGTCCTAACCAACAAGAACATTACAATTAGTTGTAGTTGCAGTATGTTTCACTCTGCCAAATGGAGCACAGTGTAGGGTGGATAAGTGAGCAATGAAGAATTTCTGTGGGCCACAGTTCTGGAATAGATCTGTGAAATGTTGAGGTAAATCGCAGGACCGCAGAAAGTCAACAGAAGAAAATTGGAAAAGGAAGGTTTAGGCAGCTAGGTACTTGTGCCGGTATATGGGTCTCACAATAAAGGAAGAATTTTTACAAGCCAATATGTTTTTTTTTTTTTTCTTTGAGAATACGATTGACTTTATGTAAGAAAAGCACTTTTTTAGCCACACAGAGGTGGTCTTTTCATTAAATGGCAGCTGAAAGAAAGTCTATAGAGAAGCAGAGTCTTGAATGTGGTTAAGGCCAACATTAAAAGAGGTGATGAGAATACGATTCTTTATGTAAGAAAAGCACTTTTTTAGCCACACAGAGGTGGTCTTTTCATTAAATGGCAGCTGAAAGAAAGTCTATAGAGAAGCAGAGTCTTGAATGTGGTTAAGGCCAACATTAAAAGAGGTGATGGGCTCTGGACTCACACCGAGGTTGGATTATGTTAGGCTGTGCGAGTTTAGGCAGTCATGTAATATCTGTAATCCTCAGTTCCTTCTCTATAAAATGGAATAAGTTGGTATTGATAAGGTCAGCTGAGACAATGAATTAAAAGTGCTAATAAATAATAATAAACTAGTGCATATTCATTATTATTTATAATAAGCTTTAATTTTTTTTCTTTTGGTACTGGGGATTGAACTCAGGTCCTTGCATGCAGGCCATGGAACCACTGAGTTAAATCACCTGCCTATAAGTTTTAATACTGACAGCAAAGCCTTACTAATGAGAAAGTATTTGTAACAGTGTACTTGCAATTTTTTATTTAAAAAGTAAAAAATTCCAATGTATGAATATTATAACTCATAAAATTATGTTGTTAAAGGCACAAATAAGCCACTATGCAAGGTTATGGTCTAGGTCAGTGGTGGCGAACCGATGGCACATGTGTCACAGCAGGCTGTTATCACAAAGCTCTAAAAGGTTCGGCATCACTGATTTAGGTAAAATATTTATTGAGTCATTCACTCACATGAACTCATACTGTAAACAGTCCTAAACTTGGTTCTTTCTTGTGAAATTAAAAGGAGTGTTTCCCACCCAGAGAATCTCTTGTGGGCCAAGAGGAAGTGGGAGGCTATGTAAGCAATTATTATATTTTTTGAGGGAGTGAATGCATATAGGAATAAAGCTTAACCTGTGGGTTTATGAAGTTGTTGCGGCTACAAATGGAAACTCCAGGATCTGCTCTCAATTCTGTTTATTATCTCCTAGTACAAGGGCTCCCTCTGCAGGCTCCCACAACCCTCCAGTTTTTACACGGGAGGCTAAAACCAACCATTCAAGAACTTCTTTTGATCTCCTCTATTTGAGAATGTCACCCTGTACACTGACAATAAAACCATAAAGCAGAAATCCCACTGGTGAACACAGCTCTTCATAGGTACCAGTAGTGCTGCATCACGGGAGAACTGGTGGTGTCAAGTGGCAAAGTGAGGCTTTTCACAGGGCTCTTGCTTTGATCACCAGAGGTGGCCTAATTAGGACTCGTGGTTCCTGGAACATTAAAAGATGTGATACATTGTAAAGGCCCCTCCATGGCAGGGAGATATCTCTGTGGGTTCGTGGCTTATTAAGTGCCAGATGCTCCCATCTGTATTGAAAATACTATCTTGTTTATGTTATAGGCCAACTCTAACACTTGTAGAATGTTAGACCTTAGTTTAAAATCAATCGGTTTCAGAAATGCATAGGTACATATTAATTTATATCCCCATTGACTGTAAAGTACAAAAGATTATTTTGATAAGCTAAACATATATACGTGTCAACAATTACCTGGATAAGGGCAGACAACTTGTTTTAAACTAAGTTCCCAAGTACCACAGATGACGTGGAGTAAAACCCTTAAAGCTCATTGGCCAAGGCTCTAGGACAAAAAGGACAGTGAGGGAACTTTGGGGTGAGCTATCTTATTGCAGACAACCTTCAGACACTCCTAGTGCCCGCGGGGGGTGGGGTGGCAAATGAGAGAATATGAAGACAGAATGAATAACAAAGCACAGCATTGACGAAGTTGGTGTAATGTTAATTCAAAACTTATTTCAATCACCTCTCCCACACTTGTGCATCTGGTGTGTTTGTGTGTGTGATATGAATGGTAGTCTGTCAAATTCTATCTCTTTTTTTTTGGTACTGGGGCTAGAACTCAGGACCCTGTGCTTGTGAGACAGGCAGTGGAACCACTGAACTAAATCTCCGGCCCTGTCAAATTCTATCTTAAAAGAAATACTACTATGCAAAAAACTACCTTCTTTCTATACCCTTCCTTGACAAAAATATGTAACATTTGATATGTACCAAAATTAAATGAAACACATGTAAATCTCATTAATGATGCTAATTAATTCATGTTTCTTCCCTTTTGTCCATCTATTTATTTATTTATTTATTGGAACCGGGAATTGAACTCCTGGGGTCCTTGCACTTGTGAGGCAGGTGGTGGCACCACTGAGCTAAGTCCCCAGCTCCCCTTTTGTTCATTTAAATAATCTTTTAAATCATGTATTCTCCTCACTAAGAGTAACCATTTCAGCAATACTTCTTATCTCAGTGATGAGATTTTTGTGGGGTATGGTTCAGGGATTTTCAAAATGTTATTCAAACATTTGATTATAAAATTATTAAGCATATACAAAAATAAAGTGACAAGTGAAACGAGCTGCTACCTACTTGTTGTACTTCCACATCAACATATGTTAGATCTTATCTGTATCCCCTCTTCTCCCCTCACTGCATTCTGAAGCACTAGCATTTGTCTCTCAGATATTATGGCTCTTATTCAAAGCATAGCTACAGTGCTGTTTTCAAACTTAAAAATACTAATAATTCCATACTATATCAAGTATCCAGTGCTCAAATTTTCTAGTTTTTCTCATAAATTAAAAAAAATTTTATTAGTACATGTTTGCAGTATAGAATGATTACATTCACTGTAGGGAATTGGTATCTAAATTTTTTAAATAGTTGGTTTGTTTGAACTAGGATTCAAGTGCTGCCCAAATAATTGCATTTGGTCGAGACACATCTTAAGCCTCTTATAATCACAGCTTACTCCTCCCATACTCTTTTTTCTTGCACCATGTATATGTTATTTGTACTTGAGGATTTTGCTGATGGTATCCCCATGGTGTGATCTAAGGCATCCCTCCGTCTTCTGGTTTTGTAAGCTGGTAGATCTAGAGACCTGTTCAGATCCAGGTGCAGTTTTCCTTGGCCACTCTCTTTTTAGATGGGGTTGTGTATTCTGCAGGAAGCACATGGTGCTCAGCTACATCCTGTCTAACCTCTTATTTGAATCCTGGATGTGTGGTGAACAAGAACATGGGAGAGGAAGCTGCTATATTTGGGGTGAAGTAGGGGTGAAGGAGATGATTACTTCTGATAAAGCATTCCACAGTTCTAGGTAATATCAATTTATTTGTGTTTACTTGTATTCTGTTTTATTAACAGAAATCCCACTGGTGAACACAGCTCTTCATAGGTACCAGTAGTGCTGCATCACGGGAGAACTGGTGGTGTCAAGTGGCAAAGTGAGGCTTTTCACAGGGCTCTTGCTTAGATCACCAGAGGTGGCCTAATTAGGACTCGTGGTTCCTGGAACATTAAAAGATGTGATACATTGTAAAGGCCCCTCCATGGCAGGGAGATATCTCTGTGGGTTCGTGGCTTATTAAGTGCCAGATGCTCCCATCTGTATTGAAAATACTATCTTGTTTATGTTATAGGCCAACTCTAACACTTGTAGAATGTTAGACCTTAGTTTAAAATCAATCGGTTTCAGAAATGCATAGGTACATATTAATTTATATCCCCATTGACTGTAAAGTACAAAAGATTATTTTGATAAGCTAAACATATATACGTGTCAACAATTACCTGGATAAGGGCAGACAACTTGTTTTAAACTAAGTTCCCAAGTACCACAGATGACGTGGAGTAAAACCCTTAAAGCTCATTGGCCAAGGCTCTAGGACAAAAAGGACAGTGAGGGAACTTTGGGGTGAGCTATCTTATTGCAGACAACCTTCAGACACTCCTAGTGCCCGCGGGGGGTGGGGTGGCAAATGAGAGAATATGAAGACAGAATGAATAACAAAGCACAGCATTGACGAAGTTGGTGTAATGTTAATTCAAAACTTATTTCAATCACCTCTCCCACACTTGTGCATCTGGTGTGTTTGTGTGTGTGATATGAATGGTAGTCTGTCAAATTCTATCTCTTTTTTTTTGGTACTGGGGCTAGAACTCAGGACCCTGTGCTTGTGAGACAGGCAGTGGAACCACTGAACTAAATCTCCGGCCCTGTCAAATTCTATCTTAAAAGAAATACTACTATGCAAAAAACTACCTTCTTTCTATACCCTTCCTTGACAAAAATATGTAACATTTGATATGTACCAAAATTAAATGAAACACATGTAAATCTCATTAATGATGCTAATTAATTCATGTTTCTTCCCTTTTGTCCATCTATTTATTTATTTATTTATTGGAACCGGGAATTGAACTCCTGGGGTCCTTGCACTTGTGAGGCAGGTGGTGGCACCACTGAGCTAAGTCCCCAGCTCCCCTTTTGTTCATTTAAATAATCTTTTAAATCATGTATTCTCCTCACTAAGAGTAACCATTTCAGCAATACTTCTTATCTCAGTGATGAGATTTTTGTGGGGTATGGTTCAGGGATTTTCAAAATGTTATTCAAACATTTGATTATAAAATTATTAAGCATATACAAAAATAAAGTGACAAGTGAAACGAGCTGCTACCTACTTGTTGTACTTCCACATCAACATATGTTAGATCTTATCTGTATCCCCTCTTCTCCCCTCACTGCATTCTGAAGCACTAGCATTTGTCTCTCAGATATTATGGCTCTTATTCAAAGCATAGCTACAGTGCTGTTTTCAAACTTAAAAATACTAATAATTCCATACTATATCAAGTATCCAGTGCTCAAATTTTCTAGTTTTTCTCATAAATTAAAAAAAATTTTATTAGTACATGTTTGCAGTATAGAATGATTACATTCACTGTAGGGAATTGGTATCTAAATTTTTTAAATAGTTGGTTTGTTTGAACTAGGATTCAAGTGCTGCCCAAATAATTGCATTTGGTCGAGACACATCTTAAGCCTCTTATAATCACAGCTTACTCCTCCCATACTCTTTTTTCTTGCACCATGTATATGTTATTTGTACTTGAGGATTTTGCTGATGGTATCCCCATGGTGTGATCTAAGGCATCCCTCCGTCTTCTGGTTTTGTAAGCTGGTAGATCTAGAGACCTGTTCAGATCCAGGTGCAGTTTTCCTTGGCCACTCTCTTTTTAGATGGGGTTGTGTATTCTGCAGGAAGCACATGGTGCTCAGCTACATCCTGTCTAACCTCTTATTTGAATCCTGGATGTGTGGTGAACAAGAACATGGGAGAGGAAGCTGCTATATTTGGGGTGAAGTAGGGGTGAAGGAGATGATTACTTCTGATAAAGCATTCCACAGTTCTAGGTAATATCAATTTATTTGTGTTTACTTGTATTCTGTTTTATTAGGAGATGTCAAAAGATTGGGATGAGAAATGACTTGTCTGTTTTGAAAAATAGCGAAGTGTGTGAATCTGTCAGGTGTAGTTGAAAGTCTTCATGCAGGGAATGTACATACACTTCAGAGAAGAAAAAAGAGGTCATAGAGGTGTACATGACCCAGGGCATTCCTATTGGAGCGCTTCATTTAAGCCAGACAGAATTTGAAGTATGCTACTTTATTAGAGATTGTCAAAAGATTGGGGTGAGAAGTGACTTATCTGTTTTGAAAATAGGGAAGTGTGTGAATCAGTGCAGCTAAGGACGTTCAGATATAGGACTTTGTGTGACATATGTTTTTGTTTTTTCTTGGACATATGTCGTGAAGTGAAATTGCTGGATCATGTAGTAAATATACGTGAAACTTTTAAAAATCAGCCAAACTGTTTTCCAAAGGGTCTAGTGTAGCTTAATAGTGCAGGGAGGCTTCCTATTTGTCTATGTCTGTCTGGCCTGGCCTCTTAGTATTTGTGCAGATCTGGGTGAACTTTAGTTTCCCTTTCATAAGGCAGGTGGGCAGCTCACTGATATTTACCAAGGACCTGCCCTCTTCTAGACCCTGTGGTGGGAAGACTCACATGCTTTGCCATGTTGCATTCTTATCACTGTGAAATGTAGATATTATTTTCTACATATCTGATGTATTTACTGAGGTTCAGCAGACTTAGCTAAACTAGTTATCACTGTAATGCAGGATTCTTATAAATATTAAATTAAATAACACACACAAACATGTCTAGCGTAGTCTCAGGCATACAGAATGTAACTAATAAAGAGTTTTTTATTTTTCTGCTTTTTTCCTTCATTAGCTTCTTAGGAAGGGTCCAACCACAGGGTCTGACCCACCTTGTTGGGCCTCACCCCTTTTCTGGTAATAGCCACCTGTTCTAAGACTGTCACACCTTGGAGAAACTTTGTAGGATTTGCTCTGCAGTCACAATCACACAAGTGGCACAAATATCATAAACCCAACCCCTGAGTCAGATAATAGAGTCTTTGTTGATTAGTTCAGGATGTAATTATATCTTGTAACTTCTATTTATTATTTTCTTTTGTCCTCTGTTTATTATAGCAGCAATTACTTTTCTAAATTCTAAAGGAAGGAGATCTGAAAAAAGTATATGTTAATGTTGCCGAGAAGTTAACTACCTGGATTGATTCAAAATGGACCCTAATTAGTGTTTTAAAGATTGTGTGACTGACAATAAGAAATAAAACAAAAGGTGATAACATGTCAGAATAGGAAAGTAATTTAGGAGAAAAGGGGTTCAGTTAATATCTTAATCAAATTCAAAGGTTTCTAAAATATTAAATGTATCATTGAATGTGCATATTTAATGAAATATTCCGCAGTATAAAGGGTTTTTTTTAAATCACTAACCTATCGTTCATTATGTCTTTCAGGGAGAGCCTGGCGCCAGAGGCCCTCCAGGTCCCTTTGGGCCTCGGGGCATAGGAACTCAAGGGCCAAAGGTGAGTGTTCAGCTCTGTGATCTACCTGGGGTCAGAAGCAGGGTGAGCATCTCTAATCTGAAAATCCCAAATCTGAAATTTTTCAAACTCCAAAGTTTTGGAATGCTGTGTCACAGTCCGAGCTGGAAGGGTGAAGAAATCTGTATTGGAAGTCTGCAGATAGATGTTGAAAGTCTGAAGGCAGAGGCAAATATTAGAACTCCTCCAAAGAAGCAGAAGAGAGACCTCCTTCTTTCCTTTTTTATTCTATTCAGGCTGCAAGCCTATTGGTTGGTGCCACCCATAGCCAGGGTGGGTTTTCCCTCTTCAGTAAGTCTGTCATTCAGTCACACCCAGGGCTGTGCCAAGCCAGTCGGCTGGGTGTTTCTTACTCAACTTGACAGAACAGTTAACTGTTAGAAGCACCAACTTGACCCTGAAAGTAGAAAGTTTCACATGCTATTATTTACTTGGTTGGCACTAATGGTGCACGTTGAATATCCCTATTAGACATGCTTAGACCAGAAATATTTCAGATTTTGGATTTTTAAAATTTTTGAATATTAGATAAACTTAATGAAGCATTTGAGAATTGGGACTGAACTCTAACCACAAAACCCATTTAGTTGTCCTATTAACGTAGCCTTAAGATACTTTTGAACAATATGTTTTGTGAACTTGGGTTTTGCCTACCACCTGTCCTATGTGGTCAGATGTGATTTTGTTTGCAAGCAATTTGACTGAACTAAACTATTTAGAAAAACTCTGCTTTATTTATTTTTTTTATTTTGTTTATTGGCACTTTTCAAGAATACAGTACAGTTACATTTATCATTGGGATCTGGTACTTTACATGACAGATCTTGGTTCTTGTTTTTTTTTTCCCCTTGTCCCTGCCCTCCCTTCACCCCCTCTATCCTCCCCTATTTACAAAGACTTTGTTTCCATTTTTTCCTTTTCTCATTTTTTTCTTTTCCTTTATTTCCTTTCCCCTACCCTTTCCACTTCCCCTACACCTTTAGCCCCTTTCTTCCTATTTCATAGTCAGTTATACAATTTGGATCTTATTTACACTTTTAGTTTTTCACTCCAGAGAAACTATTCAGTATTTACACGTGTGTCTTATGTATTTCACTTAAGTGTATGGCCTCAATAAGAAAAACTCTGCTTTAAATAAGAATTAAATCACTCATGGACAGAGAGAAGGTCCTGATCAGACTGAAGTAAGGATAAAGCTGAGCAGTAATATTTGTTTTATCTTCTTCCTTAGTCTTCTTATACCTTGTTTTCAATTTCTTCCCATCTTCCCACAGGGTGATATTGGGCAGAAAGGCTTGCCTGGCCCTCCTGGGCCACCGGGCTATGGATCCCAAGGAATTAAAGTAAGTGAATGGATTGTGTTGTAATCATCTCTCAGGTCAGTAGTTTGCTTAGGAGAAAAGACTGGGGATAATACAAATAATGGTGATTATGAGATGGATTTAATGGGAGGTTAGCAGTTAAATTTTCATCCAATATATATATACATGTACATATATATATATATATTTTTTTTTTTGTGGTACTGGGGATCGAACTCAGGTCCTTGCGCTTGCGAGGCAGGCCACCGAACTGCTGAGCTAAATCCCCGGCCCAAAATTTCATCCAATATTTAAAGACATTATCCAGAAGTGTAGAAATGCAATAAATATAATAGTTCTACAAATGCTAGACATTACACAAATTGCCTAATGAAAACTTTAACTTTTGTTGTTCTTCCCGGTTTCTCAGAAGAATGGAGACTTCGTGTTCAGCTCTGCATTCTCTCTCTCTACTTCCCTCCCTCTTCCTCCTCCTCTCCCTCTCCCCCTTCACCCATACCCGCTCAACTGTCCTCCCACCTGCATGTTCCCTTCATAACCATGAGGTAGGGGACAGAGGGCAGAATGCGAGGAGCTTCCCAGCCTTCGCTCACGAAGGAATCACCTGAAGATTGGATTCTTATCAGAGGGTAGACTATGAGTATTGTGATTTTTTAATTGAGTTTATTGGTACTTTTCAGGTATCCAATACAGTTACATTCATCATCGTACCCTTACATGATACATCTTGGTTCTTATTTTTTCCCCATATCCTATTTACAAAGACTTGTCTTCCATTGTTTCCTTTTCTCATATTTTTTCCTTTCCTCTATCCTTCCCCCTTCCCTTGCTCCTTTGGCCCTTTTCTTCCTATTCTACATTATCAATTATACAATTTGAACTATATTTACACTTTCAGTTTTTCACACCAGAGAAACTATTCAGTATTTACACATGGTCCTATTTATTTCCCTTAAGCGTATGGCCTCGATATGCATCTATTTAGCTAATAGACTCTAGTTTCTCATTCTTTATGGCTGAGTAGTTTGAGTATTGTGATTTTAAAAGTTCCCCAGTAGAATTCACAGATACCTGCTTTCTGGTTTATTTTTGCTTTATTATTGCTAGATAACAAAAAACCTATCTAGCAAGGTGAAATTCTCAAGGTCTCCCATATTTCAGTAGACATAATTTGGTGTCTTAAAGGTTATCAAGTATTTGAAAGAGTTTATTCCCCCTTTTTCTTTTTCCCCGCCATATTTCTTTTATACAAAGTCTCACTCTGTAGCCCAAGCTGGGCTTAAATTTGTGTGGGTCTTTGGCTTCAGCCTCCCAAATGCAGGGATTACAGGTGTGTGCCACCACACCCAGCCCCCTTTTCCCCTTTATATGTGATTTTGTGTTTAACTTGGCTCATTTCTCTATCCCCTCCCTGTAATAAATTGGTATTCATTATCATGGGTATGCTTTGAGATTGAGTCATTGTTAACTGGTAACTTTAGATAATTAAGATTGATTCTAAAAAGGGAAATATTCAAAACAAACCTTTACAAATAGCAGAACTTAGTAAGTAGGAGACAGAAGGAACCTAAGATAATAAATGTTGAAGTCCTGTGTTGGCATTAAATACTTACTCCTGGGTAGAAAAAATGAGCTGAGTCAAAAGCAAAGCTCAGTGAGTCTGTGTTGAATCTTCTAATCCAGTGATGGTGAACCTTTTAGACCTTTCAGTGGTAAGAAGCAGCGTGCTCCAGCACATGTGCCATGGGTTTGCCAACCCTGTCGATCTGTTGTCCAGAGTTTTCATGGCAGGTCTTTTAATAACAGTTGTTCATCTGTCAGGTTGAGTATCCAAGCAAAGACCAGAGAGCATGTTGCTGATAGCATACAGGCACTGGAAAGTAGAGCACAACTCTGCTTCTGTATAAACATCATTCTCATACTTAATCCTTAAATTGTATGCTTAAAAGATGGTAATGCTCTCTCTACAAGGTGTTGTGTGGGTTTGCTCCAATATGAGCTCAATTCACTAGTGTTAATTTATTATATCTATGTCTTAAATCTGATGCCAGCTTTCTCCTTTCTATCTGGAAACATTTCCTTTTTTCGTACTGGGGCATGTTAAGTTGCATTTAATTAATCTTCATCAACCATGAGTCCTCTGGCTTCAGACCCTTTCTTATGCCCTTTATTTTATACTGTGTTCAAATCTGTCTGGAGTGAAACTAGGTTATGTGATGGGTAGTAATCAAGTCAGGGCAGATTTTGGAAACAAAAACTGATATTA
>NW_022900916.1:57298174-57299800 GCF_012274545.1 Fukomys damarensis
CACATTCAACCTTTATCAAGTCCTTTCAGGTTAGTTTGTTGAAGGAGGTGCAATTTAATACTGTAGAACCTCTGCGACAAATCAGTAAGCATTCCATTATCTAAGCTGATTTTTATCACTCTCACAAATACCTTAAGGACTTTATGATTCTGGCTTCTCATTATGGGCACCTTTCCTTGCTTAGTTTTAGATATGACTCCTCTCTCTTTCTTTTTAAAATGTTTACATGTTTGCACTGCGTGATGATTACATTCATCATAGAGAGTTGGTACATGTACATAACTTTCAATTTAAATATAAGAAGGGAGGGAAAGTGATTTAAGTTACCTGTTCAGGGTAACTTGGACAATTCCTAACAAAGGAAACATTACAAAGTTTTATAAGGATTTGTATTGCTAACTGGCCAAACATCATGATTATTTCTATTGCTCCAGAATAATCTTTAGTTTATCTTGTAAAAAGTTTTTTGATAGCAGCTCTTCAGAATCGCTTTTCACATGGTTGGGGTGGAAATCATGGGACCAGGTGCAAGATAGGAACTGGTGTCCACCCTGTGCTGTGGAAGCTGAAGGAGAAGACCAAAGTATTAAGATGAGGAATTGGAAGAAAAAAAAGGGAAAGAAATAAAAGGAGCCAGTTTTTGACTATTGCATTTCTTCTTTACTGGTTTGCAAACTACATATTACTTTTTTTGCTGTTCTCTTCAATATTTACTCTTAAAGTAGTTACCTTTGTCTTATGAAAAAATTCTCAATATTTACTCTTAATTAAAATAGTTGCATTTGACTTACTAATTATCTGGTTGCAACAATAATGTAGGGCAATTTAATTTCATTTACCCCATCCTGATATTATTATCATTATTTTATGTCCTACTCAATTTTTCACTCTTCAGGATAATATTTTCCTTTTTTAGATTCATTGCTATTTAGATTTATCCATTTATTTACTGTTCTCTTTCTCTTTAATCCATCATGTGTCTTGGACTGAGATCATTCTCCTGCCTGAGTTACATCTTAGAATGTTCTTTGCTAAAGGCCTATTAGAGCAACTTCTCTCCATTTTTGTTTGCCTGAGATTTTTTTCTTGAATGTCTTCTTAAAAAACATTTCTTGTGAGCATAAAATTTTAGATATTTTTCCTCCTAATGCAAAGGAGGGTTTTCAAGTTTTCTTTCTCTCTTTTTTAATTTGATGTTTTGTTGTCTCATTATTAGGTGTTTACATGAAGATTTCTTTTTATTTAGTCTGCTTAAGATTCCTTAGAATTCCTGATTCTGTAGATTAGCATCTTTTTTGATTTCTGAAAAATGCTTTCTTATATTTTCAGGAATTGCTTCTGGTGCAGTCTTCCTTTTCCTTTTTCCCCTCATTCGTCTTTGTGGACTTTCAGTTACTTAATCTTTTTTATTGTGTCCTTTTTACCTGTCTAGCCTTTCATATTTTCATTCTCATTTTTCTTAGCTACGTGATGGCTGATATTTTTCTAGTCTGTTTTTCAGTTTCCTGGCTCTTTTTCTAGCGGTATCAAATCTGTTGTTTAATCACTTCCTGGTATTTTTAGCTTCAATTTTGTTTTTCTTTCTTTCTTTCTTCTCCTTCTTCTTCTTTTTTTTTTTTTTTTGTT
>NW_022900916.1:57299885-57327867 GCF_012274545.1 Fukomys damarensis
TTTTTAGCTTCAATTTTGTTTTTCTTTCTTTCTTTCTTCTCCTTCTTCTTTTTTTTTTTGGTCATTTCCAGAAGTCCCACATTAATTTAGAGTGGTATTTCAGAGAAATAATTAAGTCTATATTACTTCCTTGCTTAAAAAGCTTCCAAAATCTTCATATAATATTTTTTAAAAACCCCGAATCACAGAAAATTGCCACAATGCTGTTTATGATCTGGATGTTGCCCACCTCGCTGACTTTACTTTTTATCTGTTTTTTTCACTCAGCATAATCAGGGCATATTGGCTTTTGTGTTATTTCTCAAAGTTTACTCCTTCTATAGGGATTTTGCACTGTTATATTTTCTACCTTGACATTTGATATGGTTGGTTTCTCCTCTGCATGTAAGTCTGAGTTCAGATGTCACCTCCATGGGGAGATCATCCCTGGCCACACTATCATGTCTCCACCCCATTATCAGGCATTCTATTATATTATCCTATCTTATTGTTTTCATAGCACAAGCATCTGAAAATACTTGTTTTTTTACTTGGTTTATCATCTGTTGTCTCCCAATAGAAAGAGTGAGGACTTTGTTCCTTTAATATGTCTCTAGTCTCTAGCACCTAGAGGAGGGTCATGCATAGAGTAGACACTTAATAAATATTTGTTCAATGAATGAATAATAAATAATGGAATGAATGTATGGAGGTCACATGCTGAACACTGATAGAGCAACCTCACCAGTCACTGTGGTCTTTGGTCCATATCAATATGTGTTATATACTATATTTTTGTTTATTTTTTAATTTTAAATTTTATTAATACATGTTTGTAGTACATAATGGTGGGAAGTTGTTTCATATACATACACATCTTAATTCTTTTTTCATCTCTTTCCACTTTGTCCTCCAGCTCCCCTTCCTTTCATCTTTTGGTTCCCTTTTCTGTATCTCTCTATTTCCTATTATCTACTTTTATTTTGTTCTTTGTTTGTATTTTGGGTTTCTTATATAAAAGAAACCATGCAATATTTAAGTATTTGTGTCTCATTTATTTCACATAACATTATGGTCTTAAAGTGCATTCATTTTTCTACAAATGACTCAAGTGTATTCTTTATGGCATATATATAATATATACACATATTATATATATATATATATAACATAGACACATATTATATATAATATAGACACATATTATATGTATAATATATATATAATCACAGTTCCTTTATCCTTTATCTATTATGAGTTGTTCTGCTATAAGCATGGTTATTCAGGTATCACTATAATATGTCTTTAACTCTTGGGGGAAGAAGAAGAAGAACTAGGTCAAATAGAATTTCCACTTTCAGTTTTGGAGAAACTTCAGGATGATTTCCGTAGTAGTTATATTAGTCCACATTCCCAGAAGCAATGTAGAAGGGTTCCTTTTTTTTTTTTTTTAACAGCTTCTCCAGCATCTGTTATCATTTGATTTCTTGATGATGGCCATTCTTCCTGGAATAAGATTGAATCTCAGTGTTGTTTTAATTTGTATTTCTCCAATGACTAGAGATGCTGAACATTTTTTTCATGTATTCATTGGCCATTTGTATACAAATGTCTCTTTGTGAAGTAGAAAGGTCTATTCATTTCTCTGTGAAATGTCTATTCATTTCAGTTGCTCATGTTTTATTGGGTCTTTTATGTTTGAGAGTTCTAATTTTTTTAGTTCTTTTTTTATTCTAGATATTATTTCTCTGAGGAATAGTTTTTTAGGTTTTCTCTTCACTCTGTTGTTTGTTTCCTTTATTCTGCAAAAGTTTTTTAAAATTTAATATAATCCCATTTGTTGGTTATTGATGTTATTTCTCATGTAATTGGGGCTCTGTTCTTGCTATGCTTCTGTCTCCAAGAATTTTGCCAATTTTATCTTTCAGCAATTGAATGGCGGTAGATTTATCATAAATGGTTTTTATGAGGTTGAGGCAAGGTGTTTACCATTTTAAATCATGAATGGATGTTGTAAAGAGAATTTTCTGCATCTATCATGTGATTTTTGTCTTTACTTCTGTTTAGTTGATGGATTATATTTATTACATGGATTACATTTATTGATTTGCATATATTGAACTATCTTTACATTCCTGTGGTGAAGCCTACTTGGTCATAATGTGTGATCTTTTTGATGTTTTGTGAAACTCTATTTGTGAATATCTTGTTGAGGATGTTTGCATCTATTTTCTTTAAAGAGATTGACCTATAACTGGGTCCGTTTATGGTTTTGGAACCAGGGTAATACTAGCTTTCAGGAATGACTTTGGAAGTGCTTTTCTTTTAATTTTATTGAGTTGTCTGAAGAATATTGGTGTTAGATCTTCCCTGCCATTCTTGTAGAATTCAGTGGTAAATTAATTGGCTACTGTATTTTCTTGGTAGATTTTTTATTACTGGTTTAATTTCATTATCTGTTATTGGATTATTCCAGGACTTTACATCTTCTTGGTTCAATTTCGGTAATTTATACATATGTAGGAATCTATCCATTTCTTCTGAATTCTCCAATTTGAAGTAGTTACTAACTATCTTTTGGATTTCAGCAGTGTCTGTTGCGATTGAATCTTTTTTATTTCTAACTGCATTGATTTAGATCCTTTCCTTTTTTGGGGTAAGATTGTGTAGCAGTTTGTCTGTTTTACTTATTCTTTAAAAAAATGAATTCTTTGATTCTTTAATTCTTTGTATTTTTATGTCAATTTAATTAATTTCTACTATGATCATTATCCTTCCTTTCTTGTAAGCTTTGTATTTGGATGGTACTGGTTTTTCTGTGACCTCAAGGTGTATCATTAGGTTATTTATTTGGACTCACTCTGTTATTCTGTTATGGGCATTGATGGCTATAAGCATCTCTTTTGGAATATCTTTCATTGTGTACTGTACTTCTGGTATATTCTACTGACATTATCATTTGACTCTAGAAAGTATCTAGTTTTTTTCCTGTTGATTATTCAAGACTGTATTGTGTAATTTCCATGTGTTTGCATCATTTCTGTTGTTTCTTTTGCCATTGATTTCTAGTTCATTATCCTATAATCTTATAATATGCATAAAATTTGATTCTTTTCTATTTATTTAAGCATGCTTTATGGGCTAATGTATGGTCTATTTTGGAGAGAACTCCATGTGCTAGTAAGAATAGTGCATATTCTGTTTTTGGGTAGAAAACTTTGTTGCTGTTCAATCCATTTATTTTAAGTTTGAATCAATGCTAATACTCTTTGTTGGTTTTCTTGTTTTGTTTGTAGTTCATTTGTCTATTTGTGTCAGTGGGATAGTAAATTCCTGTGCTATAATTGTGTTGATATTTATTTGGTCTTTATGTATAGTGGTATTTGCTTATGATGTTTGATGTACTGATGTTTTGTTGATAAATGTTTATAATTGTTACCTCTTCATGTTGAATTGTTCCCTTAAGTAATATTTAGTGATCTTCTTTGCCTGTTTTGATCAGTTTTATCTTGAACTCAACTTTGTATGAAAATAGTATAACTACTCCTGCTTGTTTTCAGTTTCCATTTGCATGGAATATTGTTTTTCATCCTTCAATTTTTAGTTTATAATTTTTTTGGATTAAATGTGTTTCTTGTATAAATATATTGTTGCATTTTATTTCTTGATCCAGTCTGCCAATCTGTGTCTTTTGATTGGGGAATTGAAGCCATTCACATTGAGAGTTATTATATATTATTTCTATTATTATAGTTATTATAGAAAGTCATTATAGATTATTTCTATTATTGAATTATTTTCCTGTTGCTGATTCCCCCTCTACCCTTCTGTTCAACTTCTCACTTTGCCCAGTGCAGTCATTCTATTAGACTTTTTTTGCCATTGTTTTCTTTATTGTCTCTTTCCGGAGATCCTTGAGATTTTTTTGCGGTGCTGGTTTGGTGGTCATAAATTTATTAAGGTGCTCTTTGTCATGGAAATACCTTGTTTCTCCATCAATTTTGAAAGACAATTTTGCAGAACATATCAGTCTAGGTTGGAGGTTTTTTCTTTTAGGGCTTGAAACACTTTACTACAAGCCCTACTGGGATTTTAGGTTTGTGTTGAGAAGTCTGTTGTAATTCTAAGGGGTTTACCTTTGTATATTATTTGTTATTTTTCTTTAAAAGATTTTAAGATTGTGTTGGACTTCTGGTATTTTAATTATGACATATCATAGCGTGGTTCTTTCCTGATTTTGGCTATTTTGGTTTTTATATGTATTAATCATGTGTGTGTTAAATTCTTTCCCTGTATTTGGAAAATTTTCTGCTATCATTTCTGAAAAAAGCTTTTTTTTTTTTGGTACTGGGGATTGAACTCAGGTCCTTGTGCTTGCAAGGCAGGCAGCGAAACTGCTGAGTTAAATCTCCAGCCCCTGAAAACAACTTTTTAAATGTCATTTGTGCTATCTTCTGATCTTTCATTAATTCTAGTTTATCTTAGATTCATGTTTTTGTGTCATGTAGCAGCTGTTGGATCCAGTTTTTATGTTCTCTTGTTCTTTTGCAGAATCTCTGAGTAGCTGGTCACTGACACCAACCGTATTTTCTAGTCTGATATTCACATTTCTCACTTTTACTTCCCATACTTTTAGTAGAAATTTTAATCTCCTGAACTTCTGTTTGGTATTTTTTATGGACTCTAATTCCCTGCTAAACTGGTCATTCATATTTTTGTCACTTTGTTTAGCTCAGCTAGCTTTTTATTACTGTCTTCTATAAACTTGCTTATTGTTTTGCTTATCAAGTCCATTTTCTGCTTAGTTATATCTTCTTTGAACTAAGCAAGTAGTTTGTTGATCTATTTTTTAAATCTCCTATGTTACTTTTTTGAATAATTCAGCATCATAGCTTTTGATTTCCTCCTCCTTGATGCCCTATATAGATTCTGTTTGGGGTAATTGGTAAATTTTGGAGTCATTTTGTTGCCTTGTCTAATCATGTTTCTTTTTGGTTTTACTGAGGTTTATAGGTTGATTATAGTAGATTCATTTTGTTGCTAGTATAGAGATCTCTTAGTTACTATGAGCTTTTTAATGATAAATTCTGGGTGTGGCTATATTGCCTATTTCCCAAGATCCAATCACCTCCATTAATTTGGGAGGGTAGGCCCAGCACCCAGTTTTCCCTCAGCAGACTGCAGTATTATTAATGCCAGTAAGGTGAGCTAGATGTTGGGACACAGAAAAATACCAATTAATAGTAATGCTGTACCACCCTAGTAATAGCAACAAAATCAACAATAATAATAGCATCAAAGACAAATCGTATCAATATACTGTAAGAACCAATAACATACCCCTCTTAACCATAGAAAAGAGCCAAATATTGATATAGAATAGCTCCACTCACAATAGCAAAGAAGTCACAAAAATAGCATAGAGTTAACTATCTAAAGATTTGTCAAGCTTAATGCTTAGTTTAGATAGAGGATGTGGGAAACAGGATAATGAAAGAAGTAAACTCTAAAAACAACAATGGATGATGAAAAGGAGAAAAAAATATGAGATAAAGTATTATATTAGGAAGTAAAAGTAGTAGAATTAGATAAAAGTAACAGAAGAGAGCAAGAAAAAAGAAAACAAAGAAAAGAGAAAAGCAAGTAGAAAAAAATTAAAGAAAAAAATCCTGCAAGTCCACAAACAAACAAAAAAGAAAATTCATTAAAAAAATCCTCTGTATTGTTGAATGAGTGGTTTCTCTCCAGTGTCTGCAGTCTTAGAATCCAGCAAGTCAGTTTTCTTCACCAAGCTTTATGGCCTTTGGTTTGTGAGCTCCCTATGCTCCAAAGGCCCCTGTGCCCATATACCCCTGGTCTAGTAGCCTTCCAAGCCAAGATGTGACCTTGCTAATGTTAGTAAAGAGAGAAAGCAATAAGATCAGTAATCTCCATGCTGAATATAGGTAGCAAGGCAGGGCTTCAAGCAGACTTCTGGACTTAATGTCAGCACTGTCAGACCCAGTTATCTCTGAAAGCCATATATACTGGGGCTGGCTTCCCACTGTAGAAGGTGGGACCCATATCTTTCCCAACCTGATCTTAAATTTCTCACTGGGTCTTTGTCTAGCCCATATACTCTCTGCAACTATCTTGTGTTTCCCATCCACTCACTGTTGTGAAGTTGTTCTGTAATGACGTGGCTCTGTAGGAAAAACTTGAGAGGTTCTTATGAATTTGGAGTAAGAATAATTTTCAGTATATTTGAGAAACACCAATGGCATCTTGACTGGGAGATAGAGAGCCGTGGGTGATATGAAAAGCACTTGAACAGTTTCACATGGAAAAATGATATGATAGAAATCATATCTTAAAAGAGTAGTTCTGGAAGACAGCTAGTCTGTAGAAGAAAAAGAGGTGAGATAGAAAGCTATTGTAAAAAAACAAGTGAGACATGGTAATGGTTTAGCCAAGGGTGGTAATAGTGGGAGTAGTAGGAAGTGGTTTTGTTTTTAGATGGATTAAGGGATATAATATAAATAAGGTATTTGAGGAAAGACTAAGATTTTTGACCAGAATGACTGGAATGATGGAGTTGCCACTTTCTGAAGTGAGAGACATTATAAAAAGTGGGTAGATATAGACGAAATCAAACTTTTAAATTGGGCCTATAAAGCAAAGCCTTCCAAGGGAGTTACTAAGTAGGAATCTAAGGATAGAAATCTAGAGTTCAGAGGAGAGGTTAGGACAGAAGTAAAATTTTCTTCAAGGTATGTAGGTAGTATTTAAAGTCTTGAGACTAGATGACCACATGTGGAGAGTGAATAGATATAGAAGAGAGGAAATCCTACGACTGGACCCAGCTACCTTCTAGTGTTTGGTGATTTTTATGATAAGGAAGATCTAGCAAAGGGCCCTGAGATGGGGTAGCCAGTGAGTGGAAAGGATACCAAGAGAAAGTGGCAGACCAGAAAGCAAGTGAAGCTGTGTTTTAAGGATAGTTAATTTGGTGCTGTTGATCAGATGAGAACTGAAACATGATCATTAGATTTGATAGCTGAGTCACCAATGACCTTGACAAGAGCTGTAATACACATGGTGGGGGAGAGACAGGGATGGAGAGGGAGAGAAAGGATGTGAAAAAGCTTAACAATTAATGAATCGGGGTAAAGAGAATATGGGAAATAATTGTATTTTCTTTGTACTTTTTCTGAGTCTGAAATTTCTGAAAAATAAGATATTTTAAAAAGTATTGAATGGTGAGAAATGATGACATAGTATAGAGGCAACATTCTAAAAAAGAAGCATAAATATAAAGTAATAGAGCCATGTGTGATTAGGTAAGGTTTCTTTTTTACATGGTAGAAGATGTCACAGTATATTGTATAATAATGGGAACAATAGGAAATGAGGATAACTTTGTATGTGATACTAAGAGAATGGAATTTTTAGGCATGTTCTTGAACCACTTCTAAACCCTCTCTCTTCCAACAGAAGAATCATTCTGCAATGTTATTAAGGGTGCCTGACCATACATGCTCTTCAGAAATTCCCAGGAATGGAAACACATTCTTAGATCGCATACCTTCCAATCATGTTGCAACAAATTCAAAAAGCTTTTTAAAAATTTACATATGAAATTTTTGCATACTTTGTGATATCACATTCCTCATATCATGGGAAATTGTGAAAGTCTCCTTTTCTTCTGCACTCCTACTCTGTAGTAATCCTCACAGTTCGAGTGTTGTATGCAGCTTCAGAACATTTGACTGTATATACACACATGGAGAGCCCAACATCCTTTCAAGTCATTTATACATAACTTTCCTGAGTTGTGTCTTTTCAGTCAATATAACATGCATGACTTCCAAGTCATTCTTTATTATATGTTGATAACTGTGTAGTAGGCCAGTAAGTGGATGTTACATAATACATAAATATGTTGCCTTATCTTAAATAGTATTGGAAAATTTGTCCCATATTTTCTCATATGTGTACTGGAACCTCCATAAAATATTTTATTTACTTATTTATTTAGATTTGTATTAGCATGTATCTACAGTACATAATGATTACATTCAATGTAGGGAATTGGTACATATGCAAAAAGCATTTCATTTCTTTTTTTCCCCCTTCCCTCCACCCCCTTTTATTTTTGCAGCATCAGATTCATTATTGTATACAACATATTGTTGGATTTTGCTTCTTAATCCTTTCTGCCAGTCTATCTCTCTTGATTGGTGAATTGAGGCCATTGCCATTGATGGTTATAACTGATATGTACTGACTTATTATTGTCATGTTATTGTCCTTTTGTTGACTCTTTTGCCTTCTCCTTTTAGTTTCTTGCCTTGCCTATATGATTTGGTGTGTTGGGCCTCATGGTATTGCTACCTTCATTGTCTTTTTCTAGCATATTGTTTAGAATTACTTGTAGTGCTGGTTTGGTATTCATGTAGTTTCTCAGGTGTTCTTTGTCGTGGAAGTATCTTATTTCCCCATCCATTTCGAAAGAGAGTTTTGCAGGATACATCAGACTAGGTTTGGAGGTTGTTTTCTTTTAGTCCTTGAAATACCTCATTCCAGGCTCTCCTTGACCTAAGGGTTTGTGTTGAAAAGTCTGCTGTGATTCTGATGGGCTCTCCTTTGCATGTGATTTGTTTCTTTTCTCATACTGCTTGTAGTATTTTGTTCTTCTGTTGGGTTTCTGGGATCTTGGTTATTATATGTTTAGGTGTAAATTCTTTTTTTTTTTTATTGTGGCTAGTTGGAGTCCTATATGCCTCACTTATATATATGTCAACTTCTTCCCCTTGTTTGGGAAGTTTTCTGTCATTAATTCTGTGAACAGCTTTTTAAAGTCATTTGTATTTTCTCCTGCTACTTCATGGATTCCTATCAGTCTTATGTTATTCTTCTTTGCATCATCTGGGAGTTGTTATTTCTCATAATCCCCTACTGTTTTTAAGATACCTCTCTTTTCAGGGTCACTGACTGCGATCCTATCTTCTATACCTGAAATTCTATCTTCTCAATCTTTTATTCTGTTGCATATACTTTCAATAGAGTGTTTAATCTCTTGGATATCTGTTTGAATCTGTTTTATGGATTCCATTTCTTTCCTATGATGGGCATTCATTGTTTCCATTTCTTTCTTATGCTGAGTCTTCATGGCTTCTATCATGGTCCTGAGCTCGTCTATTTTTTCTCAGTTTTGTTCTAGAGTCTTGAATCATGACTTCAATTTTGCTCACCATCTCTATGGTTATCTGGGAAATTATTTCTGTGTTGAATTTTTCTAGAGCCTGATTGATCTGTTTTGTTACTTCCTGTGCTTTGAGTTCAGGGTGTCCTGGTGGTTCACTATGAGCCTTTTCATCCTCCTTTGCCCTACTGTTTGCCATTGATGAATTTGAAGTCTGTCTTTGTGTCTTGCTTAAGTGTTTTCTCATTTTTATTTTTGTTGTTGGGCTGTCCTTGGTTTAATCTCTGGGTTACCACTCAAATCTTCCAAATATAGTTGCATCCTAGCTTCAGGGTCTCTAACAATCTACAGACATTCTCATCTTCATAACATCAGAGAAAAGAGCTCATCAAGTCAACTACAATCCTTTATCCCAACTGATACAATCAGCAACACAATATGATCAAGCACAACTTGGAAATTGATCACCTGTGGTAGTCACTAGTCTATCACCCTTAAACCATGTGAATTAAATTGAAATCAAGAAGCAGTCCAAAACATGTCTGCGGTGAACAAACTTTTCAACATAGTATATTTACCATTTAGGATGGGGGCTCAGGTAGAGCTAGGATGAGATGAGTAGATAAATAAAAGAATTAGAGAAGGTTTCAAGTGAAGCCAGAGGATATAGAATAACCACACAATCTTTCAGAAACTGTTAAATTCAAAAGGGATAGACAGAGTACAAGTATAAGGACAAGAATGTATCCCCTTAACAGTAATTGGAGCTCGCTTTCCCTTGAAACCACTGTCCCCTGTGTGAGGTAGAATGACAGAAGAAAATAACATAAAGAAAAGAAAAAATTATAAAAGAAGAAATCTGAGTTAGGGCAGGAGCAGAAACAGAAAGGGAGATGAGGGATAATACGTTGGAGCAAGATACTGAGTTGGAGAAAGAGGATAGAAAAAAGAAAGAATTTGTAGTGTGGATTGAGGAAAAGAAAGAAAAAAATGAATTTGAAGGGCCTCTTTCAGACTATATCTCTACTGTCATAATATACAATATGTGCAGCCATGTGCAGAACCAAGACCCCTGTTCTCAGCTAGCTGATGTCAGAACCCCATGATGCAGACTGACCTCAGGCTGTAAGGCCCAGATTGAGTTTCCTGACCTCCTGAATGGTTGAACTCCACACAGTTCTACTACAGGTTTCCCACACCCTTTCTTTAAAGATGTTCATAGTTGGGAACTCAGAAAAATACCCTTTATGACCACCACTGCCTCTGCAGAGTAGGTCCAAAGACTGGCACAGTTAGGAGGTCTGAGAGTGCAGGGGGATTGGGGGTGTTGGGGGGTTCAGGAGTGCCCACGTGGCTACCTTCTTGGTGCTTGAGCAATGATGGTGGACTGACACTTCACTTTATAGTCTCAAGATATATCCATTTTCTTACAAATAACTCACATTTATTCTTTATAGCAAAGTAGTACTCCACTGTGTATAACTATAACATTTACTTTACCTGTTCTTCTGTTGATGGACATACAGTTTCCAATATTAGGCATTATGAATTGCACTGCTATAAACATAGGTATGCAGACATCACTGTGGTATGATGTCCTTAACTCTTTAGGGAAGATACCTAGAAGTGGAATAGCTGGGTCAAATAAAATTTCTATTTTTAGTTTTTTGAGGAATCTCCATACTGATTTCCATAGTAGTTGTATCAGTTTACAGTCCCATAAGCAATGAAGAAATGTTCCTTTCTTCCCACAGCCTCACCATCGTTGGTTATTGGTGCTTACTTGATGGTTGCCATACTTTTTTGGAGTGAGGTGGAATCTCAGTTTTGTTTAAACTTGTATTTCTTGAATGTCCAGTGATTTTTTTCACATATATATTGGCCATCTTTCTTTCTTTCATCTTTTCTCTCTTTCTTTCTTTTCAGTACCAGGGATTGAACTTGGGAACTCGTGCTTGCGAAGCAGGTGGCAGAACTGCTGAGCTAAATCCCCAGACCACCATTTGTATTTCTTCATCTCAGAAGTTTCTCTTCACCTAAGATGCCCATTTTTAACTGGGTTTTTAAATTTGGAGGTCTATTCTTCTGAGTTCTTTATTCTGTGTATTAATTCTTTGTCTGAGGAGTAGCTGGCAAGAAAGTTTCCCATTCTGTAGGTTTTCTCTTACTCTGTTGGTCATTTCCTTGGCTGTACAAAAGCTTTTTAATCTGATGTGATCCCATTTGTTAATTCTTTGTGTTATTTCTTATGCAACTTTTTTTCCCCAGAAAGTCTTTGCTTATACCTATTTCTTCAAGAGTTTTACCTATTTTGTCTTCCAGAAGACTAAATGTTTCTGTTCTAATGTTTAGAATTTTGATCCATTTTGATTTTAGTTTATTGTGTAGTGAGAATACAGATCTAGGTTCAACCTTAGGCATAAAACTGGATAGCCAGTTTTCTCAGTAGCATTTGTTAAAGAGCTATTATTCATCTAGCAAAGCAAGTTTGACCCATTATCAAAGAAAACATAGCTGCATGTTCCCAGAGTTGTCCTTGTATTTTATATTCTGTTCCATTGATCTAAGGATCTTTTGCCCCCGCAATACTGTACTTTTAAAAAAAATTCACTGTAGCCTTTTAGTATAACTTGAAGTCCAGGACTGTGATGCCTGTTGCCTTGTCTTTGTTGCCCAGAATTGCTTCCAATAATGACTTTGGGATTCCTGATTACTTTTCAATCTCATTAAAGACTTTGAAGAGCAGTGGCATTAGATCTGCTCTAAAGTTCTTCTAGAATTTGACACTGAATCTATTAGGACCTGAGCTCTTTTTTTTTTTAACTAAGAGAATGAACATTTATTTTATTTTTTTCCATTAAGTTTATTGGTACATTTTAGGTATACAGTAGAGTGACATTCATCACTACAATCTTGTACCTTTACGCAATGTATCTTGGTTCTTATTTTTTCACTGTTCCCTTACCATCCCTTCACCCCCTCAACCTTTCCCTCTTTACAAAGACTTTGTTTCTATGTTTTCCCTTTTTTCATATTTTTTCTTTTCCCTTCACTCCTTTCCCCTACCTTTTAGACTTCCCCTATTCCTTTAGAAATTTTCTTCCTATTTCACATCATCAATTATAATATTTGAACCTTATCTACACTTTTAGTTTTTCACACCAGAGAAACTATTTGGTATTTACATGTGTGTCCTATTTATTTCACTTAAGCGTATCACCTCAGTGCACACCTATTTATCTGTAAATGTCTCTAGTTTCTCATTCTTTATGGCTGAGTAGTACTCCAATTTATATATAATAAAAAAACCCCAGTCTCCAGTTTGTTGGCAATTGGGCAAGTTTTACCAACTTGCTGCTATAAACATGGGTGCACATATTATCACTGTGGTATGATTCTTTTAATTTTTCTTGGAAGATACCCAGCAGAGAGATAGCAGGGTTAAATGGGACTTCCAAACCTAGTTGTTTGAGGTATCTCCATATTGATTTTCACAGTGATTACAGAGGTCTGCACTCCCACCCACAATGGAGAAATGTTCCTTTCTCCCCTCAGCTCTGCCAACATTTGTTATTGGTTGATTTCATGATAGCAGCCATTCTTTCTGGGGTGAAGTGTAACCTCAGTATTGTTTTCATCTGCATCTCTCAAATGACCAGTGATGTTGAGCATCTTGTTATATATTTATTTGATTCTTTTACTTTTTGTCTGAGAACTGTCTGTTCATTTCAGATGCCCATTTTTTAATTGAGTATTTATACTTGGGGGATCTAATTTTTTTGAGTTGTTTATATATTCTAGATAGTAGAATTTTGTCTGAGGAAGAGCTGCTAAAATTTTTTCCTACATTATAGCTTGTCTCTTAGCTCTATTGGTGATTTCTCTTGTAATGTTAAAAACTTTTTAATAAGATGAGATCGCAGTTGTTGATTCTTTGTGCTAGTTCCCATGCTACTGAGGATTTGTTCTTAAAGTCTTTTCCTATGCCAATATCTTTGAGAGTTCTACCTAATTTACCTTCCAGCAAGTTCAGTGTTTCTGTTTTAATATTTAGATCCTCAGTCCACTTCAATTTTAATTTAGTTCATGGTGAAAGATATGGGTCCAATTTTAATCTTTGACAAGTTGAAATCCAGTTTTTCTAACACTGTTTATTAAAGAGGCTATCTTTTCCTCCACTGAGTTCACTTGGCTCCTTTGTCAAAGATGAGGTAGCTAAGTACATCTGGAGTTGTTTCTGCATCTTCTAATCTATTCCACTGGTCCTTAGGTCTTTTTCTTTGCCAGTACTATGATCTATTTATCACAGTGGCTTTGTAGTATGGTATCAAATTGGGAACTGCGGTATCTCCTGCAATGTCTCTGTTGCCTAGAATGGTGTTTGCAGTTATAGGTGTCTTCTGGTTCCAAATGAATTTTTGGATTGTTTTGTCATGGTCTATGAAGTAGGCTATTGGGATTTCAATCAGGATTGCTCTGAATTTGTATAATTTTGGAAGTATGGCCATTTTCACTATATTGGTTCTTCCTACCCAGAAACAGGGGATGTCTTTCCATTTTATGATATACTCTTCTATCTCTTTTTTTCAGAGTGCTGTAATTTTTAGTGTAGAGGTCTTTTGTGTCCTTTGTTAGATTGATTCCTAGATATTTCCTCTTTTCTTATGTGAAAGAGATTGTTTCACTAATTTCTCTCTCAGTGGGTCTATCCCTTGTGTTCAAAAAGTCTATTAATTTTTGAGTGTTGACCTTGTATCCAGCTACTCTACTGATTCTGTCAATTAAGTCTAGAAGCCTTTTGGGTCTTCTATGTAGAGTATCATATCATCAGCAAATAGTAACAGTTGAACTTCTTCCTTTCCTATCTTTATTGCTTTTATTTTTTTCTCTTGTCTAATTGCTCTGGATAATGTTTCCAAAATGATATTGAACAGGAGTGGTAATAGTGGACATCCTTGTCCTGTTCCTGATTTTAGCATGAAGGTTTTCAGTTTTTGACCATTTAGTATGATATTGGCTGTTGGTTTTTCATAGATAGCCTTTATCAAGTTGAGATAAAAACCACCTATTCCAATTTTTTGCACGGTTTTTAATCATGAGTGCGTGTTGAATTTTTTCAAATGCATCTTCTGCATCTATTGAGATGATCATATCATTTTTGTCCTTGACTTTGTTAATATAGTGTATTACACTTATTGATTTGCAAATGTTGAACCATCCTTGCATCCCTGGGGTAAATCTGACTTGGTAAGGATGTATGATCTTCTTGATGACACTCTGTATTCTGTTTGCCAGTATCTTGTTGAGGATTTTTGCAGCTATGTTCATTAGGGAAATTGGTCTGTAGTTCTCTGGACTTCCCCTTCCAGGCCCAAAGATATGGTTCTAAACCTCTTTTCAGTCATATGATAAAATATCTGCTGACACTTTTTCATGTGTGCCTATTTTATTATATATTTTCCACATCGGACTCCAAAAGTTCACCATGAACTGTGGTTTGATTTAAATTGAAAGGTACCTCAGCACCCTTGGAATTTGTGAGTATAAATGAGAGAGTTTAAGCTACATGATCTCTAGGCAATTTCCACCAAAAGGAAAGTTAAACTCTGCTTTCTCTAGTGCAGCATGCTATGCAGCACCCTGAAATAGGTAGCTTAGAAGGTAGAAAGACAGGTTGGATGAACTGCCTCTGCTTTGGGAGTTTATAATTAGGTGAGCATCCAGACCTGTTATGAAATGTGTGGTGTGAGAGAGGTGCAGTATGATATGGGGGTGATCATATGGGCTGGGATTAGCACAGACCAGGGAAGATTTCTTAGATGTGGTTGGAGGGCTAGAACTTGCCCACAAATTGGGTGAGGCTGCTTGAGGGAAACACAGAGGTTAAGACACAGAGAATGCCAAGCCTGGGTGAGTTGGGGAAAGCAAATGTGGCTAAGGATTTCTGTGCTTGATAGATTTAGTTCTGAAGTGCAGAACATGTGGAAAGATCTAGAGAGTGGATGTGAAGTTAAGCCTGGAGTTTAGAGACAGGGCAAGATTGAAGACTAGAGAATTGGACATTATACCCTTACAGGGTCATAACTAAAGTAGGTGTTTACAAACTTATTAAGTGTACAGGGAAAAGTGTAGGGCCTTGGTATATGTCTAGTTTGAGGATACAAGGATCCGCAGGAAGGCATCAGAGTAGTCAAACCAAACTGACAACTGAACAGCTGTAGAAACTCTAGGGGTGGAGGAGTAGCAGGAGACTGTAGTGCAGATGGCCAGCAAGGGGAGCATTCCAGACATCCTTGGCCCTAACACAGCCGATTGCCATGAGCCAACTTGTCTCTTTGTATTTATCATTTGTGGTGCAAGTATATTCAAACATTATGTGAGATATTCATACACTTTGGCATAAAATTTGTTTTACAAACAGCTATTTAGACAGGAGGGCAGGACACATTAATGTATGCAGCTGGGACCAGCTGTTCAAACCCCTCAACGCCATTGTGCTCTTTGTACTGTGACCTATCAATGCATTTAATGCTAGAATTTAAAATAAGGACAAATTTATCATAGAAAGCAAGACTAAATTCTACCAGTTCAATAGAAAATCATAATAGTGATCCAGGTTCATGAAGTAGTCAAACGGTTTGTTTAAGTGGCTTTACTGTTGTTGAGGTCCCTTGTAAATGTTCATTTGTTGTTTATTCAATTGTTTTATTATCCAATAGTAATTAATAAATAGAAAAAAATGGAACAAGAGATTAAAACTTCAAGATAAATTATCAAAGGGAGATAGTATCTACACAGTGAGAAAATTTGGTTGTAACTATTGTGAGCTGAACAAGCCCAGTTTGGATATTTACTATTTGTTAGATTCTCTTTGTTGAGTAGCAATGGCCTCTGAAGATTAGAAGTCAGTAGGAATTATCTGCTTCTTCCTAGACAGGCCTGCTATTTCAGGTGGCATGTTGCAATTAAAGCAAGTTTCAGGTAGAATTCTTCTCTAAGTTTAGCTGGTTATAAAGCAGGTGTATGCGCCCACACACATACACAACCTGTACTGAAAGATTGGTCAAATTTCCAATTCTATGTATTCTTAGGCATTTTACAAGTACTGCATAAAATGATCACTTTCGGCAAATACAACCATATTTCCAGGTCAGGACCAATTAATGAATTTCTTCATTGTGGGATAAGAGTAGGAGGCCCTTGTTTTCAATGGAGTTCTAAAATTAGGGCCCTCTACCAGTATTTAGCTGGTGGGCCTACCTGACTCATGCCTGTTCATGCAAGGGGAAAGGTACTCAAACACATTTCTAACTCCTACATGTGTTGAACACTCCTTATTTAACTACAATAAATTACTTTCTTTATCCTTCTAGAGAAAATTCAGATAGGAATAATTGATGCACATATTTTGGAAGAGTGAACTACCAATTAGGGTTCAGTCATGCTTTGCTTAGTGATGGGGATATGATGTGAGAAATGTCATTAGGCAGCTTTATCATTGTAAAAGCATTACAGAGTATACTTACACAAGCTGGATGGTACACAGCCTGCTGATGTGATTAAGCCATGTAGCAAACACAAGATATGTGAGGCTCCTGCTGTGATAACATGGCATGCTCTTTCACAGTAGGTTTTTTTAAAGAAGGCGTACATTCTAACTTAATGATACCAAATATAAGATAGTAAAAACATACCAGTAACATTCATTGTTTATGATTATCAGTTTTAAACAATATACATTGCCCAGGCTTGCCTCGAACTCATGGTGATCCTTCCTTCTAATCCTCCTGTGTGCTGGGATTACAGATATGCACCACCATGCCTGTCTTAAATAGTGTACATAATTGTATGCACTATACGTTAAGGTGACTGGCAGCATAGTAAGACCTCACAAACATGTGAATAGTGTGTCATGCTATGAAATTATGGCAGTTAGGATGGATACAGCTTTTGTGTTCCATTCTAGTCTTATGGGACCACTATTGTACATGCTGTCTGTTAAACAAAATGTCATTGTGCAGAGAATGACTATATTTCAAGGGTTAACTCAACATCCTGGAGAGTAAATTAAATCAACTTTCACATACACATACTATGTTTTCTGAATGGAAATACAGTAAGGTAAATTACAGGCAATGTAACAATTGTTTTAAATTTTTGTATGATAGGACAAAAGTCCCCATGTTAGGCTAAACAATATATTGCTCCCAAAGATGTCCATGAACACATGCCATTACATGGCAGATGAAATCCTAAGAGGGAAATAGTATCCTGGATTATCAGTTGCAAGTAAGAGGGTGGCAGAAGAGAATAGATCACAGAAGAGGTGAGGAGGTTAAGGAAACAGACTGGAATAGTAGAGAAACATGGAGAAAAGTATAGAGGCAGTCACTAGAAATTCAAAAAAATGAAGGAAACAGATTATCTCCTCAGTAAAGACTGGCCCTGCTAACACCTTGTCTTTAGTCACATTGAAGCTGTTTTTAATTTCCAACTTCCAGAAGTGTAAGAGAATAAATCAGTGGTGCTTTACACCACTAAATTTGTGGTGATTCATTATATGGCCATAGGAAATGAGTGCAGCTATCAATATTAATGTTAGCAGCATCTTGGTCCAACTCATGGAAGTTTCCATGGGAGCTATTCTAAAACCTTTGCAGTATGAGACTGACAATTCTATTACCAAAAGTCCTTCACTGAGACACAGGGAAAGAAGTACAAATGGTAAATGTTTAAACTGTTCTTAGGAATAGACTCAAAGTCAGCCCTTGACTGTAAAATGTCAATGATTTCCTTTTCCCTTACCAGACACAATGGAACTAGATCACCATTTGAATTAAAATGAAATATAATGAAGCCATGTTTTTGTTCCAGGAAGCCCACTGGGACTGTATGCTGGCCAGGGCTATACTCCAGCAAATGCTAGCCTGATAACACTTAACTTACTATTGATTCTACTCCAATCAAATGGGCTGCTTTATTGAACAAAGATTAGGCTGTCTTAGTCCCCATTAGAGAATGTCAACATATCAAAATGTGACATTAAGTTTGAGGAATTCAATTCCACAAAGGAAAAGGATTTTAAGAAACTAGAAACTGCTATTGATTATCAGGTTAAAGAGGAGGAAACTGCCTGGCTTTGCTATGTCAGGATAGCCCTGGGGAATGAAAATCAGTAGAACCTTTGTTTGTTTTTTGAGAGAATTACTATTGAGAATATTGTTGTTAAAGCACTTATAATTCAAGATGACATGGAAAAATTTCAAAAGTTTCGGTTTTCTCATTTCTATATTTGCTCCCAGGGTTATTACAGAAATTAAACAGGAATATTAGTTCAGTCCTTTGCACAAAGGGACATAATAAGCGGCAGTAGCTAATTAAAGGAGGAGCTTTCTATGATCAGAACTTTAGGGAGATCAGTGCCAAAATGGCAGACTAATTGGGCTTTTCTAAAACTCCCTGCATAAATGCCTTTTATTGACATGTACAGTTTTAGATACTTTAATAAGGCCATTGGGAAAATCTGTTTTCTTTCTCAAATGAATTAGATGTGTCCACAAAGCAGAGAACAAACCTTTTTAATATAAAATAGTTTCTGGATTCCAAGCCAAACCCTAGATGACTATTCTGGCAGCTCACTGTTCTCTTAACACTGATTCAACATCTTAATACAATACTGAC
Organism: Fukomys damarensis; assembly: GCF_012274545.1. Classification (NCBI taxonomy): domain Eukaryota; kingdom Metazoa; phylum Chordata; class Mammalia; order Rodentia; family Bathyergidae; genus Fukomys; species Fukomys damarensis. The sequence continues at coordinate 57,318,730 of NW_022900916.1, forward strand.
TTCTTTATCCAGCCAGCAGAAGGCTTTCATGCCCACTTTAAAAATTTACAACTCCTCAGGTCCCTGATTAACAGTACAGTAATCACCATCAGAAAGGAGGAAAAATAAACAAAGAATGAAGCAGAAGAACAAATAAATTTTTGAAAATTATTCTGCAATGTTTGAAGAACCACAGTAAAACAGTAGGGATAGATTTAGACTTATAGTGCGGTTGTACATTTGCACCCCAGCAAAGAAAATTGCTTACAAAGGTAAAATTCTTTCTTTCACTAGGGCTTCTATAGCTAGTGCTTTTGGTCTAAAATGTTCTGGCTAATAACTGAGGGTTAGCCAGAAGCTCCTTTGCTGTGTGTAACCAGCTCTCTGGTTTCTCAGATAGGACTGCAAATCTTGAGCCAAGCTTCTGTTTGAACTAGAAATCCTGGCCTTTGGACACCTATAATAATTATTGACTTTAATCTTTTTTTAAAGAGCAAGTAATGAAAAACGATAAGAAAACAGCACAACAGTAAATGAAAAAGATATAAAGAGAAACATAAAATAGTGAAGTGTCTTTACTAAATTGAGCCTGGATTTATGCTAAAATTCCATTAAGATTTATTTTTCTCAGCTTCTCCATTTCAGGACTTATTCTGAGGCAATGAGAAGTCCCAGAACAGTATATTTCCATTTTCCCTTAATAAAGAGGCTTTTAGTACCGTAGGTAAATATGAAGCAGTACATACCCTTTCTTGGAAATACGTATTTCTGTGTTGTAATTATCTCCAATATTATCTATGGGTTGACAAACTTAGGAGGCAAGAACTCAAACAGAAAGGGAAACTAGCCACTAAATGCTCACTTTCCTGCTGTGTTGCTCTGTTTATGAATATGTTTCAGCTGTTGCTTTGATGGTAGATGACATCTTTACGGAACCACTAGTGCATTTACTTATTCTCCACTCATTCATTCATTTGAGATATTATTTTAATTTTTTGCATTTATTTTAATTTCACACTTACAGACAAGTTGCAAATATACTACAAAATATTTCCATATACCTCAGATTCCCTAAATGCTAATATCACCACTCTTGTTTTATTTTTGTGTGTATATAAACATTCCCATTATCTCTCTGAAACACTTGAGAATAAGTGGCCAGTGTGGTCCCTTATCACCCTTAAACACTTCAGCATTTTTGCTACAAACAAGCATATTCTTTTACATAACACAATATAACAATAAACCTCAGAACACTGTCACAGTTCAATATTTCTTTTTAGACATTATACAAATTTTGCCAGATGTTCCATTAATTCTGTTTATTTATTTATTTGGTGCTGGAGATCAAACCCAGGGTCTCTTGTATGCTAGGCAAGCACTGTACCACTGAACAATGTTGCCAGCCTTTCTCTGTAATTTTTCAAAGACATGTTTTATATACAGGGAAATCCAATTTTTAATGTGTGTAGCTCTGTGAGTTCCATAAATCCATAAGAATTCTCTAAAGATCTAGGCTAAGCTGGGCGTGGTGGCGTATGCCTGTAAGACCAGCACTCCTGAGGCAGGAGCATTGCTGGGAGTTCAAGACCAGCCTAGGCTACATAGTGAGTTCAAGGTCAGTCTCAACTACATAGTGAGACCTTGTCTCAAACAAAACACCAAAACAAAACAAAACAAAAAAAGATCTAGGCTAAGCATGGTTTCCTGATTCTCCCCGGGCAGTTGGGCAGCTCTAAGGAGCCAAATCCAGTATTCATCACTGCAGGTTTTAGTCTGTTTCCTCCTCCAACTGTGTCCTAAAGGAGACAGTGTTTACCACCCTTCCACCTGTGAGTGAAGACTCTTGTTCCATACAGCCCATGTTAGGCCCTTCCTGGGTGGTCTGGTCTGAACGTTTGTGTTCACCAAAATTCACCAAAAATTCACATGTTGAAATCCGAACTTTCAAGGTGATGTTAGTGGGAAGTAGGGCTTTTGAGAGGTGATCAAGATAGCAAAACCTTAATGAATAGAATTAGTTTCCTAGAAGAACCCCAGAGACCTGCCTTATTCCATGACCCATGTGAGGGCATCACCAGGGAATGGCTCTCACCTGACTCTGAATCCTCCATTCCTCGGTCTTGGGCCTCCCAACTCCAGAACTGTAAGAAATACTATAGACTGCTGCTATTTATCAGTCACTTATTCCTTGGTATAGCAACCCAAATAGACCAAGGTACAGGAGACTTCTATTTCCTTCCCAGGCTTGCAGCACAGGAGATTTCTCCAGATTCTCTCCTGCTCCCTGTCTTTCTCTGGTGCCCTGGCAAGGTCTCTAGAAGAGAGGTGAAAGTTTCCCTTGTGTGTGTAGACTAATATCCTTTCATATCACGCAATCCTTGTCCTTTAGTGTTTGGGAAAAGTATTGGCTGAATTTTTCTCATCAGGTTGTATAACATCTGGTGTCTCTACCAGGTGAATAGGTGCCCAGAGGCTGTCTCTTTCTCTGGAAGTTCCCATATTTCTTTAGATCCTGGGTTTGCCAGTGGCCCTGCAATAATAGTGCGCATCTCTAGGAGAGACCCAAGAAAAATTGTGACTTTGTGGATAAGTGAGCATTCTGTTGTTTTAAGAATGAGAACATTTATTGTTTACTTTTCTACACTATGAGAAGAGTTTAGGTAACTGTTTTACATTTTTTTTGTCATCTCTATGTGTTTGAATTTTTTTCTTAGTGTACTTCATGAAGAAAATATTTAGAAAGAAAAACTATTATTTCTTGATATATCAGTAATGTAATAGGAAATAATTTGTTAAAATATTCAAATAGTTTCTTTCTCAAAGAACAAGCAATCATCTGATAATGATCACATTTTTATCAGGACCGGTTTAAGAGTAACATACAGTGATACAGTAATTAAAATGCAAGGTTTAACATTTGGATTTAATTATATCTTCCAATAGGCAGATCCTTTCCTGTAGTTGCTTATGACCCATACTAAAGTCACTGTTCACCATTTTCCTGAGTTTTATAAAGAAATAAATCTGATTGGTTGGTATTCATCTCTGTAAAGCTAAGGCACGGCCTTGCTTGCTAAAGGATTTTAGCTAGATAGTCTTCTCTGAAAGTTATAGGAAGATTTTTCAAGTATTTTGAAGGGAAATTAATAATTAAAAAGAAATAATACCTTAACTATAGGACACTCACTTGCATGATATATCTACTATTGATAATTATACAAAAAAAGTTTATAGTGCAAAGTTACACAAAATAAATTCCTGAACTGATCTCAATGTTGTAATTAGTTCCTCTCAGAGTTTTCCCTCTGGACGTGGTGAGGCAGCCACAATTGCTTTCAACACTGTTAGGAAATTGTGTAACTTCTTAAAGGCAGATAGTCATAAACCTTTATTGAACAAATTTTGTATTAGCTGCTGTAGAGATCTAAAATGTTGTAAAGAAATAATTATTCTGAATAACTGTTATAAAAGTGTAGAATTCCTCCTGGACCTCTTTTGTCTAAATATACACTTCATAGTGATAATTTATGATTATAATACAGTCTTTTGGTGTTTCTGTTTGCCCTTTGGGGTTGGGACAAAGCTAAGCATGAATTTTTTTTCATTAAGTTTATTGGTACATTTTAGGTATATGATACAATTGCATTCATCATTGGGATCTTGTACTTTACATGGCATATCTTGGCTCTTATTTTTTCCCCATTCCTTGCCCCCTCCCTTTCGCCTCCTCCACCTTTCCCTGTTTACAAAAACTTTGTTTCCATGTTTTTCTTTTTCTCATATTTTTTCTCTTCCCTTCTTATCTTTCTCCCACCCCTCCCACTTCCCCTACTGCTGGGGTGGAACACTCTGTAGACATCTACTAAGTCCATTTGTTCTAAGACTTGGTTCAGTTCTGTTATTTCATTGTTGATTTTTTGTCTAGGTGATCTGTCTATTTGTGTTAGTAGAGTATTGATGTCCCCCACTACAATTGTATTAGTGTTTATTTTGTTTTTCATGTCCAATAATATTTGTTTTGTATAGTTGGGGGCAGTAGTATTTGGTACATATATATTTATGATTGTCATCTCTTCCTCTTGTATTGTTCCCTTTACAAGGAAGTAGCATCCTTTTTTGTTTCTCTTAGTTAGTTTTGGTTTGAAATCTCTGTATGAAAATAATATAGCTACCCTCACTTTTTTTTCTGGGCTTCTGTCACATGGAGAACTGTTTTCCATCCTTTTACTCTCACTCTATGAATTTCTTTGTGGATTAAGTGGATTTCTTGTACACAGCATATTGTTGGATTATTTTTTCTTATTCCATTCTGCCAGCTTATTTCTTTTGATTGGTGAATTGAGGCCATTAACAATGATGGTTTTAACTGATATGCATTGATTTAATCATTGTCATGTTGTTTTCTTATTGTTTTTTATCCCCCCCTTTAATTTCTTACTTTGCCAGATAGATTTGCTCTGTTGGGCCTCATAGAGTTGTGACCTTCATTGTCTTTCTTTAGGATATTATATACAATTGTTTGGAGTGCTGGTTTGGTATTCATGAAGTTTTTCAGGTGTTCTTTGTCATAGAAATATCTTATTTCCCCACCAATTTTGAATGATAGTTTTACAAGATACATCAGTCTAGGTTGGGGGTTGTTTTATTTTAGGACTTGAAATATCTCACCCTAGGCTCTCCTTGACTTGAGGGTTTGTGTTAAAAAGTCTGCTGTGATTCTGATGGGCTTTACTTTGCATGCGATTTGTTTCTTTTCTCTAACTGCTTGTGATATTTTGTTCTTCTGTTGGGTTTCTGGGATCTTGACTATTATATGTCTAGGTATAGCTTTTTTTTTAATCATGGTTACTTGGACTCCTATATGCCTTTCTTAATTTGTATGTCAAGTTTTACCCCTCTGTTTGGGAAGTTTTCTGTCAGTAATTCTGTGAACAGTTTTTTAAAGTCATTTGTACTTTTTCCTGCTACTTCATAGACTCCTGTCAGTCTTATGTTATTCTTTGCATCATCTAGGAGTTGTTGGATCAATTTTTCATTGATCCCTTACTGTTTTTAAGAGATCTCTCTTTTCATGGTCACTGACTGCAATCCTATCTTCTATATATGAAATTCTATCTTCACATTTGTTCATTCTGCTGTAAATGTTTTCTATGGAGTTTTTAATCTCCTGGATAGCTGTTTGAATCCATTTCATGGATTCCATTTCTTTCCTATGTTGGGCATTCATGGTGTCTATTTCTTTCCTATGCTGGACATTCATGGTTTCCATCATGGTCCTAAGCTCATGTATTTTTTTTTTTAAATCTATTTCTGTTCTAGAGTCTCTAATCATGTCTTTCATTCTGCTCACCATGTTTGTATTTATCTGGGAAATTATTTCTGTTTTGAATTTTTCTAGAGTCTCATTCATCTATTTTGTTACTTCCTGTGGTATTGGTTCAGGGTGTCCAGATGGTTGACTGTCAGATTTTTCCACCCCATTTCCCCCAGAGTTTACCTTTGGTGAGGTGGAAGTCTTTGCCTTATTTAAATATCTTCTCATTTCTATTCTTGTTGTTGGTACTACTCTTATTGATTCCTGGATTAATACATTGATCTTTCACATATAGCTGGTCTTTAGGTTTTGAGTCTCTCATGACTCTGAGGCAATCTCATTTTCATTATACTAGGGAGGACAACTGATTGGATCAATCAAAACATGCCCACGTGATACAATCAGCTACACAATAGCATCAAGCACAGCTTAGAAACTGACAGTTTGTGGTAGTTATTGATCTATTGCCTTTAACTGTGTTAATTAAATCAAAATCAAGGACCAGCCAAAAATATGTTTATAGTGAATAAAATCTTCAATATAGCAACTTTACCCTTCAGGATAGGGACTTAGAAGGAGTTGGGGATGGAGGGTTATACAGATAGGATAGACAGAGGTTAGAAGTGAGGTCATAGGACACAAAAAGATCACACAAACTCTAGGAAGCTATTGAAGAGCAGAGGAAAAGACTAAACAAAACATACACAGAACAGAACAAACAGCTATAGGGAGGCTAGCAACTGTAATCACTTTCTTTTAAAACTAATGGCAATTTAGAGAAGGAAAAAGAGATGAAAAGGAGAAGAAAGAAAAGAAATTTGAATTAGGATAGGAACAGGAACAAAAAGGGAGAGAAATGAAGATCAAGGTAGGGGAGAGAGAGAGAGAGAGAGAGAGAGAGGGAGAGAGATAAGAAAAAGAAGATTAAAAACAGTAAAAATATTTGAGAAAAGAAAAAGATACATTAAGATTTCTTAAGCAATTAAAAATAAGATAAAAATATTTCTTTGAAAATAGAAAATACAAATAGAAATAAAGGCCCTCTTTCAGGGTATGTCTCTGTTGACATAATAGACAGTGTGGGAAGGAGTGTACAGATCTAAGCTAATTAGTCTCAGTAAGCCAGAAGCTGTCCCCTGACGTTCAGACTGATTTCTTTCTGCACTGCCCAAGTTGAGATCTCTGACCTCCTTTTGGGTTGAACTCTGAAAGGTTCTACTGCAGTTTCCAGCTGCCTTTCCCCTGAAGTTAGACCAGGTTCCAATGTGAGGTGCTGGTCCCTCTGACTGACTTACCAACTATGGTGGTGTGGTGTGCCTTTATCATAGAGATTTTCTTCACTTTTCCAGTGGGCTTCAATTTTCATCTAGAAGCCTCAGAAAGGCCCTCTTTCTCTTGTTCTTGGGGGGTCAGGAGCATGGACACTGCTGTGTTGGTACCCACGTGGCTGAGATCCTCTGCTGTTCTGGGCCAAAGGGGTGAGCCGAACAGAGGGTCTATTATTTCTATTTCATGTGCAATATCATTAAGCTCTTTTGTTCGGTGTGATTTAGGTAAGGCAAAAGAGAATGTTAAGATGTGGTATAGAAAGTTCAAAACAAGTCCTACATGTTTTTATAAATTATTATAAATGGAACTAATAAATACATTCCTTAGTATTAATGGGTATAAGGGTAGTACTATGTTGTATCTTCTTTTTCTCCACTACTAATATATACTTTAAACATAGAAATAAATACAAAAATGCAAAGATGAAAATCTACCCTTAATACCACAACTGAAATTCCAGCTTTGTGTGTGTGTGTGTGTGTGTGTGTGTGTGTGTGAATCGCAAGGAATTCACAAGCTATGTTCATAGCTTGAAATCAGCTGAGGTAGGAATTTGCACCATAGAATAGGCAAAGATTATAACTCAGGGCTCTTACTTTTATCCCAGATTTAGCTATTCAATATTTACTAGGCAACCATTGAGCACATTTATTTATCTATATGTATGCATTTCTATTTCTATATTTAGATCTATATGTCTACATTTGTATCCTCTTATAAAATTTGGATGATGCTATAATGCAGCTTTGAAGCTCTGTATTTCTAACCTCCAAAATATTATGAGTCCTCCTGGGAAATTAATGGGAAAACTCATTTTTGTATATCTAGGGAGAACAAGGACCTCAAGGTTTTCCAGGGCCAAAAGGCAATATGGGCTATGGACTTCCAGGCCATAAGGTAAGTGTTTCCAGATTTCAGAGAAATGCTTGGGCTTGAGATCTTCTGAGCTTAACCTTGGCTTTGAAAAAGATCTCTATGTGTGTCGTGCTTCTTATGACTCTCAGAAATCCATGTGAAATTAAATCCTAAATGTTGCCTTTCTATCTGTAAACTTAGTCATTTTATAAAATTTCCTTTTAAAGACCAGCTAGTAGTAGAATAAATCCTTATAACATACATATAGGAAATATCATATGATTCAGGAATCTGGTAAATTATACAGTAGCTGAATTTCTCAAAGGCAGTGGGCTAAACAGATGGTGTCTCAAGATCTCTTTGCTTTGAGGTTCTGATTCATCATAAATTAGATTGTGGTACCCAAAAGAGTGCGAATAAACTGCCCTCAAAGTGTTTTTGTTTTCATTTTATGTATTTGTATCAATAAGAGCCCCATGTCTTCAACAGATATGAGGTATAAATAAATCAAATTATACAGTGTTCTTACTTGGCTTTAATATTCACATTTTTAACTTTTCTTTTTACTACATTATAAAGGGAGAGCATGGAGAACGAGGTGATGTGGGAAAGAAAGGTGAAAAGGGGGAAACTGGAGAGCCTGGATCCCCAGGAAAACAGGCAAGAAAAGATTTTTCAGGTCTTACTACTATAATTTTTATACTTTAAATGGTTCTAACCTACATTAATTTTTACTCTTCTTCTACTAAGTAGGGTTTACAAGGACCAAAAGGAGACCTGGGTCTTACAGTGAGTATCTAATGTAGGGGATAATTGAGGGTCTTGTGCTTACAAAATTACTACTTTCATGACAGAGCTGTAGAATTGTGAATCTCCTGTTGCAGGATTCTAGTTGCTATTTAAATGATAGGCTGCCACCAACTCAACATTAATGTAGTTGCATGAGGTAATTGAATTTGAATGTGAGAGGAGGCATAGCACTTGGCAGTCTTGGCCCACCTCCAGGTGGAGGTATGTGACTGTTTTCCTCTTATCCCTGGTAGGAATTGCATTGCTGTTTTTGGCAACAAGGAAATGAGCTGTTTAAAAGAAGCCAAATGTCCACATGATATTTAGTTTTATTTGATCATGAACTAGTTCCTTGTAGGAAGACTTCTGAAGAGAACAGCAAACACAAAATTGGGATTATATTTATATATTGGTTCACCTGTTCAACAAATATTTGTTAAGCACCCACAACCATTTTCCTCTTTGTTTCCATGTACCATTAAAAATAAAAGGCTGGCTCCTCAAATTCTCATGGGTGAGAAGCTTCTATAATTTCTATAGCAAATTCTAATCCCTCCCTTCTGAGATGAAGGCATTACATTTCCTGAAGTTAAGAAGGACCTTTTCTTTTTATTTTTCTTTCCTTCTTGATATTCCCTTAAGTCATAGTCTGGAGTTGCTGATCCTTTCTAGGTACTGTGTCAGGAAATTCCTGGGATGAGGAGGTGGAATTCAGGTGGTGACAAGCGCAGAGAACCAGACATGTGACAGAGAAGACTGCTCGTGTTCTGCCTTTTTCTCTTTGTTATTCCCACAGCAGTCAGACCTCCAACGATGCTTACTGTGGGTAAAGCAGCAATATATATATATATTATATATATAATATATAA
>NW_022900916.1:57327907-57336137 GCF_012274545.1 Fukomys damarensis
TATATACTCCCAAAGAGTAGAAAGGGAGAGTATGGAAATGACCAGAGTAATAACCTTCATAGGTTTATACCAGCCCTACTGCCTCAACATGGGGAGTAGGACTGGTTTCCTTTCTTGTTCATTCCGTGTTCATTCAATTTTACCAACATATGTTGGGAGTGAAGCAGGTCAGCCTCTGAGATAAACACCAGGGAAAGAGTGGAGAATAAGAGATGATGTTCCTGGGCTCAAGGAGCTATCAGCATAATGGAAAGTAAAATGCAAGGGACGTTCACCTAACATCATGATAGAAGAGGGAATCCAGAGGGAAAGTAATTTCTGATAATGTTTGAGGCAAGAGAATAGGTTTTAAGCTAAAAGGTTGAGACCTTAGAAATGGAGATTCATTTTGTTTACCTTAGTTTTATAGATTCTAGAAAAAGCAGATGAGAAAATGCTTTATGAAAAAATAGCAGGATGAGAAAAATGAAGGAAAAGGGAACTTGAATTAAGTTAAAATCTAGTAAGTAACAGGCATTGAAGTAAACTCCTCCACACCAGTACCAAACTTTCTGAGTACTACAGATGCCAAGGGGCCCATGAAAGAGGCCCTACTCTCACCACTAGCCCCTCTCCAGATGAACTCTTTACTCCAATGAAGAGATCTTGGGGACATAGGATGTAACCACCCTACTCATAAATCTTATCTATGAGAGATACTCTGGCTACACCAGACCTCCAAATTCCCAGCCCAAAGGACCCCAGGTCACAGCACTGTCCTATATTCATAGATCATTCAGGAAGTAGCCAAAGGGTGATATTTTCAGGCGATTTGACAGGCTTGGAAGAGAAGGCTAGCTTCACTACACAAATGATGGGAGGCTAGGGCAGAAAGTCTGGGAGCGCAAAAAGAACAGGGCCAGCTGATGGATGTGGCTGTTCAAATGGGGAACATACATATGAGGTTGCTTGCTTAGCCCTCACATTTCATTTACATAATAGTTCCACAAGGTAAATAGTATTGCCTCTACTTCCAGTGAGGATGATACCGCAGACAGAAAAGTTGAGCAAAAAGTCAACTAGCTGAGGAAATTCATCCAGGCCCAATCATCTTTATGAACTGCCAACCTATCCCTCTTCCGTTACCACCTGTCTCATTCCATAATTTGCCTTCTATTAAATTACTTCTTGACTTTATCCTTTCTTTCAGTTACCCACCTTTCAGTCTGGAGTGTCCTTCAGGCCAATCCTCCCCATTGGCACTACTACCACTGCCTCCTGGTCTTCTTTTCTTTACCAGAACTATTCAGGAGCCTCAAACCTCTCCATTGACAATTTTCTTTAAGGAAAAGTAAGATCAGAGCTTCTCTTTGTTTAGGGATCACATGTATCTCGTTGCCCAGGATAAAGTTCACACTTACAACAACAACAACAACAACAAAAAAAAACTAAGCCCTCTAGATCATCTTTCTTCTACATTTCCTGTCATTCTTTCTGCTATATTCCCTGAGTCACAAGTTCATTCTAGTACTGTAAGGTAATTTGCTTTGTGTGAATGCTGTTCTGCCTACCTAGACTGTTCGCCTGCTCCCCCAAAACTAGTCAGAGTCATTGGATTCCCTGGAATCCTGAACCTCTGGCCATTCCTTTCCTCCTGACCTGTATCATTTCTGTCTGACCCATGGCATTTCTGTCTGACCCACATAGCTCTTTGGTTCTATGTAGCATTTGCAAAAGACTTTTTCTTGTTTTTCTGATTCCTACTGGGTTCTGAATCCTTTGATGGGTATAAAGTTGTGGCTTTATTGTTGGTACCAAATGACCAACATAGTTACTCAGCAATTTAGTGAGAATGAACCATTTTAATCACTTAAACGCAAAGATATGAGGAAAAGATGGGTCTGTGGAACCAATTAAAGCATTTTAAATCGGATTATTTCATAAAACTACATTGAAAGGATGAAAACCAAACTTTAATATATACATTGTTTTTGTAAGTCAGTAAAAGACAAATATCCCAATGGAAAAATGGGATGAAAGACATACAGAGACTGTGTGTGAGAGAATGCAATTTGGAAGCATGACATGAAATAAAACTTGACCTCACTAACAAATACAATTTAAAACAGATATTTTACTGTATCAGAGTGCAATGACTTTATAATAATAACAACCGGAATTGTGTGTGACCTATAAGTGCATTAAATTCAGCCAGCCCCAGTCTTTATAAGCTCCTTCATAAAGATTTCTTGTGTATTGCTGGGGAGAGGGTAGTTACTGCAACTTCTCTGAAGGATGGATTAGCAGCGCTCCTCAAAGACCCTTCCAAATGACCATGCATTTGACTTGAGGGAACAAGCTTTTCAGAATACTTAGTAATATAAAAAATTGTGATACCATGTTAAGTGAAAAACTATAATCATAAAGTTTGGTGAAGAGTATTTTATCCACATGTCAAAAATTAAATACAAATGTATAAAATACATAGCCTCTTTCTAGATATACTGACTATAGACATATATATTTCCCTTTATGTATGCATTCTAGTTTTACATTTGTTAAATGTCTTTCTAAATCTTGAAAAGTATGTTAAGTCCTTAAAAGAAAAGGTGACTGTTGACTCCTTTGTTTTATGCAGTTTTATCACTGTACCTTAGAATTGTATTGGAGTTCTTTTTCAGTATCTAGTTCAAACCACTGACTTTTACTCAATTTATAATTAAAAAATTAAATTAGATTAAAATGACCTAAATGGTTACCATGTATATTGCTTTTTTAAGTCATGTCAACAGCTGTATGTCCTCTAACCCCCAATCCTGTTATTGCAGGTGTGCTCTTTAAAGCTACTTTTATATCTGTTGAATTCTATTATCTTGGATTGAGCTACTGCTCCTTTTCATTTAGATCTAAGCTTCTGTTAATCATCCCTCTTGGCTTCATGTCTTTGGCAAATGTAGAATCCTACCTGTTCTAGGCTCACTTCAGTCTCTTGTAAACACAGGGTGGGACAATTGGCAGCCTCATTTCTAGTTCCCAGACCATCTCAGGCCTTTCAAGCGGAGCTGAGAGGTAGCAAGACAGAGAAGTATTCAGCATCACCAGGACATTTCACAGAGGGCCCAAAGTCAGAATAGATGGAAAGTGATGAGTAGACTTTCAAAATTGGAAATGGGTACAGAAAAAGAGGAGGGAATGTAGCATAGAACGAGTTCTCTTTAGGACCTGGTGCTTCTCTTTGTTGATCAGTACATGTGGTATAAATCATATTGCTGAAAACACATATTGCACCATACCCCATAGGTAGTTCTTAGTGGACCCAGGCCCTGTGCTAGGAGGCTGGTGCATTTACCCTATTTAATCTGTACCACATCCCTGAGATACAGGTATTATTAAGTCATCTAATTGCCAAAGTCACACAGCCGATGAACTCTCTAGGTACAATTTGACCTCTAAAAACTTGAGCTATAATCACAACTCAGCCTTATTTTAGTTATGAAATATTATGTACAACTTTTAACTTCTGTGCTATTCATTTTATTTCCTACAGTGGAAGGATTGAGTGCCGACTATAATAAGGCACATCTTTATTATAGCAAAAAAATACTAAAGTCATACATCTAATGTTAATATACTTTCCTTTTTTCCCAGAAAGAAGAAATTATCAAACTTATTTTTGAAATATGTGGTAAGATTTCAGCTCTTTAAAGTACCAGCCTTACTGTGTGCTACGGTGGTAAGATAATGCATTTACTCAAGTGATATACATTACATAGCTACTGGGCAGGTGTGAAGTTCATTTGAAGTCAGAGAGAAATAGAGGGAAGCAGTGATAGGGCTTGGAAAACCTGCTCTGAGCAGGGACTCATCTTCTCACAGTAGTTAGGGACTGTGAAGGTATAGGCTAGTGTGTGTGGAAGGCAGTCTTTTGGAAGCACCACTCATTTGTAGTCAGTGCTGTTTACTTGAGTTTGGAAAGAAAAATTCAACAAAGAAACTATGAAACTGGTATCTGAGCCCAGTCTAGCTGTACTGATTATGATGATTATGCTCATTATTATGTCTGTGTTTTTTCCAAAGCCAAGGAACCCTTCTGATTTGAATTTTGAGCAGTTTCTAGCCCTGCCTTTAGTCGCTAAGGAAGGAAGACATTCAGGTGTTCACCTTGGCTCACCACTATATATAAATGCTTTCCTGGCTGAACATTTAAGATTTATAAATAGTTACCAGGGACAGGAAGGGAAAAAGAAGAGAGGGAGATTAGGCAAAAGGAACAGATTAATGGAATAATGATGAGAGAAACTCCTGTGCTTAGACAGAGGCAGAAATATTATTGTCTTTCCATGCAGAGAATCCTAGAAGTGGCTTGTCCCCTAAAAGACTTTTGGATCTCAGAACCCGCCTGAGACTCTATAGTGATGGGCCAGATGGAAGTGGTTTCTGAGTTTTTGGGAGCCCTGTAAAATAGCAGGCAGTTTCCTGATTCTTTTTTGTGAGAGGATTGTTGGGCAACATGAGAATATAAATAAAGAAATTGAACCTTGATAATTTTTATTTTTTATGGCTTCTGGAAACTGCATTGAATGATTGTATAATGATCTGAGTATAAGTTGTTTATTGACTGTATCTCTCAGATCACTCCTGTCAAAGGGTTCTGTGGTATAGATGGACTACTGGCCTCTTCTCTCTTGTAACATGGAAGCTGCCATGTCATTGCGGGTGATGGGATTCAACTAGAATACTTAAGTAGAGTTATTCTTGTGTACAGTTTAAGGCCCCAGTGCTTCCCTACAATTAAAAGTTTTCATCCATTATTTCATCCACTGAGCATGCTAGCAATCAAGTCTCTGTTTTCCAACAGGGATGTGGTTGAAGGCTGAAATATCAGCTTTCAGATTAAGCACAAATGGAAGAAGAAAGACCAAATTTAGGATAGTACATAGGGAGAGGGAGAGGAGTACTATTAGGAAGTTATACATGGGGCATGCTAACTTTTAAAAACTATTTTGTTTTAATTTAAGGGATGGACACATAGATGTTTATTGTTTTCATCTGCTGCAATGTGTTTTTCCTTCAAAAATATGTGCTTTTTGAAAAAGAGTCAAGTATAGAAACAAGAAAGTAGACAGTTTCTGGTGGTTTCCACAGTCTCAGAAAAGGAATTCAGGTTCACCCTCAGCCTTCCTGTCCCTCTTCTCCAACGCGGCACTATTCAGTGATTCAGGGGTGGCTTTTGTTCATTCCTGCAGTGTTTCCATCTCAGTATTCATCTTGTAGGTTGTGGGCCCAAATGCAAAGAGACTCCGCTGGAGTTGGTGTTTGTGATTGACAGTTCAGAAAGTGTGGGGCCAGAGAACTTCCAGATCATCCAAAATTTTGTGAAGACTCTGGCTGACCGGGTTGCTCTGGACCTTGCCACGGCCCGCATAGGCATAATCAACTACAGCCATAAGGTGGAGATGGTGGCTAATTTGAAACAGTTCTCCAGCAAGGATGACTTCAAGCTGGCTGTGGACCACATGCAGTATCTGGGGGAAGGCACCTACACAGCCACTGCTCTTCAAGCAGCCAATGACATGTTCAGGGATGCAAGGGCAGGAGTAAAGAAGGTGGCCTTGGTCATTACAGATGGACAGACAGATTCTCGAGATAAAAAGAAACTAACCGAAGTGGTGAAAGATGCCAATGATGCTAATGTGGAGAGATTTGTGATTGGGGTGGTGAAGAAAACTGACCCCAATTTTGAAATATTCCACAAAGAAATGAATGTAATTGCTACTGACCCAGAGCATGTGTATCAATTTGATGACTTCTTTACTCTGCAAGGTATGACTGTCCCTGGTGAAAGGACTTCACTTTGTTCTTCCATGTACTAGATTATCCTGACCAAAAATAGAAATTAGGAGGTTAATGATGCTTATCATGACAATATTAAATTGTAACTCACACCCCATGGAAAGCCATAAAGCTTTTGATTTAATGAAAACTGGCTGATGTCAGGACTTTATCTTCAATACTAACCTTTTAGACATGCATCACACTAATGCTAATCTGATGGTTTCCCTATGCCAAGTTTACTCTTTCACATTGACTAACATTTACTAATGAGGCAACCTAAGACATTGACTCATTCAACTATGTTTAGGATCTGTATCACTTTACAATGAAATATATCCCAATGTTTTGGAAACTGATGACTCGTTCTGGGCCCATTCATGCAAACTTGTGAAGTAAGTAAAAGTTATGCTAACATGGTTTCAGGCTTCAGTTTGTCGTCTTTCCTCTGCCACCCACCTGGTAGTGGGGGCTTTTGGGGATGGGCAATGACTCAGTGCCCCATTCCTTGCTTATTTCAGGTGCCAGCACCACCAGCCCTAGGGGTAGCCTTCCAGGCTAGAAAGATTCCACTTTCTCTTTCCTCCCTTCTTAGAGCTTTCTAACATTTTGTGCCTCATTTCTTCAGCACTTTGCTGGGTGACTAGTGGGTTTATCTGATATATTCAATCTTACTGGGCTAATCATTGTTCGAAAGAATGGCCCACACCTTACATGTTTCAGAAATAGGTATATTTTAATGATTGAAGAACTTCATCATTTTATCTGAAGGAGTTTGTAATCTGTTAGAGTCTATAAGGAACAAATATGTTTTGGACTGGATGGCTTTTTGCAGTCCTACAACCAGAAGTAATTGCTTGTGTAACTTACAATGAGTGAGGCTAGCCCATTACACAGAATAATCCTCAGTTAACCAACACTTGGCATAAACAAACATTTAAGTAACTCTTTTGTCTCTTTGTGCCGTTGTGTATTACCAAATAGTTATGTTTAGATAACCTCCTACAGATGTATAAAATTGCTTTCTAAATTAGTTCACGTTAGCAATTGATCCTATGTAATGTGACGTTGCTTGTTTTAAGAATGCTCATCTCTTTAAACAGGCTCTAAGTAACTT
This sequence comes from Fukomys damarensis, assembly GCF_012274545.1. NCBI lineage: Eukaryota > Metazoa > Chordata > Mammalia > Rodentia > Bathyergidae > Fukomys > Fukomys damarensis. Next base: position 57,334,836 of record NW_022900916.1, read on the forward strand.
TTATTGCTCCTGCTATCTCCCTTTCTATTTCTCTTTTAAAGACACCCTGAAGCAAAAGTTGTCCAAAAAAATTTGTGAGGATTTTGATTCCTATCTTGTTCAAGTTTTTGGTACAGCATCACTTCAACCTGGGTTTGGGATGTTGGGGGAAGAACTCAATGGATCCACTCTGGAGCCTCCCCAAGAAGTTTCTGAACCAGTAAGTAACTGTCTTGCTTATCTTTTGGACTTAAAGTGGCATATTCTGTCTGTTTTACATCAAAGATCACCTCCTTGCCCTGTCACAATCTGTTGGGTATGTGTGTTTGCAGGTTCTTGACTCAAATATTAGCACCTCGATTCAGATTTCCAGGTCTGAAATAGCTCTACAGCTTGTAAGCATGAGTATGAGATTTTTTAAAGTCCATATTTAATAATTATTAAATATTGAAAAAATATTTTAATGCTATATGCCTGCCATGGCCAAAATAATCATGTGTATTAGGACAAAGTAACACTACATTATTTGAATTTGCTCACTTTCTGTGCTTTGTAGATTCTTTTATACCTGGCTACTACTCTCCCTCATTGTACTATGCATCCACTTTCTTCTTTGAACCTTCTTAAGTCTGTCCAGAGTTTGCATGTGTCAATTCTGCCACCTTCCCAAACTCCCAGCCGCGCTTCTGCTCACTGAGCTTCCACCTCTGTGCTCAGAGTCATGGCAGGAGAGAGGCTGTATGCATTTGGTGCAAGGAGGATGCTCTGTTTTAGAGCTCATGTGTCCTTGGAATAATGACTCCTGAATCAATGGAGACAAAGATGATTTCCTCATAGTAAGCTTCTGGGAACACACTTAACAGTTTAGGTTATAAGCAACTGATAGGTTCTTCGAGAAAACTAGAGAGCACCCCCCCCTTACTGGTGAGTGCTAAAGACTTCTCACCAATTTACAGCTAATGCAAATCTAGACTGTTTTCTACTACACATATGGACACCCTTTAAAAAACAGGCTCACAGTCATGTCTCTGTTCTTTAAGTTCAGTGGAGTCCCTGCGCCATCTGTTTCTTCATTTACATGAACCTGCCAACAATAGCAAGTGCACAGGATTCTAATATCAGGATTCAGCTGTCTGTTTTGTTAGATGAATCTCCAGAGCAGGAGCTAGACCAGAGTCATTCAGGAATCAGACCTAGGATACTTTCCTAAGGGCACAGACTAGAGACCTCATTAGATTTTTTTCTAAAAGGGCAGAAGGAGCCAGGGATTTAGCTCAGTGGTGCCGCCGCCTGCCTCACAAGCGCAAGGTCCGGAGTTTGATC
>NW_022900916.1:57336157-57355554 GCF_012274545.1 Fukomys damarensis
TCTAACATAGCTATCTTATTAAATACTAATTGACTTCAAAATGAATCATTCTAATAAATATAAGACATCCACTGAATTGCTTTGAAAGCAGCACACCTGCTGATTTATTTATACCACCTGTGCTATACCAGAGGCCAGTACACTTTTTTGGTAAGGTGTCACATTACTGAATACTGTTGGCTTCTGGATGACTCAATTACTAGTTACTTGAGTCTGTCTTTGAAGTATAAAAATCACCATAGATAATGCTTAAAGGGATAAGTATGGCAATGTTCTGATAAAACTTAGAATAATAGAGGTGGTGGAGTATGTACTCAGCCTTCTGGAGGCTTTGGGCTCAATCCCCAGCACCAAAACAAAATAAAAATTTATTTACAAAAGTAGATGGAGGGTCAGGGATTTAGCTCAGTGGTTCTACCGCCTGCCTCACAAGCACAAGGACTGGAGCTCGATCCTGGTACCCCCCAAACAAACAAACAAATAAATAAATACATTGATGGAGACTGATACTTGGTCCATGGGTTTGCCGATCTTAGCATATACTAAGTATTTTATTTTATTTTAAATTTTATTTTTTGAGACAGGGTCTCACTATGTTGTTGAGACTGACCTGGAACTCACTATGTAGCCCAGGCTTGGTCTCAAACTCACAGCAATTCTCCTGCCTCAGCCTCCCAAGTGCTGGGATTACTGGTGTGTGCCACCATCTCTGGCCTGGATTTTAAAGTAAAGTGTAGACAGTAATTACACTACCTCCTCTTGAGCTTGGACCACTTTGCTCGTGTCTTATCATGTTGGGCCTCTTCTAATCAATCCATGTAAACAATCAATTTCCTACTATATATTTCGATATTTCCTAAAGTCTTTATAAAAAAGAGTGAGCTCAGTTTTTATCCAGCAAGTCAGTCATGGCTGAACTAAGTCCTTCCTCGTAACTGCTCAATGACATTTTTTGGCTAAATTAAGACCAGTAATGTGTATCGATCATTTACTGCTCTGCTAGGTGGTACTTATTAAGATATAGCTCCTGCCTGAGAGAAGTCCATGGTCTGTCAGAGAAATAGATATGTGCAAGATGTACATAGGCTTTACGAGTTTCAGCAGAGCTGTGGATGAAGTACAAGAGATAGTACAGTTAATTTCAGGGAGAGTAATGCGAAGTAATGTAGTCAGCTGGACTAAGGCTAAAAATGCTATGCTGGGGTGGTTTAAACAGCAAACATTTATTTCTCATGGTTCCAAAGACTGAAGAGTCTGAATTTTAGAGTTTGGTGAAGGTTTACTTCCCAGTTTATAGACAGCCATCTTGCTATGTTCTCACAGGGCTGAGAGAAAACTCATGTCTCTTAGAACTCTTTTTAAAGGAGACTAAACCCATTCATGGGGGCTTCCTTCTTATGACCTAAGTACCTTCCAAGCCCTCACCTCCAAATGCTATCACGCTGGGGATTCAGGTTTCAGTATACGAATTTTGTAGGGATGCAAACATGTAATCCCCAGAAACAGAAAGCTTCGCACGGAAGGTAACACTGATCAAGAATTGATAATGGCTAAGAGTTTTTCAAAGGAGAAGTTGGCAAAAGGCAGATTCTTGATATTTCAAGAGAAGATAATAAGTTCAATCTAACTGTACTTAAGAGTATGTGTGGCAGAATAGTGAGAGTCACTGATAAGGACTAGTTTTATGGTTTCTGTGTCAAGTTGGGAGCTTGACCTTCATCCAGCCAGCCAGGAAATAGCAGAGATTATAAAGCAAGGGCCATATGGTTATGACTGACTCACAGAAAGAATAGCCCTGTTCAGAGTGTGAAGGTAACTTGGAAGAGAAGAGCAGGAAAGTGGAGACTGAGCTGTAAATTGTGATAATCTAGATGAGAGTATAAAGCCCTAAAATAAGGCAGAGGCAGTGGGAATAAAAAAAGACACAGAATGGAAAGCTTTTTTTAGGGTGGAATAGCAGGATTCACTGAATGAACAGATTTTTTTTTTTTGAGACAGGCTCTCACTAGGTAACTCAGGCTGGTCTCAAACTCAGGCTGGCAATTCTCTTGCCTCAGCTTCTCAAATGCTAGGATTATATCTGTGCACTACCATGCCTGGCAGTAACTGAATGGACTGGAGATTAGAAAGAAGGAGGAGTTTTTGTAATTATTGGGTTCTATATTGTGGAGACAGGTTGGATTGAAACACCATGTACTGAGATGTAGGCTGCAAGAGGAAGGATACATTTTTAAAGGAAAATAATGTTTAGCTTATATATTGTAAAGTGCTAGGGGAACATCCAAGAAAGGTAATACAGAATGAGGACCAGTGAGACCCTATGCCTCTGGTGTCAGTCTCTAGAAATCTTGTGACCCTGAAAGATAGGTGCTGTTAGAGATATGGTAGATGCAGTTAGTGGTGACTAGGACAGGGGCAATGGCATTAGACTAATACACCCAAAGTAGCTTGGGTTTACAACACTGAGAGCTAATGGAGGTGAACTGAATCTCAGGTAAGTTTCTCTAGGGAGCATTTAAGACAGTAGGAGCCTGCAATGAACTGGAGCTTCTTGGGTAGTCTCTCTTGTCACTAGGCCTTCTCATTCTGGCTCACTTTGAAGAAGAACCAACACACAATTGAATTTTTAAACAATTGATTTCCTAATAAATAGTCTGAAAATACGTATATGTACTGAAAGTCTCTAGGCTATCCGTCTTTCTATCATATATACACACAAATGTAAAAGCATATTTCTATTTCTCTGAATAGAAATCTATCTTTAATAAGTATAATTGCACTATTCAAGCATTTAAAATCAAATGGATTTGTTCAAACTTTCAGATTCTCAAGTTGTTTTAGAGCTTACTCGAGGCAGTGCTGCAAAAAAGGAGAAATGATCTCAAAATCCCCTTGCCCTTTTTTGTGTCTCCTCTTCTTTCCTCTGTTGTCCCTTTTATCACTCCCTTAAGACACTCACCCCTGTCCTTCCTGCTTCCTTTTCTTTCTACCACAATCTATTCTTAGGAGAAAAATGTATCAGTTACTAATACTGCAGTATGAAATCTAAGTCGGTGGCTTCCCCCTCAGAGAAGGACTAACATTTGAAGAATTATGTCTGACTGTGGAATGAGACCTGATCCTGGTTAGATGAACTTTAATGATCTGGGAACAAGTACGCTGGGACTAGGGAACTAGAAAGCTCAGCTTTACTAACTTCATAATACTTAGGCAGCCTCCTACTCTGTTTCTTTCATAGGCTGGTCTTGGAATGCTAAATATATGCTTTCGTTCTATTCAATCCCTCTTCTAAAATCTGGGGAGACTTATGCTTTCTTTTGGAATTTCTTGCATCTTATATCATTAATTATTACTTATGTATGTTCCTCAGCTTTCCTAATGGATTTAAATTCCTTGAGGAAATAATGTGTCCCCAATTAAACTTTGTGTCCTACTAATAATATAAGACTTTACATAGTAAGTGCTCAATAATTGCTTATTGACGTAATGAATACTATTATCAATTATCGGGCTCAAAGAGAAATCTGAAGGTTTTCTTCAGTGAAAAATATCGGTTGGCCTTTGTGGAGATGGGAAGAGCTCTGAGGTTGGGGGTAGATGAGAAAGAGAGGAGGGAACGGAGAGACAAGAAGAATCAAGGAGTAACATGTTTATATCCTAGGACCCCTCAATGAATTATTTATTATTATTTGTTGTTGTTGTTGTTTTTGAGACAGGGTCTCACTATGTAGTTGAGTCTGACCTGGAACTCCCTATGTAGCCCAGGCTGGTCTTGAACTCCCAGTGATTCTCCTGCCTCAGCCTCCCGAGTGCTGGGATTACAGGCGTGAGCCACCATGCCCGGCTATGAATGTATTTATTATGTATCACTAACATGCACAATAAAAAAATTAAAGATAGCAGTTGTACTGTTATAAAAATATAATATGCATAAAATATTATGTTTTATGGGATTAATAATAACATTTTCTCTTCCTCTATTCTTTTTGACTTTATCAGTTGGATTAAGAATTACAAATGGGAGCAATGCAATAAATTGAAATCAACATCATGTTAGGCCAATTGGTTATATCCAGTTATGTCCCATTAAGCCCATAAGCTTATGAATTTCCTGAAGAAAGTCACTGTCATTTTAAATGCCTTGATAAATTATGTCAGCGCATAGGGTATTTATTCAGTGCAGCTGGTTTCTTGTAGTAATATTTTAGATTTTTTCCCTTGGAAGAAGTAGAAAGGAAAGAGAATCTTTCTAAAATCTTCTCATTTTTGTACTATGAAAAATTGTTCTCCGACTGTAACTTAGAGAACTGGCAGCAAGGTTTTCTTCTCTGTAGAAGGGACGCTTCCAGATTCTTGCACTGTGGGTTCCCAGCAACCAACCTGAAGACTGAGATGGCCAGGCCAGTGGAAAGGACCCCTCTGGGCAGCTCTTGCGTTAGCTGGAGGAAGAGTAATGGCAGAGAGAGAGGATCTGTGTCTTCCTTTTCTGCTTCCTGATGGTGCCTGATACAGGCAATGACAGCATAAGTCTAGGATGCTGGCTGCTCATTTCCATGAAAAAGAAAACCAAAACATGTATTTGGTTCCACTGTACAGGACTGAAAACTAGCGCAGTGACCACGTGCTGGCGGCTCCACCCTCCCTTTGCCCACTGTCCACTTCCGTTTCCGTCTCGCCCTCTCTCCCTCTCACAGTCTCCTTTCCCCGTGCTTACTCATTCGTATTCCATCCCATGATACGTGTAAATAAAGCTGCTTTCGAGACCAGGCTCCCCTGGCAATTTTTGAAAGAATTAGTGAATGATAGAGTCAGATGAACGCCTTCATCCCCAAATCTGGCTCTGGGTTTTGTTCTTAGCTCTAAGGCGATTCCTGTGCTCTGAGACCTGTTCCTTTCTGTCTCTTCCAAATTCAGGTCTTTGCTTCACTGTTGTGCCATTTTCTGGCATCTTTTCTCTCTCCTTCCGGTGTCAGTAAATCGGGTTCAGACGCCCCTATTGAATGCCCCTAGCTCTCCCGTGGCCCACATGTTCTTGCTAATGTCCTACCTCTATCTCTTCATAATAAAATTATGACTCAGGCCAGTCTCTGGTGCCTCTTTCTTTTTGTCTTCCCTTCCTCCTTCCCCGACACTGTCTTCCCTCTCAGCTCATCATTTCCCATTAGGAAACTTTCTGAAGCCAGGCTACTGCCTCACTATGCCGCTAACTTCTTGCTAAAAATAAGTCACCAATGACCTCTTGATTGCCAATCCTCTTGCCATAGTTCTACCTAATTTCTCTTTTGCATATAACACCATGGATTTTCCTTTGTTTTTTTTTTTTTTAACTTTTCCTTGATTTTGAGAGTCTTCACTTTTTCTCTCCCCTGAGAGTATTACTTTGTAGTCACGGACTGCGTTTATCTTTCTCTGCCTATTCCTTGAATATTAAACTACAAATTTCTCTGAGATCCTCCCTCAGTCTATTTCTCTTTTTCCACATCCTCACTGCGTCCATTTCCACATAGGTCCACTGCTGTTAAATCTGGCTTCCTAGTCCAACCTTCCTCTTGGACCCCACACTCCCTTTTGATGACAGATGAACACCTTATTCTGGGTATTCCACAGGCATTCATCAAGGAACATAGTCACCATTTCCTTTTCATTGGAAGAATTTTATAGCCTAAATTTCCTTTTCATTGGAAAGATTGCTTTCCCACTAACCAGCCAGGTCTCTGATAAGAAACCTGGAATGAATCTGTCATTCTCTTCTCACTTTGTCTTGCACGTTCACTGGCACTGACTTCTTTGGTCTGCTCTTAGCATCCCTCTTTTTACGCTATACATCTCTCTCCTCATCCATAACTTGCTTCTCTTAGATCAAGACCTGCTCATTTACAGTGGACTCTTGACTTATGAACTCAATTTGAGAGGGCAGGTTGTAACTCAGGTTGGTCAACTGAAGGCTCAGGCTCCTCTGTACAGCCTTCAAAGTTTCTCTCCTGTATACAGGCAGATCTCAGGGTCCTTAGAAAAACATTTGCCCAAGATTTCTCAATTAACCCCACACAGTAAAGAATGTTGTAATATTACTTCCATAACCTTTTAAGGGTTAAAATCTATACCTGAGACCATCTGGAAGCACAAGCAGCCGGCATTCAGGTCATAACCAGGTCATAAATTAAAACTAAAATAACTATCGTAACCAAAGTTGTTCCTGTGTCAGGCCGGTCATAACTGGAGGGTCCACTGTATTTTTATATGAATAGTATCATATAGGAAACATAACTTGTTTCCTATCTCTTTTTTCTTCATTATTTCCCATTTATTCATTGCCTCTTGATGGTGTCACTTACATATTTTTATTTTTTAAAATTAACCATTACATTATGTCATTCACATATAATTCTATTGTGGTTCATATTTTATCATGGTGCATATTTTAATTTAGGAGTAAGCCTCTGTGACAGTAGAGTTAGTAGGAGAAATAACATAAATGAGTGTGTCTATATTTCCTTTGAATGCTCTAAACTTACAGAATACAAAAAATAAAAGTATAAAAGGAAATTTTGTAGGCTGTTTACTCATACTGTTAAACGAAGTAACCAACTCAAAAAGCTATAACCAATGCTATTGAAAGTACAAAAGACATGGATGGGACAAAGACTAGTCTTTAGTTTCTCCACTGATGGAAAAATTGACTTGATTTCTAAAATCAGACACAATTATTCATAGGTAGCATTGACTTCCTATATATACAGATATGGTTGTCTTAGTCAATATTATAATTTACTTATGTATGAAAGAAAATTAATACTCATCATAGTGGTCAAAAACAAATTCTTGATAAAATCCTATATGTTATCTAATCATTAGTATTGCTGTGTGAAGTTGCTATGTAAATATTGTATAATGCTAATAATAGGTTTATTACCCTTAGAATATAAAATACTTCTAGCATATGGAGGAAAAAGAAACCACAACGAAAACATTGCACACTGATGTAGAAGAAATATACTGTACCAGGATAGTCAGAAAACCTGGTTTATAGTCTCAGTGATGAATCTAAATACTTTATTCCCTGAGGTTCAACAACTATATTTTTTCTCATTCTATGATTTTTTTGAAAATAAAATGTCTCTCTTTAATGTATGTGATCTTTTTATTTATTTATTTTTATTTTTTATTTTTTGTTTTTTTGAGACAGGGTCTCACTATGTAGCTGAGACTGGTCTCAAACACGCAGCAATCCTTCTGCTTCAGCCTCCCTAGTGCTGGGATTAAAGGAGTGCACCACTATGCCTGGCATCTTTTATTTATTTTAAAAGTAAATTATCATTGCTTAATTCACCAATTTTGTTGTATATTCCTTTTTCTAATTTTATGTATTTTTTAAAATTTAATTTATTGGTACATTCTAGGTAGACAGTACAGTTACATTCATTACTGGGATCTTGTACCTTTACATGACAGGTCTTGGTTCTCATTTTTTCCTCTTGTCCCTACCCTCCCTTCACCCTCTCATCCCCTCCCCATTTAAAAACACTTTAATTCCATTTTTACATTTTCTCATATTTTTTTCCTTTTCCCTTATTCCCCCTTCTGTATCCTTCTCACTGTCCTTACACCTTTGGTCCTTTTCTTCCTATTTGCTAAGTGTCCCATTAGGATCTTGAGTAATATTTTAGTTTTTCACACCAGAGATACTATTAGGTATTTGCATATGTGTGCCTTATTTATTTCACTAAGAAGTATATCCTCAAAATGTACCCATTTAACTATGAATAAATCTACTTTCTCATTCTTTATGGCTGAGTAGTATTCTATTTTGTAGAAAAAACACATCTTCTTTATCCATTTTCTAATTGATGGGCAGATCAGCTGTTTCCAACTTTTAGCTATTATAAACTGTGCCACTATAAACATGGGTGCGCATATATCACTGTGGTATGCTTCTTTTAATTCGTTTGGAAAGATACCCAGCAGAGGGATGCCTGGGTCAAATGGAACCTCTAATCCTAGTTCTTTGAGGTATCTCCTTATTGACTTCCATAGTGTTTGCACCAGTCTGCACTCCCACCAACAATGGAGAAGGTTTCCTTTCTCCCCACAACCCCGCCAACATTTGTTATTGTGTGATTTCTTGATAGCAGCCATTCTTTGTGGGGTGAGGTGAAATCTCAGTGTTGTTTTCATCTGCATCTCTTGAAAGACCAGTGATGTGGAACATTTTTTCATATATTTACTTGCTGCTTTTACTTCTTTGTTTGAGAAGTGTCTGTTCATTTCAGATGCCCACTTTAGAATGGGGTCTTTATATTTGGAGGGCTGGTTGTTTTGAGTTCTTTATATATTTTAGATAATAGTCCTTTGTCTGAGGAACAACTGGTAAAAAGTTTTCCCCACATTGTGGGTTGTCTCTTAGTTCTGTTGATGGTTTCTTTTGCAGTGCAGAAGCTTTTTAATAAGATGAGATCCCAGTTGTTGATTTTATCTGCTAGACTTTCCCACATTGTAGATTGTCTCTTCTGCTGATGGTTTCTTTTGCAGTGCAGAAGCTTTTTAATAAGATGAGATCCCAGTTGTTGATTCTATCTGCTAGTTCCCATGCTACTGAGGATTTGTTCATAAAGTCTTTTCCTATGCCAATGTCTTCAAGAGTTCTGTCTAACTTCTCTTCCAGCAAGTTTAGTGTTTTTGTTTTTATGTTTAGATCTTTAATCCCCTTGAATTTTAATTTAGTGCATGGTGACAGATAAGGGTCTAATTTTAATCTGTGACTTCACCCTCTCATCCCCTCCCCATTTAAAAACACTTTAATTCCATTTTTACATTTTCTCATATTTTTTTCCTTTTCCCTTATTCCCCCTTCTGTATCCTTCTCACTGTCCTTACACCTTTGGTCCTTTTCTTCCTATTTGCTAAGTGTCCCATTAGGAAGGTAGCTGAGTGCATCTGGAGTTGTTTTTGTGTCTTCCAGTCTGTTCCACTGATTCTCAGGTCTGCTTCTTTGCCAGTACCATGCTGTTTTATCACAGTGGCTTTGTATTATAGTTTCAAATTGGGAATTGTTATACCTGCTGGCATGTGTCTGCTGCCTAGTATGGCTTTTGCTAATCTAGGTCTCTTCTGGTTCCAAATGAATTTTTGGATTCTTCTTTCTAGTTCTGTGAAGTATAGTGTTGGAATTTCAATTGGTATTGCATTGAATCTGTATAGCAGTTTTGGTAGTATGGCCATTTTCAGTATGTTGATTCTTCCTACCCAGGAGCAGGGGACATCTTTCCCCTTTTTCTAATTTTAATTTTATAAGTATAATTTCAATATACATAATGACCACATTCATCATAGGGAATTTGTATCTGAACATGATGTATCTTGACTCCTCTTATTTTTTTCCTGTTCCCCACCTCTCCCTTCAATCTTTCTTCCTCTCCTTATTTATGAAAGCCCCATTTCCATATTTTCTTTCTTTTCTCATTTTATCCCCCCCACTTCCCCCTTTCTTTTGAACATCTTTTTCTTACTTAATCTAGTATACATTTTGGCCCTTCTTTTATCATGTTATTCCCTAAGGAATGACATTCTAGAAGTAAATTCTGACACCTGTATGACATGGGGCGAATCATTTTTGTTTCTTACGATTCCCATTTCTTTATCTATAAAACAAGAATATTCTTCGTGCTCTAAAGCACACAATCACAGCAGGCGAAAATATTGCTGGGCAATGCCATACCAGCAGGCATTAGACTAAGCTCTGAGAGGGTTTACTTGGAACCGAATAGAAAAGCCTGAATTCCACCTTCACAGAAGTGCAGCCCAAGCTCAATGGGTTCCCAAGTTCTACAACCTTGAAATGCAAATTAAAGCCTTCAGTTTAAATACTTGCAAAGCATTCTTGTTCCCCAGGAGGTATCTCTCAAGAAGGGCTCCTGAGCAGTAATGCTTGGAAGGCACTGGTTGTCAAGCCCTCTGACAGTGGCAGAATCTTTCACACCCAAATAGGAGAAATTGTGACTCTCCCTGCTTGGAAAATGCTAAGTCTGAATACAAGGGATAATGCACAGGATAATTAGCGTTCATCCAGAATAGACATGAGCTCAGACTTGAAGAGCTTGTCTATAATATATGCCAGATTCTGGGCAACAAATTATGAGGAAAGTGTTCAGAAATGAAAACCAAAGTTTTGGAATGGTGTGCTGCCTGGTTGGCAATTCTTAGCTTATGCATTCATGTTCTGGGAATGCTGCACTGGGTATGTTTTCCTCTACTCAAATTGCAGCTGTTAGAGCAGAATGATTAACATATCTGCTCATCCAGTTGTGTGCAGAAGCCCTGGACGTCCCCCTAGACTCCCATTCTGTACTTTTTCTATGGTGAACCCCTGGATGGAGCTGAGGCCACCCACTTCTTCAAGGCCGGAGCAGAGATGTGCAGACCTGTGGGCAGGCTTATGTTTTAACATTGATTTTTCAAAGCAACATAACAAATACCTGAGCGTCCCCTGTGAATCACCAGGGTTTCCTTTGGTTCACTCACAGTTCAATTCTGAGTTAGTTTTCTCCCAGAGCTCATTGTCCTCTGTCCAGAGGCAACCCTTAGCATGAATTTGGTGTTTATCCTGCCATTTAAGTTTGTTTCTTGATACAGTCGTAGAGTTGGAAGCTGGGTTAGGATCTAATCTTATTTTGTTTTTATTTTACAAAGGATGACATTAAAGCCTAGAGGACTTGGATCCTCCAAAGTTGTCTTTTTCTGTTGTGCCCTGTGCTTTATTAAGTTCAACCTGCAGATGATTATAATAGACCCCAACCCACTGTGAATTTGTTCAGTAGCTACTATTTTCTTATTTACAGAGATAAAAAGAAAAAAGAGAAAAAGTAAGAAAACAAGCAAAAGTGGCATAATTTAATTTCTCTTATCAGGAATGTGATATTTATACAACTGAAATAGAAAACAATACAAGACAGTGGAAAGAAGGACCATTTTTCTCTTTCCTCCACTCTCTTAAGCTCATTGTCTGGAGCTCTTTAAATTTGACAGACACAAGACAGATGAACAAGAGGAGCACAAGTAAGCGTATTAAGGTGCAGCACACATAATGCACAGGAACACTCCATGACGAATAATGCAGAGGGGCAGAGAGCACTGTGAGCTTGTGCATCATCCTAACCAAAAGAAAAATACATTTGCAGATGGTGACAAGACAAAGGAAAAGGACTTTGGGCTTCTAGGGTAGCAAATTAGGGGAAAGCGAATATATGGAAGAACTAGCACAACACAAGGACTACATAAATCTGGCACTGTCTCTGGGCTGGGACTAGGGCTGTCTTCAGTGATTAACTCTATGCTTCCTAGTAGAGAGGTGGGTGCGACTTTAAACATTTATGTTTTGCTTTTAGGCAAATAAGGAGAGGGTGGAGAGCTTTTCTTGGATCAGCTTTTCTTATGTGTCAACTGCCCTTAGCTCAAAATAGTATGCAAAAGTGACATATTTCGGGGCGGGATGTAGAAGAGGATTGCAGGTTCAATTCTATACAACTGGGGCCAAGCGTAGGAGAGTCAGAAGGTACTGTACACTCTCTAGCAGGGGAGAATGAGTACTGACTGGATATCAAAACTTTACAGGGAGAGACCAGCTTTTCCTGAGATATTGTGAAGGGGTTGATTTGAGAGCCTGAGGCAGAACAAAGAGGAAGGAGAAATGGGGAGTTGGGAAAGGAAGTAGGGGGAGGCCAGGGTATAACTGGTCGAGGAGAGAGTTTGTGCAGGCTCTGTAGATCAGATGAAAAAGCTTTCTCCCATCAAACTGGCAATAATCTAATTTTTCAATCAGAATATCTAATAAATGGTGATTGTTCAGGAAAGGAAATGAGCATTCAAATTTGTAAAAAAAAAAGTATTTGGAGAAAAGGTTTTCTCAAAAGACTTAAATATATATGTTCATTAACCTAGCAAATAGCCGTGAGATTTATAACAGAAAAAAGGAAATATATTTCCCTAAAGGCCATTAGATTGTGTGTGTTCTATATTTGAAATAGTGTTATAGTCACAGTCAAATACATGCTCTGATCATAGTATAATAAATAAAAAATAAGCAGCATCTCACATGGTAAACCAAACATACAGCCTTTGTTTTTTTTTTGTTAAAAATCTATACACATAGAAAAAAAGACTGGGAGAATGTATCAGTAACTAGTATGATATCTCTCAGAGGTAGAATTACATCTTCTATTTATTTTCTTCTCTTTGGTTGTTCATATTTTCTAAAGTTCCTTTCCATGTACATGTTTGCTTTTATAATAGGAGAGAGAGTTATAGAAATTGCACACCATAACAAATTGTGCATTTGTTTAAATAATCTGAAATTGTGTTCATCCAGAAGATTGATGACATTTTCATTTATAAACAAGGTTAATTGTGCTTATTCTAAATTGTGGTGTAATGTTGCAGTGATCAAAATTCCTACATGGTTATATGATGACAAAGAAAACAAATAGTCCCATACTCACAAGAGGTAGAGATTAATTTATAAGGCTGCAGGACTCAAGACTCCAAGGCTGAGTGAATTGCTTTAAGAAAACTATGCTTCACAGAGCACTTTGGCAAAGAAACATTCTCGCTCTTCAGATGATATACCTGAAGCGTAGACTAATATCAGTTAGCTTCTGCCTTTGATAAACTGATTCTCAAATGCTTGTTTCTTTCTCAAAATGACATATGTGCAAGCAAAAACTAAAAACAATAGTGTTCATTGTCTGAGACCAGGTCTTTTTCCGTTCTTCCTAGTGGGGAATGGGGGACTGAGGGTCTTTCTCTAGCGTTGAAGTTCTCTAGTTGTGTTGTTGTAACGAAAGTTGATATTCAAGTTGCCATGTTCCACAGAGGATCAGACTAAGGGAATGTACAGTTTTACCTCCATTTGTACCAAAGGTTGTGTTTTGGAACCGCCAAAAAATTACTGTAGGGCTGACAACCTAAACTAAGAGAAATAAGTGCTCTGACTTACGTGCTAGTACTTAATAACAATAAAAATATACATACATCAAATATAGAGTTAATTAGCCCTTTTAGAATGTGTGTGTGTGTGTGTGTGTGTGTGTGTGTGTGTGTGTGTGTGTGAATGTCTGTGTGCAGAATCAAATGCAATAGAACAGCTTCAATGGCAGAGGACAGTGAATGATGACACACAGCCCTGGTCAGAATTTGTCAGAAACCCTGTGTAGAAAAGGATAAAAAACTACTGACTGCATTGATTCACCTTTTTAAAGCTACAAAACGCAAATAAATTCAAAAGAGGGGGCTTTGAAAGGACAAATGTCCATACTGGCTCACAATTCAAGTGAACAATTAGCTTAGTCCCAGGAAAAAAAAAGAGAGCACAGTTGTTCCCACAGAGTGTTTGCCTAGCTCCTGATAATGGTCAAGAAAACTGACATGGCTTTCCTTTTTTAAAAGCAAAACACTTTTCTTCCTGTTTCATTATATATCATACATTTAAATAAAATCTAGAGATTTTAAGTCCTGACAATTTGCTTTTGAAATTATAAACTTTGTGAATTAGATGCCAGACAATATCAGACAATTTTTGTAGAAGCTAAGCACTATATGGCATTTGGATTTAGTGAGGGTTGGGATGATAGGACAGGCAGTCAAAAGGTGTTTTCAGCTGAGATTAGGAAAGCAGTCAAATGAGATGGCAAGTGATTGCTATTAGTATTTTTATATCAACTGTCTTATTGACCTTTGCCACTTCAATTGCCAGCCTCAAAGTGTGTTAGTTTTGTTATAGCTGATTACATTTTCAAGATTTCTAGTATTAGGAAATGGAGAGAAAAAGCCATGAAAATTTTCTGGCCTGATTGCATTCCTTATAGCAAAGACTAAACAAAAAATGAAGAAAATAAACCCTTCTCCATCTCACATCTTTCATGCCCTGCATGCAGATCTCCCTGGAAGTTCTGGCACAAAAGCATCCATGCCTGGGAGTAGTACATGGGTGTGTACAGACACCTACACAAGGTGGTGGGAAAATGCACAATCTAGATTCATTCCCAGGATGCTGATGTAGAGGAGGGGCATTATTTCTTGAGCCTTCATTTGAAAGAGTTGATATCTGAGTTAAGGAGTTACAATAATGCTGAACCTTGTGTGTGTGTGTGTGTGTGTGTGTGTGTGTGTGTAGTTCAGTGTCCTTGCAGGCCAGGATGAAGAAAATGAGTCTCCAGAGCCTACCTGGGCTGATGGCTTGGCCACCACTGCCTCCTCCAAAGTTGCCACCACTCTTGGACCATCACTGAGCACCTCTGGTGACATGAGAACCAGAACTCCAAATCCAATTTGGACACCAGAGATGGAAAATTTATTGTACAAAGGTAAGAAATATCTTCCAACGAACTGCCATATTTCCCATGAGAGGAAGGCACAGAGAAGATGGTCTCTTAAATCTCATCCATTAAGGCTGTAAACAAGGAAGACAAAGATATTTTTCGCTGACTTATATGTAGAATCTGAAACCAGATGGCTGTAGAATAAATTTGATAATAAAATTTTTAAATTCTTATTTTAGTTTGAATACCTTTACAGAAGATTGTGTTGTCCTGTTTCCAGCTGTTCCCTGTTTTCTTACACATGCCCTTCCCTTGATCATATAAAAAGAAAGAAAATACTGAAATTCAGATTCTGATTCCATTAGCAAGTTTTCCATGGAGCTGATACATACAGAAAAGACATCATTATATACATTGTTTTGTAAAATATTTAAGAAAGATAATATCCATGTCCTCAAGAACCTTAGATTGTCTTGAAAACAAGACATACATTAGTCATTATTTATTTTGTTTTTAAGAACAGAAGTAATATGTTTGTTCCTTTCCATTTTGCCTAAAGAGGCTTTGTAGGAGATGTAGATTTAGAGGTCAGTTTTTGAAAATGATTAATCATTATTAATCATGATGTTGGTAATATCAATAAATACTACTATTTATCATAATAATTGATAAATGATTCAAGATATACTCTAAGTCTGGGGAAATGGAGGAAGGGCTGGTTCTGCTATAGAGAGGTGAAACTTATGACATATGAACTATCTCACAAAAGTCTTACATAGCAATTATCTACTTGGTCTTTTGTTCTAGACATTCTCTCCTTGGAATCACATCCTCACATAGGAAATAGGAATCAAGGCAATATGGAGTGTTGTTCTATAAAAATGGATTTAACAAATGAGCAGCTCTGTGATTAAAGGAGCCTCATTACCACAATACGGTTCTCTTTTGCTTTCCTATAATAGTTGCATTTTTGAAGTTTATTTATAAACTGACATAAGAAGTCATGTCATATTTTAGTGTTCTGTAAGAGCTGTCCTTCAATAAAGAATAGAGGCTCCTTTTACTTTTTCAGTATCTTAAAAGGTTTTCCTTTTTTAATAGGCACAGTGTAATCATAATGGTATTTTCTGTGAACCAGCTAGAATGGATGTGTCCAGAAGGCTGAAGCCATTGTCTCTCTACTATTAAGTTGGGTTTTAAATAAAACCCCACAGTAAATGAAAGTAATCTTATCTTTCTTCTGTCAGTGAATCCCCACAAAAATCTCAGTCAGTGACATTTTATAATGCTTTCAGGAAGATATGCATTTCAATGCTATTTCATGAAGATCAGAAGCTTTTGTTTCCTAAGGAGTGAATATCTAATAGTAGAGTGTCAAATGGTGGGCAGAATATTTTGAGTATTATGAATTATTTCACTAATTTTCTTAATTGATCTGTTAGTATGCATAGGAAAAAAATTACTTAAATAACTTCATAAAGCTTTTATAATGCATCACTTCAGTAACATTTTTTCCCTCTGGTAATATTGTGTATCTTTTTCTCACCCTAGATCAGAGATGTCTGGAACCCTTGAAGCCTGGGAACTGCGGTGACTATGTGGTTCGATGGTATTATGACAAACAGGTCAACTCCTGTGCCCGCTTTTGGTTCAGTGGCTGTAATGGCTCAGGAAATCGATTCAACAGTGAAAAGGAATGTGAAGATGTCTGCATGAAGGAGTGAGCAAGTAAACTTACCTGTCTCTATCAAAAATCTAGAAAGAACACAATGCAAAGGAAGCACCATATTGGCGTGTGTACTAAGCATTTATAATTTATAAGTATACTTGAAACTGCAATGTAGGTACATTAACTCCTACACAGATGAGAGAGCTAAGAATCTGACAAATTTAGTAGCTCGTCACCTGTCACCTAACTAAAAGATGGTGGAACTGGGAATTTGGACTCAGGACTGTTTAACTTCTGTATACAGCTCTGTTTCACAGCCTGCAGTGTGATTCTGATGCCTGTTAATTCCTATTGGCTGTATTATGTTGTCTCAAACCCCACCCTGCACATGTCCCCTCTCCCCTGTCACTCTCACTACCCTGTCAATAGCAAAAGGCAACTGGTGGAGGAGAACTTAGGTTTGAAGATCAAAGGGCTGTGTGTGCGCCTGAATGCTGAGTTAGGAGGGGTTATCGTTAGGGTAGGTCTTTGCCACAGTTGCCCTAAAAGTGATAGCAGAAAGAAACTGATCTGAGTCAAAATTACTTAGGTCAATGCATTCTAAACTGTCCCTTCCCAATCCTCCAATATGTCTGGTAACAAAGCCATCATTGTGTGATTAAACTTTATATTTAAATAAAACCAATTTTTTGTATTCTTCCTTCAAATATGTGAGTGGGACTTTTGAGTTTGTTGGAGATAGAATTAGAAGGCACTTTGCAGTCAACAGCCACATAAATCCCACATCTACTCTTGAGCAAAGCATTTTAAAGATAGGACTTACCCTGAAAATGAGCCACCAATTGGGGGCTTTTTGACGGGTTGGGTCCGTCATCTTATAATGATTTCGTGATATGAAGTCGGACTATTAGTCCT
The DNA here is from genome assembly GCF_012274545.1 of Fukomys damarensis. Lineage (NCBI taxonomy): Eukaryota > Metazoa > Chordata > Mammalia > Rodentia > Bathyergidae > Fukomys > Fukomys damarensis. The sequence goes on from NW_022900916.1 coordinate 57,353,051, forward strand.
GAGCTGAGCTCAGACAGCATTTGTCTGTATCATCTCACAGGACATTGTTTTCCATTCAGGCTTGTGGCTCATTCAAGTTCAACTCCTTAAAAATGTGTTTCTAGAGTGGCAATCTTAGCAAAAATATTACAATTTTATGGAGAAAGCAAATTTTTATTATGTAATATCTGATGCTACAAAAGAATATATGCAACGTGATTGTAAATTTTTAAATGTGAGAATGAAATAAACACCAGTGAACTCATCACCTAGAGAATGAACCTTTTTTGTGTGTGTGAGTGTGTGTGTGTGAGTGTGTGTGTGTGTACCAGGGTTTGAACTCGTGACCTTGTGCTTGCAACTCAGGTGGCAGAACCACTGAGCTAAATCCCTGGCCCAAGAATGAATCAAATTTTGCTGATTCTATTGCAGTTCCTGTGTGTTCCTTTCCACCACAGACCCCTGCTCTAGATTTTCTAATTTGAACTCTTTGTTGCTATTGGTTCTTATGTGTAATTTTACATGTAAAACTACACTTGATCCCTATGGATCACTAAACAATAGGTATTTAGTCTTGATTATTTTAGAGCTTTTTAAAAATGGTGCTGTACTCTAGTATTCTGCAACTTGCTATTTTCATTAAATATTATAAATAATTCATGTGTTTTCCCAGAGTAATGTATTCCTAGTTTATTAGGTTTTTGATCTTTAGAAAATTTGTGTCAAAATTTGCTAGATCATTACATTATTGCTTATATATATTTACTTTCACAGTTGTATGATATTTGTGTGAATATACACAATATTTAACCATTACTATGATCAACACGATTTTTTTTTACTGTTTTACCAGTGTTGTGATGAATGCTTTTATTCATATGTCTGCGAGCACACCCTTGTGTCTCTCTAGGGTGTATAGCCAAAAGTAACTTCTGGGTGGCAGGGTTTGTAAATATTCAAAGCTTGTATATAGTATGTATACTGATTTTTTTCCCCAAAGTGTTTGAACCAATTTATTATAAATTTTCACCAGCTGGGCATAAAAATTACTATTGCTTGATATTCTAGTTGATACTTAGTATTATCAGACTTCTTAATTTTGCTAAGATGAGTGCAAAATGTGTCTTGTGTTAAGATAGTGTTCCCTGGTGACAACTTATCATGCTTCCATCTGTGGAGCTGCCTCTATGAAATACGTGTTTATAACTGTGGAAGATTTTAAAAATTTTAATACTTTCCTTACTGAATCCTTGGAGTTCGTATGTACTGCAAATTCTAGCTCTTTGCTCTGTATCTACGTTGCTAATATTATTGGAGCGTGTCTGTTTACCTCTCAGCTCCCTTTTGCCTTCCCCTGCTTCCTTGGAATTGTCTTAAGTTTAATGGCTGGTGCCTTTTGTTCCTTGTTTTTGTTGTCAGCTTCTCAGCTACCTTTCTTGGAAGGAAAATTTCCCCAGGACAAAAATCACTGAGTACTGGCATTACCTCTCTAGACTCCCATCTTTGTGCCTGGTAATTCCTTACGATTCTATTAGCTGGTTGGTGATATCTCAAAATTTGCTTAACTTACTTTTTATTATCCTTGGGTTAAAAGTGTGAGCAACATAAAAAGGTCTCTACTATATTTTTGTTGTTATGGTGGGATGAAGGGATTTGAGTATCATTTTACTTCCTGGAAGGCCTGAAATTCACATAAACTATGTATCAATTACCATACATTGTTGGAAAGTAGAAAGACCCTTTGGAATATGTAGGCTGCTATATTGACAGGAACAGAAGTATTAATATTACTTTTTAAACCTTCCCATAATTTTACCTTCCCACCCCTCAAAAAATTTGATACACAAAATGTTGCAATGTTGATGTGGGCATTTGTTCCTTTGAAACATTCTTTTCCTGTTTCTGGTGGCTAACCAAATGGTATTACCCCAAGGACACTCAGAAGTCCTCTTCACTCGTGGTGCCTTTTTATCCCTATCACTTATGTCAAACACTGAGGACCCAAAGCTCTTGGCTTTGTCTCCATTCCACATACTGATCACAAGCTGAGCTGCTTAGCACTTTATTGGGCATAGCTGCATTCATTTCTTTTGCTGCTATAACACAGATTTGCTGGGCTTAGACATCAAAGTATATTATTTTAAAGTTATATAGTTCCAAAGCCTGATGTAGGCCCCATTCAGCTAAAATCAAAGTATCTGTGGGCCTGTGTTTTTTTCTAGGGGACCTGGGAGAAAATCCATTTTCTTGCCTTTTCCAACATCTGAAGGCCACTCACATTCCTTGGCTTGTGGCCCCTTCCTTTGTTTTTAAGTCCAACAACAGCAGGTCAGGTGTCTCTCATGCTTCTGTCCTCTGGTTCTCTGACTAGAGTCAGGAAAGGTTCTTTCTTTTTTTGCTTTTAAGGACTCATGCAAAAAGATGGGATCCAGGTGAGTTATCCAGGATAAACTTCCTACCTCTGGGTCATTCTCCTCTTACATCAAGGTGTGACTTCACTTTAGCCACATAAGGTAGCATATTCA
>NW_022900916.1:57356400-57356736 GCF_012274545.1 Fukomys damarensis
GATGTAGGCCCCATTCAGCTAAAATCAAAGTATCTGTGGGCCTGTGTTTTTTTCTAGGGGACCTGGGAGAAAATCCATTTTCTTGCCTTTTCCAACATCTGAAGGCCACTCACATTCCTTGGCTTGTGGCCCCTTCCTTTGTTTTTAAGTCCAACAACAGCAGGTCAGGTCTCTCTCATGCTTCTGTCCTCTGGTTCTCTGACTAGAGTCAGGAAAGGTTCTTTCTTTTTTTGCTTTTAAGGACTCATGCAAAAAGATGGGATCCAGGTGAGTTATCCAGGATAAACTTCCTACCTCTGGGTCATTCTCCTCTTACATCAAGGTGTGACTTCACCT
>NW_022900916.1:57357815-57371191 GCF_012274545.1 Fukomys damarensis
GAAAGGTTCTTTCTTTTTTTGCTTTTAAGGACTCATGCAAAAAGATGGGATCCAGGTGAGTTATCCAGGATAAACTTCCTACCTCTGGGTCATTCTCCTCTTACATCAAGGTGTGACTTCACTTTAGCCACATAAGGTAGCATATTCATGGGCTTTGGGGATTAGGAAGTGGACATCTTTGGAGCTATTCTATTACCTATCACACTATATATTCTACCTGCTGTCTGAACTATCCAGGAGCAAAGACATTTATGCCTCATTTCTTTCTGTAGCACCAATTTCTTACACATATGAATAACTCAATAAATCTAAAAACAGGTTGAACTAGTTTTATTTATTTATTTTTAAAGTTAAAATTGGGCACTACCATGAAAAAGTATGCAAAAAAAGCCTTCCTATACTGTAGGCTTGTACTCTCCTCATTGTGTAGGAGGTAAAATTCACCACCTACTCCTGAGAAATTATACTATTCTAGCTTTACTTTTCATTGTTTGCTTGTGTAAAAATCTTAATATCCAGTAGTGTCTTAGTTCTTCTTTCTTGTTGCTGAGACAAAATACTTCACACTTAAAGAAAGGTTTATTTGGCTCACAGCTTGTAGAGGATTTTCAGTTCATAGTTGGCTGGCTTCAAGAAAGGGTGGTGTGGCAGAGGAAAAAGAGTTAATGGCAGGCAGAAGGCCGCAAGGCAGTAAGGCAGCAAGCAGTGAAATAGCTATGCCTTATATTCTACCTAGGCTACATGCCCTTACAATGGATAGCACTCACACCCGTGGTGCGCTTTCCCATTATCCATACCCATTTGGAAGATACCGGCCCCTGCCAAGGATCACTCTACACACTGACAGAGCTCTAATGAGAAGTCTTTATTAAAAGCCATGGTGGCACGATGGCCCGTTGAGCAAAAGGGAACAAAGGAGACAGGGAAAGGAGTGGGGAAGGGGCTTGGTTATGTAGTGGGTGACTAGTGCAGGCAGGTTGGGGATCATATTGACGGCATGGGCAGCCACTCAGAGGCCACTCTTGGACATTCATTCCTTATACGGACAAGCCTTATTTGCACACTAGTGTTATTTATGATGGGTGATGCGTGAGGTAGGAAATGGAAACTTTAAGGTGAAGAAGGAAGTTATTTATCAGAATGGTGGTGGCCATTCCAAGGCACTTATATTTTATCTGAAAAGTCCCACCTATGACCTCATGAGACTTTGAGGGTACATCTAAACAAAAGCTATAACAAATGGTTAACAGGATATCTGTTCCTAGGCATATCAATCCAGTTTAGATACACAGATGTGAGCTTTAAATCCACATTTCTATATACAGCCCAGAATTAGGTTCCTCCTAATCAGTTGATTTTCTTGGAATCAGTTAATTTTCTTGTTTAGAATTTGAAAAAGATTCCAGCTTCTGGTCAGCTGGGTGAATAAGTGCATTGTTCCTCAAGTGAGAGAATGAGATTACCTCTTTAGCCAGGAGTATTGGGATAAAATAGGGCCAGCAGCCAACCAGGAAGCAGCACTCTGGCTAGAGGTGGTATCTGGCCAAGAAGCTGCTTATTTCATCTCCAAATCCTTTGGGCGAATTCAAGTTTCAAAATGGGATACCAAGTCATAGAAGGTAGAGGACATTATTAAACCCATTGAGCATAATACTGAGTTCCACAAACCCATCCCTCACTTTTCTACTGTAAATTCTTACCATAGCATAATATTAGCGGGCTATATGTCTGAGAACCTTTGCTTGAGGGATACAGGAAGCAATCATTGTCTTTACCCACTTGGTACAACAAAAGGCAGAGTGTACACCTGTGCAAAAGTGTCAAACTGAGATTTTCACCCACATTAACCTCATAAGCAGTAGGTCCTGAGTTAGATCCCTGGTACAAAAAGAAAAAGAAAAAAAAAAAGAGTGATGTGGGTGTATGATGATGATGATGATGATGATTATGATGATGATGGTGATGAAGAAGATGGCTTTGACACACCTATCTTTATGCCCTTTTTATGACATAATTATTATTATGCTCCATTAAGGCCACAGTTTTAGCAAGTCCATGCATGCTCTGATCCTACTGTGTCCCTCACCCTTCAGCATGGCCTAGTCCTGTCCTATCTGCTGTTTCTCCTCAATGAGTGTCTAGCATTCAGAAGCCTTCAGCAGCCTTCAGCTTTACAAGTTGGGAGTGACCCAAATGAAGAACTTCATAGCACCTACAAAGCTAAGGAAATAGGCTGTGTTGGTTGGAAAGGCTCAGATCATCCCTGCATTGAACCCTTTGTACAGGATGTGATTCCTTCATTCTGGATCAGCTGTCTCAGCACATCTCTGAACTGGTTAGGATATTTTCCAGGAGGTACAGTCTGGAAGTGGGACCGGAGCACATCTGGAGGCATCACCACAGCCTAGCTGAAAAATCCCTGCAAGTTTCCCCAGCTACCAGGATTCGAGGAGTGCTGATACTCTTTCCTTCTGGAGGGAAAATATTTTTCAGCCACTCATATGTCACGAAATACATCCCATTGTCTGGCACATCTCTCACAAGGTAAGCACGGTCCATGTGTAGATGTCTCAGGTCCCAGATTTCTGGTATAGCATTTTTCACAGTCCACTTGGTTTCCCCTGAAGAAGCTTGAATCTATAATAAGCACTTGCTTCTTTCTCCAGGGGTCATGATTCCTGTGGTGAATATACCAGATAACATCCCAACAGCAAATATTTGGTGATGGCTGTGCACATCATCTGGGGATTTCTGTTGAAGTTTCTTCCCTAAACCAAACTTAAAGAAGCACACAGCAAATATGAGGGTGACCCCAGTGATGGGGTCAGCTATACCCCACTACAGGCCTGTGATGCATCTCTAATAGAGTCTTCTGGAAACAGTCAGTGCTCCCTGAGTACTGGGAGGCTGGCCAGGCAAACTTGGTGGCTGTATATGCAGTTGGATCTTAAGCAGGCAGGCAGGAGTTACTTCTAACTTGTAGGAGGATCGGCATTTTTTTTGTTTTTACTCAAGCTTTCAGTTGTTTGGATGAGGCCCACCCTCAGAGACATAGTCAGAATGACATCTGATCAAATATCCATGTACCATGAGATGCAGTTAAGTTGACACATAAATGAACTATTATACATATTTATCTATGTGTAGAATTTTCAAAGTTATATGTTAATTTTATTTAACCTTTATTTCTTTCCCTGGTGCCGGGGAACCTGGGCCTTATGCATGGTAAACTTATGCTCCACCCCAGACTGCTTCTCTAGTCCCTCTGCTAAACCACTTCAGGAACTCCCAGAGTGTATTCCAAGTGGCTTCACCATTTTACATTCACACCAGCCGTACCCTTGTTCCAACTTCATCAACATTTGTTATCTTTTGTATTGTTTTACCATCCTCATAGTGAGTAAGAGGTGATACCTCATTGTGAGTTTGATTTGAATTTCCGCGACAGGTATGTTGAATACCTGTTCATATGGGCCACTGGCCATTCGTATATCTTCTTTGAAGAAATGTCTGTTTAGATCCTTTGCTCATTTTTTATTGGATTATGTATCTTTTAATTATCGAGTTACAAATGTTCTTAAATATCCCATGCTGGCTCAATTCTTACTGCAGTGTAATAAAAGACCCTGAGCTAAAGCTGAGGATGATGACACATGGCTGCATTCTCAGCTCTCAGCAAGCTGAGGCAGGATGGCTTTGCGGTCAAGGCCATCCTGGGGTGTAGCAAAACTCTGTCTCAATAAACCAAAAAGCAGAACAGAACAAAACAAAAAAATCTCTCCTTAGTTGGTCGTAGTTTGCATTCTGATCCCTTCCTTGCAAGCTCACATTTGTCTTCACTTGAATTCATTTTATAAAAGTCATTACAGAAATAACCACTTACAAGAGAGGAATAGAAAAAAAAAATCAGGGAAAGAAAAAAAGAAACCCCACACCAGTTTAAAAGAAGGCTAAGATGATGTCTTAGATGATCATTCCAATCATTTTCATTTAGTTGAAACCTTATCTTTGATAACTACAAGAAATGCCCTCATCAGGTATTTAAAAAGTATGCTAAATTTACAAAATGACAATTAGGCTTCACAACTTTAGTCTCATCTTTATGGTATACAAAACAATAAGTAAATGAGAGAATGAGAGAAAAATATTAGCAATACATGTAACAATATTTTATATCTCTAACAAATCTAGAGTTGATAAATTTAAAAAAAAGAAAGAAAATGAAAGGCATTAGCTGAAAGAAGATGGCCAGTAGAAATACAGGAAAAGATGCTCTACTTTGTCAGAAAAATGCATGTTAATACAGGCCTGGGGTGGAGTCAGGGCATCTGTACTCATAAAGAGGCTCAGATGATTTTGCCCTGCAACACTTGTTGGGAACCATCAAGGAGATTTCTGAATCAGGCTAACCTGAAGAGAGACCCTAATAAATGACATGGAATGGTAAGTGTTTAACTATTTATGTATGTCCTTTCCCTCTACGGAGCTATAATTCTTGTCTTTAGTTAACAGCAGTACAAAGATAGATTAATACTGTTGAGTGTACAAGATTCCCTCCCCCTTACGTCATCTTCAAGTGAAATATTACTAAAATAATGTACTTTAGAATAGTCCAGGAATGTGTGTGATTGTTAAAACTAGAACAGTCCAAAACTATATCTCACACATATGAAATGTCATATTTTAATTTTTAAAATATTGGGCTGATTTGCACTCCAAAAAAACACTCATCTTTATCATTTTATATCAATTAGTAGGCATCAAAACATCCTTAAATTAATACACTTAAATTTACAGTCACTTCCAAACATTAGGATTGTTAAGCCCTGTTTTATTCAGGTTAAGAAAATAAGGGCTATTTGAGTCACTAAAAAATTTCCTTAGTATCTTGTATCTCCTCTGCCTTTAAGCCTTAAACAAATACCCTAAGGAACGTGGTGTTCTTGGGTTTCTAGTAGACTTTATCTCCTCCTGAGTCACCCAGGCTTTAGGTAACACTGTCTCCCATTGCTGTAACCAGAGCTGGCTGCCTCTCAGGGTTCATCGCTCACTCCTACTTTGACCTTATGGAGCCACTGTAATGATTGTGTTATTATTTTAGAACAACAAATATACCCCCTTTCATTCTGGCTGCATCAGTAATCTCTCCTATTTCCATGGCTCTTTCCTCCAATTCTGACATGACCTCCACCTTCTGAAGATATTCTTGGCAACTAGAGAGGGGAAAGCAGCAAACCAACATTGTCCGCTGTTCTAAATATTATATTCCTGTGATATTCCAATAGACTGCATCCAAGATGGCTGCCACATCAAAAGAAAATTAGCATAATTTCCTTCTAACTTGAATGCAAAAAAGAAACATACATTCTCTTAGAAACATAAATGTCCTCCTCCTTCCCGCCCAGAGATCGAACCTGGGTCCTTGCCATGCTGTGTAAATGCTGTATTACTAAGGTACACCTTCAGCAATGTAGTAGGAGTTCCCTATAGCAAAGTAGAAGTTGTGTATTGCCAAGACTTCTCTCTGAAACGGTCTGGAGGTTTTGGTTTTATTTCTGCCATCCTTTAGATTTGCCCTTATACTTCACACTCAGAGTTTCATGACTTTATTTTTAAATATTAATGGAATTCTCCAATTATTTTCTCCTAGACATATTAGCTGGTGTTGTGTTAAATTTATCATTTGGTTTTTTTTCCTCTTGCATTTTAATGAGTTTATGGTTTGCCAGTGTATGCAACTTGATATTTTTCTCAAATTGATTCTGTCATGAAGAAATCACTGCTGAAACTTGCTTTTAGGTGTTTAAAAGCAAAGACAACAAAACCCAGAACATGTCCTTGCTGGAAAACCAAACCAAACCAACTCTTGGCTTTACATAACTGTCTCGTGTCTGATTTTTTTTTTTTGGTGGTACTGGGATTGAACTCAGGTCCTTGCACTTGCGAGGCAGGCCTTCAAACCGCTGAGCTAAATACCCAGCCAAAGAAATAATGAACTCAGGTATTCTGCTTTCTTTCTTTCTTTTTTTTTGTTTTTGTTTTTTGTTTTTTTGTTTTTGAGACAGGGTCTCACTATGTAGTTGAGACTGACCTGGAATTCACTATGTATCCCAGGCTGGTCTCAAACTCAGAGTGGTCCCCCTGCCTCAGCCTCCCGAGTGCTGGGATTACAGGCATGCGCCACCACGCCCAGCTCATATCTGATATTCTAAGAAATAAATATTAAATTTAGAATGGAAAAATTTTGACAAATAAAATAAAATTGACTAAAATTGTGCTTCTTCAAATTTTGACTTATTACTTGAACTTTTCCCATACTAAAAATTGGAGGCAAAGTCTATTAAATGTGCTTTGTTACCCACTCCACCTTTATTTCCAACTAGCAGTCCGTGTGTACTCCTTTTCTGTGTGAATGGCATGATCTCCCCAACCAGTGACCCCATCTGCTTCCTGAGAGACATTTCAGACTCTCCTCTCTCTCATCCTCACAGCTGATGGTTCAGTGGATTCGGTCCATCTTATTTCCACTTCTGGCTTCCAATATGTCTTCTTACTCCAGTTTCGAACCACCCAGCACTGTGGAGTTGAAGTGATTTGGACCCAGTCTCCTTCTTCTTTAAAATATTTTCGGGACTCTATTTCCTTCATGATAAAGGGCAAACCCTTGATAATAGTACTCAGTGTTCTTAGGGACCTCACTAGCATTTATATTTTATCTCCCCTCAAGTCCTTACACATGCTCTTCAATTCTGCTCTACCCATTTGCTAATTTTAAAAGCGCTATTCATCTTTCTTTTGGAATTTCCTATTCTTCATTCCCTATCTGCTTTTTCTCTCCTTCTCTTCTCCTCTCCCTTCTTTACTTCTTTACTTAGCATTATGAAATACATTTTTTATCAATAAGCAAAGAGCTGCCTTATTCTTTTTTAAAATTTCAGAGCTCTTCCCTTGTTAATAAATCCATCTTTGCCAGACATTTAAATGTTACCAATCTTTTCTGTGATGGCCAAAACTTCATAAAATATTCTTGTACAATTAGCCTTTGGGTAAGTATATGTATAGAATATATTTATAAAGATAGATTATAAAGAGAAAGATGTACTTTTGTCTACTAAGGAGTGCTTTGTTGTTTTATTTTATTTTCCATTAAGTTTATTGGTACATTTTAGGTATACGGTAAAGTTACATTCATCATTGGGATCTTGTACCTTCACATGACATATCTTGGTTCTTATTTTTTCCCCATACCCCTGCCCTCCCTTCAACCCTCTCCACTCTACCCTATTTACAAAGACTGTAAAACAGAAACAGATTTTTAAAAATAGATGAATTTAGGACCATGATGGAAGCCATGAATATTCAGCATAGGAGAGAAATAGAAACCATGAACGCCCAACATAGGAAAGATATAGAATCCATGAAACAGATTCAAAAAGATATCTGGAAGATTAAAAACTCTATTGAAAGGATGAGAAAAAAATGGAGACATATACTTTTGACACCTATGCCAATTGTTCTCATAAATGTTATACTAATTTACATTTTCCAATTTTGAGCATGCTTACTTTTCCCTTCTTTAGTATTATTGAGTGTTATCACATTTAATTTTTGACAGTCTGGTGGGGGAAATGGAATTTTATTAATTTATTTTATTTATTTATTTATTTATTTTTGGCATTGGGGATCAAACTCAGGTCCTTATGTTTGTGAGGCAGGTGGCGGAACCAATGAGCTGAATCCCCACTCTGGGAAATGGAATTTTAGTTGTTGTCTGTGTTACTCCCATTTTTCAATTTTAAATTGTGAAATACTTATAGTAAATTAATCATATAAAAACCTAAGTATAGGTCACCTAGCTTAAGAAATAAAGAGCAAGGGATTTAGCTCAGTGGCATCGCACCTGCCTTGCAAGTACAAGGTCCTGAGTTCCAGAATTCCATCCCCAGTATGGAAAAAAAAAAAGAAAGAAAAGAAATAATGTCATTCATTGCCAATACTATTGGAGTTACTATAAATTTGCCACCAAATAGATAAAATCAAAACCAAATGGAAAATAAATGGTCATGGTGATTTTGGTTCAAAGAGCTTGTAGTAACTAGCAATGTGCTGTAGGGATCTTGAGGTTACTTTGCCCAGGGTTGCCCAATGGTCACTAAAGCTCTGATGGAAAGAGGAAGTCACAGGAAGAGAGGACTGTTTAGGTTGAAGGGGGTAGTATTCTTATTATGTTTTTAGAAATCTAGTAATAAAATCTGAAGTACAGCCATTTATCTAAGAATAGACAGAACAAGAAGAAACATTTGCACTTGAGGCATTTAGGAGTTTACAATTATTAAGTCATCTGAGAAAGAAATTTGCTTGATAAGGAGCTGTGTCACTCCAAAGGAGAAATCCAAGTATTCTGAACAGGGGCTCATGCACCAGAGACAAGGGCTTCATTTTTTTTTTTTCTTATGCTGCTCAGGGTGATTAATGACTAATGAAAAGTTCTTGTTCGTTCTTTTTGCTAGTGTGGCTATTATGATTCATTTTAGTCAAGATCTGTCACTATGTGGGAAAGCAACCTGGTATAAAGAAATGGAAGCTAGAGGACAGTTTTCTTAATTCATCTCTTCTGAAATATTTGTAACTTATTTAGCTGGTTTGTTTGATTAAAAAATAAAATTTAAGTGTATTAAAGTATAATAACAAAACATTTAAACTTCATCCTATAAATGATATATTTCTAGTATCAACAGGCTCTGACAAATAATTTTTTCTTTGTTATTAGTAATGTTTGCAGTACATAATGATTATATGAGTTGTGGTACAGGTATGTAACACATCTCAAAATGCTTTTTAAATCTCCTTTCCTTCTACTTTCTCCCATACCCACATCCATCTTTTGGTTCCCTTCCTTTTGGAAAATATCTATCTCCCTGTTTTATTCATCTTTTTTTTTTCTTAATTTATCTATACTTTGGGCTTGCCATATAAGAGCTATCGTGTAATATTGAAGCTTGTGTGTCTGATTTATTTCACTTAACATTATGATCTCAACATGAATCTATTTTCCTACAAATGACTCAATTTTATCTTTCTTTATGGAATAGTTATTTTGACAAAGAAGTGGAAATTTTTTGTTGACGTATTTTTTAGCTGCCTTTTCCCATAAGTATTAGTTTCAAATTGAAAAATCTTTTAAATATTCTTCCAATACGAATTTTGTTCCACATTCAGATCATCTTTTTTTTACCAAAAGCTTAAATGAATATCCAAAAGGCATGGACTTTCATTATTTTATTTTGAGAAAATCCTTTCAAATAAATTTGTACAGGAAATTATATGATGTCATTTGGTTTCCTGAAGCATCAACTACAAAAGAGACTTAAAATATATTAGGAGGCTAGAGTAGTTTTTCAGTACTTTCTATGTGATTTTTTCAGTTTTGACTTTCACAATATCATATCTTTTCCAGTTAAAACACCATTGAATGGCCTTCTTAGAGCTTTTTAATCTCTAGATTCTTATTTTAGAAGAAACATGTATCATTTTAGAAGAGCTATTTAATAAATGTAGGTTCTTATTAACAAAAAACATTTTGAACCTATTTAAAACTAGACATGTCTATGCCTGGTAATATTCAGGGTTATTTTATTTGGACAAATCTTTAAGGTGAAAGTAACTGACTTCTTGAAGAACGTACATTATATTTCTCAAACTATCTTCTAAGTGTTAAAGTTTTTCTTAGAATCAGATATACTAAGGGCTTTCAAGGCTAAAGTCTGAGGAAACTGAGCAGCCAGAAGGATTGGTAGAACATTGGAGCTGCTCTGGCCACTGTTTGTTGTAGAATGTTTCAAGCTCTGATTTAGCAGCTTCTGAGGATAACAAAGACAAAATTTAAAGTTCAGGGGACCATGAAACGTGGAGGGTTAGTCTTTCTACCAAGGGACTAAAAGCTTCACAGGGACATGAAGGAGATTTCTGTGTGAAGAAATAAGGAATATCTCAACTTCAGTGAAAAAAGTGTTTCAGACTCCCCAGAAGCTAAGGAAGATGAATACGGAGAAAAACATATCTAACTGCATTATACTCAAATTACTAAAAGTCAAAAATGAAGAGAAAATCTCCAATGTAATCTAAGAAAATGACACACTGTATACAGCAGATCGATAATCTGATTAACAACTGACTTCTCATAAAAATATTGAAGGCCAGAAAATGTTGTCTCATTCTGGAATTGCTGAAAGGGAAATATCTATCACCGTGGAATTTTATGTCCAATAAAACTATTAAGTGGAAAATAAAAGCAAAACAATAAAAATAAAAACTAGAGATAACTAATTTTTATTAGAGATGTACTTTAAGGGGAAGTTTTCTATCTGAAGGAAAAATATACTAGATGGTAATTTGAACTATTAAGAAATGTAGAACACCAGAAATGGTAAGTGACTTGGTAAAAGTAATATACAGTTAATAGTACAGGACATTCAACTGTATCATATGATTTCCTGAATCACCAGCCACAAAATAGTAATGAACATATTAAAGTCTTGAGGAGGCTTCCATTTTACTGTACACTTTTTTGTTTCTATTTTGAGTTTTCACTTTTACCATGGGAAATGTTTATTTTTTTTCTTGATATAAATAACATATTACTTTTAAAATTTTTTGCTTTTTAATTCTCTAAATCCTCAAATTTTAGAAAGATACATTTTAGAAATATGTATTTATTCTATTTTCTCTATACTTTAAAATATATAATAGCTTAAAGAGGAACTTCTCTCAAATTTTGGAATTTAAACCTATATAAGTGTGGCAAATATGACAAATAGCACAGCAAATGATACATGGATGTAAATGAAAGTATATTGTTGCAAGGTTTATATATTTTTTCTGAAGTAATTCAAAATTAAATCTAAGTAGGTTGAGATAAATTAAATATATGTTATTTGCTAGATCAACTATTAAAAAAAATTTAAAAAATTAAACTAAACAGCTAGTGGAGGATTACCATGAAATACTAAAAAATATTGAATGACATTTTGAATGACACAAAATAAGACAAAAAAGAAGGGGCAAAAAACCAAAAAGCAGATGAGAAAAAATAATGAGGAAATAAATAGCAAAATGACAAACATTAAAATGTGAATAATTATATTAAATGTGCATAGAATAAATAATCACAAGGCAAAGAATATCAGATTGGATTGAAAAAAGTAAGTCTCAAGTATATGCTGTATATAGGAAATATGAAATATGCTTTAAATACGAAGAAATGGATTAAGAATAAAAAGTGATACAATGACAATAGTAAATGCAGCAAGGCTAGGGCAACTATATTCATACATATGATTATATAGTAATATTCTGTATGTTGATTTATGAAAACGCAGGGCACTATACACTTGAAATGGGTGCATTTAATTGTATAAATGATACATCCATGAACTTGATTTTAAAATAATGAATACGTACTTTAGTGATTATATGGAGAAAAGAAAAAAGTTAGATCATTCAGAAGACATTATCTCACATACAGCAAGAAGAAAAAGAGATTAAAAATATGAAGGAAAAATTTGAATGAGAAATCTGACATGATATTAGTTGAAACCTTAGATAGAAAAGGAAAAGACATGAGCAAAACGATTTCTAAAAGTGGCTAACAAACTGGGCATGGTAGCACCCACCTGTGATGGAAACGATCTGGGAGGCGGAGGGAGGAGCTGAGGTAGGAGGGATAGGTAGGAGGATCGCTTGAATTCACGAGTTTGTGATCAGCCTGGGAAGAATAGATTCCATCTCAATAAGCAAAACACTAACCAACCAAGCCAAAATAAAAACACCCTGACCACAGTTAAGAATTTTCTAGAACTGATAAACATTCCAATTTAGACATTCAATAATTCTAATAAGTCTCCAGTAAAATAAGTAAAAAGAAATCTACACCTAAATATATGTTCTAAAACCACAGAAACCTACAGAACAATTGATAATCAGGCAGAGGTGACCTTTAGGAAGTAGCCTCAGATGGACAACTGGCTTCTCGATAGTGTCAGTAGAAACAAAGGGCGGTGAGAGAATATCTTTTATGCTTTGAAAGAATAATTGCTAACCCAGAAGATTGTATTTCCCAGGATGAGGGTGAAACAAACACTTACTGATGAGAAACAATGTGATCAACTCTAGCAGACTATAAGTAAATTACAGAAAAACTGCTTCAGGAAGAAGGGAAATAATTTCCAGCAGAAAGTCTGAGACACAAGAGAAAAGAAAAACAAAGGAGGTGATAAATATGCAGATAAACCCAAATGAACAGTGCCCAGATAAAATAAGGGTAGTGCTGTATTATGATATTTTTAAAACAATTAAAATGCAAAACAATGGTAATATATAAATGTGAACTGAACAAAAGGAACTAAAATGTCTTCAGGTCCAGTATTTTCTGGCTAGAGAATAAATGTGCTGGTTAACTTTAGCCTTTGATGTTTAATATGCACCCGAAGTTTCCAGGAAGATTAAATAAGAATAGAAACAGAGAATACATCTCCCACTATCACATGAGAATAAAACGAAAGACAATAAAAAGGAAATGGCAAGGTTATAAGATAGACCAATACAAAGCAATGGATTTAAACATAAATATGTTCAAAATTACTCAAATATTTTAATTAAGAGACAAAGAATAGCAGATTAGATTTTAACAATGTCAAATATATCTTACTTACTAAAGAGAAATCTAAAACATGAGCAAACAGGGAGGGTGAAAATAAAAATATGGTCAAAGATATAGCCTGAGCATACTAAGTCAAGGAATACTGTTGTGATTATGTTAAAATAGATCTAAAGGCAAAAGAGAAATATTAGAGATAAAGATCTCACATCATAATGACAAAAAGCATGGTTTATTAAAAAGATACAATAATTTAATGTGTTATATACCTACTAAAAAGATGTAAAGCAAAAATGGACTGTACTCCAAGGAGATATAGACTAATCCAAAATCACAGTGGGAGATTTCTTTCTGTGTAACTTACAGAATAATCAGAAAAAATAATATCTTTATGACAATACAAGATTTGGATAATATTAATTTGAAAAAATGAAAATATAAAGAATACCAACTGCATCTAACAACTCCAAAGTTCATATTTTCTTCATTGATAAATGAAACGTTTATAAAATCTGATGATATCCTGGGCCATAACATAAGTTTTATCAAGTTCCAAGGGCAAAATACATTATTTGAAAATAATATCCTTAGCCCGACATGGTGGCACATGCCTGTAATCCAAGCATTCTGAGGCAGGAGCATAAGTTTGAGCCTAGCCTGGTCTGCTTAGTAATTTAGTGAGTACCTGTCTCAAAATTAAAAAAAAAAAAAAAAAAAAAAA
>NW_022900916.1:57371247-57439201 GCF_012274545.1 Fukomys damarensis
AAAATTTAAAAAAAAAAAAAAAAAGAAAGAAAGAAAAAAGAAAAGGCTGCAGATTTAGCTCTAAAAACTGCATGAGCCATTGAAAAATCAGATAGAAATTAGAAGGCAAAAGAATATTATAAGTAATAAATTTGAATAATAGAGGTGAAAAAAAAAGCTGAAATTTAATATGATTAGAGAAACATCAAAAATGACTAAAAAGTAAGAAAAAGAAAATGAAAAACAATCGAATGAATTAACATACATACAATAAATGAAATCAATGTGATTTTTTGGAAAATATTAATAAATTCGACCCCCCCCCGTGATGCTAGTCAGAGGAAAAGAGGGAGAAGGCACAGATAATTACTCTCATGTTTTCCTCCTGTAGGTAAACGGAACCCTGGAATTTCTTTTCCAAAGGGCCTCCAGCTTTCCCCTCTCAGGCTTTGAGGGGCCAAGAGGCACTGGCAAGGAACATGGAGAAAGCAGAGATCAAAGACTCTCCGCATGTGAATATGTATGGTCCCTTCTGGATTAGTTCAGAACATGGCAGAAAAGGAGAGGAGTGGGCCTTTCTCTCCTTCAAAGGACTCTAAATTCAGAATTGGCTTTCCTGCTTATTAGAAAGGGATATTTACTAAGGTCAGGCTCCTGTAGCAGGAAGATCTAAATTTTCACTTTTCCCCTAGCTCTGCAAATGAGTACACATGGGCTTACAGAAAGAATATGCAGTCTGGATGAGCCTGAATGGTACCAGGCAGTGATGTACGTGTAAGTGTAAATAAAGGACGGAGATTAGAGATCAAGCAGAATCTTGATTAGAAAGAAAGAATGGCAAGGAGCAATTACTAGTCCAAGGTCTAGATCTAAGTGCCAACCAGTAAGAAAGCCAAAGTGGGGCCATTAGCTAACTGAGCTAATGAGTGAGCTATTACTCCCTGCCAGGACCTGCATCTTCAAGGTGAGCCAAGTGGCTCATCTGGAGAGGTGGCCTTGTATGGGAAAGGGGACAAATAGGTCTTTCTGCAGTGAGCTAAAAACTCCAGGTACCATGGATAGGAATAGCAAGTGGCCCCAAGAGATTCATTTAGGTTGGAGCACACTCCTAAACTAGTTTAGCAGGGCTTCTAATATGTCGCAGCATTATGCACCTCACTGCAAATAATGGAACATTCAAACAGAAACATTCATGGTATGGTTTTCGCAAATATTGAAGTGGTAATTTAAAAAACTTGAACTACAAAAAATGAATAATAGAAGGGCTATCAAGTCAATAATTATGCAAATCTTTCCAATGATTTCTCTTAGCTATTTTCAGAATTTCATGGAAGGAACAAATGTTATTGCCAGGCATGATAATCATTGTAGAAACAATCTGCAAAATTTTAAAATGCACCTAGTTTCTAAAAGCAAAAAATGTTTTTTTCTTTTTTTATACTTTCTTATTTAATATGTACTGATTTTACACCATCTATAACATAATTAAAATTGAGGGAAAAATAAGCATGATGATTCTTACGTGGTCATTTAATAATGTACCCCTCTCCTTCTAATAGAAATCAAACTGTAAAAACTTTTTGAAAGAAAATGCATGTGATCTCTCAAGGAAAATACATGAAGTGGGAAGAGGAGACTCTAAGTAACGGCAATGGTGGAGCCCTGGAAATCAAAAAGAAGTTGGTCAGGGATCCCCAGAGGAAGTGACCGGAAGACTGTGTTGTCTCAGCACAAAAGCCAAGGCAGCAGAGTCAATGGTGAGTCAAAGCCTCCTGCATGGCAGGCTCTGGGGGCTTGAGCTGTAGGTGACTTTGGTAGGAAGGACTGAGAAGTAGGTATGAGGCCGTCTCACTTAGCGTTTTGAGATGAATTAGATTGAGCCATTATTCCTTTTTTTTTAAATTGAGTTTATTGGTACATTTTAGGTATACAGTACCTGAAGATCATCATTGGGGTCTTGTACCTTTACATGACAGCTGTTGGTTCTCATTTTTTCCCCACACCCCTGCCCTCCCTTCACCCTCTCCTCCCTTCCCTATTTACAAAGACTTTGTTTCCATTTTTTCCTTTTCTCATATTTTTTCTTTTCCCTTCTTTCCTTTCCTCTACCCTTTCCACTTCCCCTACAACCTTTAGCCCCTTTCTTCCTACTTCACATTGTCAGTTATACAATTTGGATCTTATTTACACTTTTAGGTTTTCACACCAGAGAAACTACTCGGTGTTTACACATCTGTGTCCTATTTATTTCACTTAAGAGTGTGGCCTCAATGTGCATCCATTTTCCTGTGAATGACTCTACTTTCTCATTCAAGCCGTTACTTCTTTTGCAGCTTTCCTATCAGCAAGCAGCAGTAAAAATCAATAGCAAACAACGAATCACTGGAAAAATAAATATTACTCTTTCTATTGTTAAATCATGTTCTGAATTCTGTTCTACAGATTTGCCTTCCTGGTGCCTCAGTGCTATAGTTACCATGTTTTCCAAACCAAACACCTGAGACATGTCAGTTAGCAAAGGATAGGAATTCAAAACAGGAGCTGTAGAACTTTGTTCTGAACATTTCTGTGCATTATAGCATATCTGGTGAATATGTATAATATGCCAAACTGTGCCATAATTGACTTAATCTTCACAACAATCTGCCTTTTAAATTGGCTTTTAGCTCTGGTGTGAAAATCTATAATAGTAAATAAGATCCTAATGAGATAATTGACATTGTGAAATAGGAAGAAAAGAGCTAAAGTTGTGGGGAAAGTGGGAAGGGTACGGGAAAGGTAATAAGGGAAAAGAAAAAAATATGAGAAAGTGAAAAAATGGAAAATAAGTGTTTGTAAATGGGGAGGGGAGGGAGTGAAGGGAGGGCAGGGACAGGGGGAAAAAATGAGAACGAAGACCTGTCATGTAGAGGTACAAGATCCAAATAATGAATGTAACTGTACTGTATACCTAAATTGTACCAATAAACTCAATTCAAAAAATTAAAAAAAAATAAATTGGCTTTTAGGCATTCTATATTTAGGCCTTGCATCATATATAATCCTGTAGATTGCTTGTTTAGTTTCTTAATACCTTTCATAATCTTAACCTCATATTATTCTTATTTCTTATAGTCCTATTTTCCCATGTTATGACATTATTGCTCCTTAATTTGAGTAATCCCTGCTTATTCTAAGGTAATAAATGTGTTCTATTATTCTAAACATTTTATTGCTTTATATTTTATGCTTAATCTTCAATCCATTTGAAATTGAATCAGAAGTATGACGTGAAGTAGAGATTACTCTTTTTCCGTATGGTTCCCCAGTTAACTGAGTTCCATTTATTGAAGCAGCCACCCTTTCCCGGCTACACTGTAGTATCATTTTGTTATAAAATCAGGTGAGCAGACATAGTGACATGTTTCTGAGTTCTATATTCTGTTTCATTGCCTTATTTGTTGTTGTGAAGTCACCATTATTAATGGAATTTTACAGATGAGGAAACAGGCACAGGAAGGACAAGAAAACATGCCCAAGTCACATAACTAGTATGCCCACCCTGTCAATCATATTATATATTCACCTTAAGAGCAAATTTACCAGAATTTATTGAAGCATCTTTTTTGGGAGGATCCTGAATTGAATCTTCAAAGAATACCCCCTTATATTAAAAATATATTAAAAATTAGTGAAAGAAGTCTCAAATCAGACAGATATGGGTATGATTCACCATTTCAAAATTTACTACAGTCAGTACATATAAAATTAAACCAGCACATTTTTTAAATTTGTGAAATGAGATAAGTAGTAACTAACTAGCAAGACTGAACAAAAATCAAATCGGACCATGCATATATAATCTAGAACATAGCGTAACAATGTTTTGTAACTCCTTGACAAAAATATTTAAGCCTAAAAAATGTTATAGAGAAATTTTCTGACATATTAAGTTCTGAGCAATTTTTATGTGTTTAGTTGGTTATTGGTTAGTTTGCCTTTGTGATTCTCTCTAAATTGAAATCAATTTTTGGCCTGAGAAAAATAAATGGATGGCTGTCAACACCTAATGATGAAGCAAATAAAAATAAAAATTAAAAAAAGGGAGGATGTAGTTAGGAAAAAACTAGTGATTTTGATTAGGTACTGTCATTACTGGCCACAAAGTCTAGGTCTTTATTTTTGTTCTGCTTTGCAAATATTGTTTGGGGATTATGGATGCAAAGCACACAGAAAGCCAATAACCTAAGGCATTACTCCTAGATCTGTCTAGGATTAGGACATGTCACTCCTTTCTTCCGCTCAGATACTTGTGTTGCTTAACTTGCTGCCACGGACCTACCATTATGAAAATAGTTTGGGGGCAATTTATACCTTACACCAAACCAAATCTTCTCAAAACGCATTTTTCTTCCCTTTCCTGCCTCTCACCTTCTAACCTCTTCTAATTCTACCTTTTGCCTACCTCAATCTCTTCCATTTCACCTTTCGCTTCCTCTTCTGGTTGAAATCTACCTGTACACTATGCCACCCATGGTGCTTCCTTCCAGCCTCAGGAGATCGAGCCAACTTTTGGGAATAAATTGATCCTGGATCAGTGAGAAGCAATTGTTTAACAATGTAATCTTGCCTAGTGGTTTTGCCAAATTGTCAATTCAACAGATACTCCACAATTCTCAAATATTTGCCAAACCAAATGATTTTGAATCTGAATTAAAACGGCACATGGCAACCTCCATTCAGTCCTGACAGATGGTGGGGGCATCCCAGCTCCTAGCCCTACCTGGTACCCAGATTCACCCTGCTGTGGACAGATGGATCAGCCGTCAAGGACTGATGCTGATATACATTTGCATCATTCCACTATCAGAGGCTGATATCCTCTGACTGCCTAGTAAGGGGGACAGCAGCCAGGAGGTCAGTGCCTCACAGTGAGCAAAGACCAAGACTCTCCATACTAGCTGGCATTTACTTGGCACATGCAATAGTGGGAGGATCTGGTGACTTAGGGGTCAGCAGTGGTGATCTTATGTCTGGTCCTACATTGATGCAAATCTCATGCTGATGAGAGGGGGAAGGAGAGCATTCCTGGGACAGTAGGTAGGATCAATTGAGCTGATAAGGAACCCTGCCCAGGTGAACCCTTTCTCTTAGGTATTACTGCGGGGTTCTCAAAGAACCAGGAAGTATTCAGCTGATGTTATCTTACTGTTGAGTGCCGCAGCCTCAAATCAGAGGCAGAACAGAGTTGTGTCCAAGTGCCATAGTCTGCTCATGAACAAAGCTACACTGGGCCTTAGATAGCTATAGTCATGCTTTAAATATGAAATGATTTTTCCCCAAAATTTATGTAGAAATGCCCTGGACATTCCAAGTCCTCTCCCTCCAATTCATGGCTCTAGAAATATACTTCCAGTTATGATTCCCATAAGATGTGCCTATGAGGAGAGATGGGACTGATTATGTATTTCTTCTTTGCCTACTAAAGAATAGGAGAGACTGAAGCTTCTTCACATCAGTTGCTTTTAAAAGACTTGAACTCATGAAATTCCTCTGAGGAGCTAGGAGAGTAAAATGTAGGAAAAGAATCACAAAATTTGCCCTGGAGTCACTCTTCAAAGTAGTTAATATACAAAAGTCATCTAATGCCATAAAACTTTTAATTTCAGAATACATAAGGTTTATGCAAGAGTCATTCCTTAAATGCATTAGAATAAGTTTCAGACTATTTTTCAACTTGCAGAAGCTGAGACTGTTTTGTAGCCTTTTAAGATGGTCTATGCCTTAGGCTTTGCTTTTTAATAATTCCATTTTCTCTGGAACTCTTACTCTGAAACACTCTAGGATCTAATGCTGGAATTTTTAAGTATGTGAGAAGAATAATTGAGAAACAAATATCTGTTTGTGCCCCTAATACTTGAGAAAGCAATTGCAGATGTGCCTGACATCATCTAAAACATAGAACCCATAACATTTTAGGCAAAACTCAGGGTTTTTGACCTTTGTGTACTTGTTAGAGATAATGAATAGGGCTTATGCCTGAGAGCAAAGAAAAAATATGGAAAGAGTAGTGATAAGGGACTATTGAGTTGGAATAAGACAGTACCCACAAAACTAATGACAGTTTTCTGTATTCCTTGATGGGGCCTAGAACTCAGGTCTAGAAAACAAAATGTGTTATCTGAAGTATAGAACTAGATGTCAATCAAAGTTCCAGGTCTCTGTCCATGTGCCCCTCTCTTAAAAAAAAAAATCATTTCCAGCTCTCATCTTATCTTTTGCATTGCAAAAGAAACCACCAATAGAGCTAAGAGACAACCTACAGTGTGGGAAAAAATTTTTACCAGCTGTTCCTCAGACAAAGGTCTACTATCTAGAATATATAAAGAACTCAAAAATATCAGACCCTCCAAATATAAAGACTCAATTAAAAAGTGGGCATCTGAAATGAACAGACATTTATCAGACAAAGAAGTAAAAGCAGCAAATAATCATATGAAAAAGTGTTCAACATCACTGGTCATTTGAGGTATACAGATGAAAACAAAGACTTTCCACCTCACCCCAGAAAGAATGGCTGCTATCAAGAAATCAACCAATAATAAATGCTGGCGGGACTGTGGGGAGAAAGGAACCCTTCTCCATTGTTGGTGGGAGTGAAGACTAGTACAACTGTGGAAATCAATATGGAGATACCTCAAAAAACTAGGATTAGTGTCCCATTTGACCCAGCTATCCCTCTACCGAGTATCTTTCTAAAAGAATCATACCACAGTGATATATGTGCACCCATGTTTATAGTGGCACATTTAGTAATAGCTAAAACTTTGAAAAAGCCCAAGTGCCCATCAACTGGAGACTGGATAAAGAAGATGTGGTTCTTTTATAAAATGGAGTACTACTCAGCCATAAAAAATGAGAAACTAGAGACATTTATAGCTAAATGGATGCACATTGAGGCTATACTCTTAAGTGAAATTAATGGGACATATGTGTAAATACCTAATTGTTTCTCTGGTGTGAAAAACTAAAAGTGTAAATAAGGATCAAAATATATAACTGATAATGTGAAATAGCAAGAAAATATCTAAAGGGTAGGGGAAAGGAAATAAGGGAAAAGAAAAAAAATATGATAAAAAGAAAAAAAATGGAAACAAAGTCTTTATAAATAGGAAAGTGTATAGGGGGTGAAGGGAGGGCAGGGGAATGGGGAGGAAAAAATAACCAAGATACATCTTGCAAAGGTACAAGATCCCAACATTAAATGTAGCTGTACTGTATACCTAAAATGAGCCAATAAACTTAATGAAAAAAAAATAAAAGAAAAACACTCCCAGCAACTCTTCCTCCTCTGTACTACTAGTGGAGGGGAAGGAGAGTCACCTCTGTCAAATGCTAAGAGAAATTTCAGGAGGCATGCATGCTTTCAGGCATACGAGTTTCTAGACTTCACTTCCTGTTGGTAGTGATATCTTGGCAGTGCCTGGACAGTGAAGGCTTACTTAAAACTCTGATATGTTTAACACCTTTCCGGCTCTGAAAAGACAAGAGCTGCAGAGTCCAATCTTCATACTGCATGAGAAAGGAAGGTTGCCTCCATCTCAGTGACACAGGTTAGCACACTTGTCTGCCCTGTCCACAGACACAGCTCCATGAATATAAATATAGATATAAAGTCTTTCTTTTAAACCTAAAGCTTAATGAGTGTCAAATTAGGAGAGAAACATAAAGTTGCTAGCAGAAGTGAAGAGAAAGTACCGCTAAGGTAATTTCATCTCCTTGAGCAACAAGTTCTCCTGAGAGACTGAATTTATTTAGCAGAGTGTTTATTAAGGAGAGGATAATGAGTTTACAAACCTTCCATGGTCACAAGCCCTCAGACTCAGCTCCAAGAAAGATCAAATTTCTAACCATTGTACACTGAGGATATGTGTGCTGTAGAGAGAGAGCAAACAGGACTCTTGTAGGCAGGCGCTACGAAGCTGCTAGTTTATTATTAACTTGATTTCCTCTCTTGTCCTGTGCAACTCAAAGCAGCAACCCTGTAACATGATAGTTTGCATGCTCTTCTCCTCTCACACTATACAATCCTTTTGGTTGGAGAAAGGGCTTTTTTCTCCTATGTATCCTTAGTGCCAACATGCAATAGATATGAAGAGAATGAATAAAATTGTTTCAGTTGGAGAGGTGGTAAAAGATTGGGAATTGGATTTTTTTTTTCTAATTTCAAATTTTCTAAATCTTTTCAAAAATTAGAAAATTTGTTACTTGAAGAGTATTTAAAGTAATGAATGAACTTTCAGAAGATTATTAGAATGTTCAAAACCCTGTATTCCGCTTTGATGTCTGTGAGGGCTCATTTTTTTTTTTTCTGTCAACTTGCCTAGGCTTCCGTATCTAGACGCTTTGGTCAAACACTAATCCAAAAGCTGCTGTGAAGGCATTCGATGTGATTAATGTTTAAATTAGCAGACTTTGAGTCGAGTTGACTGTCTTCTATGACGTGAGTGGCCATTGCAGGCTGTGAGAGAAAGGACTGAAGTCTCCTGACTGTCTTCAAAGCTAAGGTGTAATATCTCATCCCTGGTCTCCGTTCTGCTGGCCTGCCTTGCGGATTACAGATTGATCTGTCTGTCTGTCTGTCTCTCTCCACCCGCTTCTCACTCCTTCCTTCCTTCCTATGTCCTGTCTACTTCATGTCCCTTCTAGCCCTGTCTTCCCCTCCTCTTTTCCCTCTCTCCTGCCCTCTCCCTAAGAATCCCAATGTAGGTGAAAGCTACCTTTGCAAATATAACTGAGAACTGACAGTGAGTGTGTTAGGTGTGGAGACTGCTCTAGGACAACGAGACTTTAAGAATAGCCCTTGGGGAAATGTGGGAGGCACTCGGACACTTAATCTCCCTGTTGGAGACACATGACAATCCATCTAATGTGATTGCTCTGGACCTCGTTTTCAGCCAATGGCCTTTTTTTAAGAGGGAATATTAGATATGCACCATGCTTAGTTTACTGACTGATTAGCTAGTAAGGCAAAAGTGGCATTTACTCAGAGGGCATGTCCAAGTAGTAATGTCCTTTCTTCCCTGACCGCCTGGATTTAGCCAGTAATTACATTATTGAATGTTGGCTATATTTTTAGTACTGAATTAGATGGTGTTTGGACTTAAAAAGAAATAAAAGATATTATATCCCCATTGAACCTTATACTATAGGAATCAGTTTAGGATTAAATCCCACATGTGGACAGATAATCAGTTGTACTGTTTCATAAAACTATCATCATTAGGGGATGTCAGCTGCTGTTGAAATGAATTTTCTTAGAAGCAAGATATAATCTAAACTTTTTCGTCTAATGCTGAAATTTTATTTTAATTTAAATAATATTAGGAGTTTTAATGAAATATAATATATACATTCCTATTAAGGAAATCCAGAATGCTATAGCAGTAAACATCATTTAATTCCAGACTTAATGAAATCATTTGGAAAATACCTTAGAGAATTTTAGATGAGCCAGATTTAGACTTTTAATACTTACATCCTAAATTATATATGAAGTTCTTGTTTCTTTTCATAATTCTTAATAGAAGTTTATGGTTTATTAGTTGTTACTAAATCCAAGGCCTGTATTTTATAAATAGTAGAAATTGGTTCCTAGAAGTGGAAGGATTTGCTCACAGTCACTTGGCTAGTCACTTCAGTTAATCTGGATAGTCAGCCAGTTATGCAATAAAGTTATTACTGAAAGTCAATTCTAACTCTAGTGAATACATTACTATTGCTTTCCCTCCACAGACTGTTACTGTGGGTTTTTGGAAATGGGTGGCTGGCCCACCAGGAGTCTTTACATAGCATCCACTCTCAAAGACTAGTCTCAGCTTGCTCTCCAGTTGGTGGTTTGTTAGGGTCTCAGAGTCTGATAGTGAAGAAACCATAATTTCCAGCCTTTCCAGTTCTGGGTCATTGCTAGGTCATAGTATCCTGAATGGTTGGTAACCTATGAGTCAGACCTGAGTTTTGGTAACTCTGGGTAGCCTAATTATTGGAATAGAAACTCAGCTTTTTTCATATGGAAATATATTAGAAACATGAGTCAGACAGCAATAGCTACTTGCAATACTGCTTTTGATCTATTAATAGACTGTCTCTTAAGGCTGAGTTGAAGAGTTGTTTAAGGAACCCCTTGAGTATGACCTACAGCTAAGTGCTTAAAAGTTTAAATCAGTACTTAACTGAGCTCCTAGCTCCTTTCCCCACGATCTCAAGATACAAGTAGGCCCTTTTCAATTTTCTGTTCCTGAAGAGTATTTTAATCTAGGAGGAACCCAAAGCAGATTTCATTAAAAGTTGTTACTATTTCCATGTATGAAACTCTAAGAAGTGTTTTAAAATTACTGTAAAACATCAATCCCTCTGATATTAATACTGAATCTCATCTGTAATTTTCACAATGTGATTTCTTCTAATTCAGAAGTCATTTCATATCTTTTAAAAATTAGACATCAGCACTCTGGTGTTAAGGAGGAATCATGTATCTCAGAATGGAATTCAGGCGCCTTAGGGAGTTTTGACATAATTGGTAAGAGTTGGCAAGGGTAGCTCTGTAAACATTTTTCCTTTCCTCCCTGAATTCAGGATAAGGTGGCAAAGCTCGCTTTGTGTGTGGGTAGGTTGGATGTTTCTTGAGAAGCCATGTAGTGTAAGAAACAGGGGTTACCATGCAACAAAACTCAGTTTAATCCCCTGTATATCTCCAATGTGTTAGCATTGTCTGTTTGGAATGGGGCTCATCTTCAAGTGTTAAGGAAGGAATTGGCAAGTGACACACAGAGAGGCAGCTGAATGAAAGTAAAATAACACAAGTTTGCTCCATCAACGGGGGTTGATCACACCTAATGGCAGTGCCCTGATCAACCCAGTACCAGGCTACAACTCCTTCTTTTATAGGAGTTTTATAGGAAGTTTTCAGGTGGTTACATTTCATTTCCACAGTTCACATTGCTGATATTCAAAACGTGGTGGTGAGGCAGTTGAATTTCAACTCAGATGTAGCATTTCTTTGATAGAAGAGGTTACCTTTAAAATTCGTTTAGTTATCTATTCTAGTCCAGAGGAAGGGGGCATGTCTGGTCAGCAAAGTTAACAATGGTTCTTTTCATTTACAAAAATTTTAAGGGAGATTAGATGCCTCTGGTGCCTGTTGATTCTGAACTAAACAAAGCGAACAGCAGAAGTTATTTTACATTGTGACATTTCTTAGGTTTTTTGCTATTAAAGTATTCCCTATCACAAGTGAGTCCTAGTACTAATTGTGTTGATTAATGGACACTCAACATACTGTCTAACTCCTGGGTCTTTTAAAAAAATTTTTTTCATTGAGTTTATTGGTACATTGCAGGTATACAGTACAATTACATTCATCATTGGGATCTTGTACCTTTACATGACAGGTATTGATTCTCATTTTTTCCTCTTACTCCTGCCCTCCCTTCACCCCCTCCTCCCTTCCCTATTTACAAATACTTTATTTCCATTTTTTCATTTTCTCATATTTTTTTCCCTTATTCCCTTTCCCCTACCCTTCCCACTTTCCCTACACCTTTAGCCCTTTTCTTCCTATTTCACATTGTCCATTATACCATTAGGATCTTATGTACTATTATAGTTTTTTACACCAACTCTTGGGTCTTTGCGTTCCCTGAAGAAGGCCACTGTAGACTGGCTCTTTGTCCTCACATGATCACAATCCAGGTCTTCTGATCTCAGGCCAGTGACCTTTTCACACTGCCTTTCTGTACCATGCAATCATTTATAGGCAGTTCTGCAGTGATCTATATGCACAAAGCACAAGTTGATTCCAACACATGAAAACATTTGTACAACACCAAACATAGGCAATTCACTGAAACATTTATTACACACACTTTCTCATGGGAAAGCACATTCATGCTTCTTTGATGGTTTTTTAATTTAGTTTTGCTTTTTAATGTTCCTCATCTACTTTTCCATTTTCGATTCCCTCATATCCCCTCCAATTATAATGAGGCCAAAAACTTAGTCTTCTTCAACTCTTCTAAAAAAAAAAACAAAACAGAAAACCATGAGCATGGGAAGCCTTCTTTCTCTTGTGTACTACAAAAGAGGCCCAGCTTATTTGGAGGATAATTTCCTTTCTTTTATATGCAGAGAAGCCTATCAACATTCCGACCTTAGCCAGGCATGGTGGCACGTGCCTGTAATCCCAGCACTTGGGAGGCTGAGGCAGGGGGATCGCTGTGAGTTCGAGACCAGCCTGGGCTACATAGTGAGTACCATGTCAGTCTCAACTACATAGTGAGACCCTGTCTCAAAAAACCAAAAAAAAAGAAAAGAAAAAAAAAATCTGACCTTGTGAGATAGTCATGATGGCTTCTGCTGGATCTGGTTCTTTTAAAGCATACTATTAGTTAGACTCTCTCACGTAGACGATTGTGTAATTTAAATAATAGTATCCTCAGGGAAAGCAGATAGTGAAGAAACTGTGACTCAGCTAGAATCTGTTTCAATTTCAGCACTTCCAAATCTAGGATATCTAGAGAGCTGAAGGGAAAACAGCAGAAACATCATCTTTCAAGATACAGGAGTCATGCTGGTGGCCCAGATGTGGTAGGTATATCTACTTGTTCACTTCTGTGGCTGATTGCATAATGCTTTGTGTTCAAGTGGAAAGTGTAAAGCAATTAGTGTATTTGAAAAATATGAAGTAATAAAGATGATTTTGCAGGGGCCAGGGATTTAGTTCAGTGGTTCTGGTGCCTGCCTTGTAAGCATAAGGACCTGAGTTTGATCCCTGGTACAAAAATAAATAAAAAATAAAAAATAAAGATGATTTTGCAAGACATAGGTCTTCACATATTATATCTTTACATGTGTGAAATGAAGGTCACAACCTAGATCTTAACTCCATGACTGCCTTGAGAATTCTAGACATCAGGGTTAGCTGTGAATTCAATTCATATTTTAGGAGGACATTTTAAAAATCTTGGGAGAAAAGGCAAAAGCAATGTAGATCTGATTGTGAGATTTTTGAGGGTGAGGTAAATCAGCTGATCAAAGGATACATCCAATACTGCCCTCAAGTTTTTCTCACAAGGAATCAGGCATCAGTTGAGCATCTGGAGCTTGTCGTAATTCTTTAGTGGCAAAAATGGGGAGGGGTAAACCAATTCAGTGGTTACTAAGAAAGCTGATATTGTAAAAACATCATCCACAAATTGTCATTAATGAAAATGAAAGTTCACAAAGACTGATCAGATTGAAAGAGCAGGGGATTATGTAAGGGGAATGTGACGGTTGCTGAGGTACCACTACTACTGTGTTGCTTGCTAGACGGAAGGAAAAGTGGCTTTATCGGAGCTGAAGCAGAAAAGTCCAATTGGAGAACACTGAAAAATCTGATCAGATCTCTACAGCAGCTGGGTAGTAAGGGGCCGCAATAGGAGGAGGGGAAGTACGAGTGTCCAGGTGGCAGCAGGTCTTGCTAGGTGGTCATTAGGCAGTGAGTAGAGTATAGTCACACATGCACAGCAAAAAGTGATCAATAACTAAAATCAAATGCCACCAAGATCTTGGGAAGTGGGGCAGAAAGTTTTAGGTGGGAATGAAAATATGTTTCCCCAAGCTTTGATTCACTTTTCGGCTGTTGAGATTCTGGAATGAGGCTTGGGAAGGAATTTTTCAGTCTTAATTCTTGAGAATTATTCTCAGTTCTTCTCCCACCAGGCCCAACACAGAATATTTTCCCCCTGCCTGCTACTGTGGTTTTTGTATACATGGAAAAGTTATATCAAGCCAGTCTCCTACAACAAATCACTTGATTCCCTCTCTTAAAGGGCAGTGCCAGTCTTTCACACCTCTCCCTCCATTTCCTATACACACCAGCCACAATAGCTTCCTCTTTGATTTTCCACAAGAAAGACTTTCTCGACTCAGAGTTCTTGGACTTGCTCTTCCCTCAGCTCGGAAGCCTCTTTAGCTCTTCGCGTGGTTGGTTTTTTCTTCGTCTCTCATACCTCATCCCATGTGTTATGGTCTTTCCTGCCCTCGGTTCTCATTTTTTTCCCCTTGTCCCTGCCCTCCCTTCACCTGCTCCTCCCCTCCCCATTTACAAACACTTTAGTTCCATTTTTTCATTTTCTCCTATTTGTTTCCTTTCCCTGATTACCTTTCCCCTACCCTTCCCACTTTCTCTACATCTTTAGCCCTTTTCTTCCTATTTCACACTGTCAATTATCTCATTAGGATCTTACGTACTATTATAGTTTATTCACACCAGAAGACATTTATTGGTAGGATAGCTCTTCAGAGTCATAGGTGCAGAAAGGGTATCCAGGGACCCCACTCCACAGGGGAGTTTTACGGAGTAAAACCATGTGGGTATAATGAGGGCCTCAGCCATGATCAACCAGTAAGGTTACAAGTGTAGTCACTTAGGTAACAGTGGTCCAGTTGTGAAACAGGTGATGTAGTAAATGTGGGTGGAAAGAACAAATTCTTCTTGTAGGAAATGGTGGGTCCAGCGATCTCTGGTAACTCACCGGGGTGACTAATGTCTATCTAGCCTTCGTTAGGATCAGTGCTTGCCCTTTGAGGAAGTATATAGGTCTCGTCATCTTGTCTTTGATTTGAGGCCTGTCTCTAACAGATGTGTCTCTGGCTGCAATTGTGATGTATTTCACCTTTGTCCTGATTCCTTTGAGAACCTAGCCCTATCTGACTGCCTATAATATAAATATCTAATTTAGGTGCATCTATAATACAAGCGCAGCAGAGACAGTAGCAGCTAGTGCATATTCTACATATAGATGAAGAAGGTCCAAAAGTACCATAGAGGAAGGAAAATGCCCTTTTTTTTGTTTTATACCCATTCTAGGTTTATAGCTGAGGCCTCTAAAACAAAAGACAAATTAATAAGAGAGAAAAAAACCCCATGGATTTAAATAAACTGTACTTTTGTAGGAGCCCTTATTAGGAAATGAATACCCAAAGAAACATCTAAACTTGAGAATATTTTATATAGGCTGAAAATCTTTTGGTCAAAATTCTTGAGATCAGAAATGTTTTGGGTTTAAATATTTTTGGATTTTGAAATATTTGCATATACAAAAAGAAATATCTTGGGGATGGAAACCAGTAGCCTATAGTTACTTTTGTACAACATTTCAAATAATTTTGTCTATGAAACAAAATTTCATGATATGGAATTTTCCACTTGTAGTGTCATTAAAATTTTCAGATTTTAGAGCATTTCGGATCCAGAATTTTGGATTAGGGATATGCAACCTATAGTAAGTCTGAAGAGTAGTTAAGACAATGGAGGTATGATCGAACAATAATAAACTACAGAAAATTTAGCAAATACTCCTTGTCAGCCTTGTGTCTTCATTTCCTTTTCTTCATGTATTGGAAACATCTCTAAAGTGAGGGTATTGTGATTTGCTTCTGGGAAAGATCAGAAAATCTTTATTTTATTAAGGTTTTCAGGGTAGTAAGAGGTGACCTTCTTGCTTCTGCTATTTTCTTAAATGCCAATATATATTTTGGGGTATCATATCCTGAACAAAATCAGTTCTTTGAGACGGAAGGGTTGGGAAGTCCTCTGTGGCCTTACATGTCTATCCTTTCTACGTGCTATATTGTCTTATTATACAGTCATGTACAATTGTGTAGTCATGCCTTTGAGCTCAGGCTTTGTCTACTGAGGCCTTCTTTTGCCCAATACTACATAAACAGTTCTAGGTAAAAATACATGAAAAGTTTTTATGAGTGCCTGCCAACAACCAGACAGAGCATACCAGTGAGCTACCCTGCCTCAGGGATCCCCATGATTCTACTGAAACTGAATCATAACCAGGAGATTCTCCTTTATCAGATACAGAAAATCCCAAGAAACTAGCACTCCTACTTTAATGATAAGAACGAGTCCAAAAGGTACAAATGCATCATTAAAAACAAAACAACTGGGAGACTAAAGCAGGAAAATCGCAAGTTTGAGCCCAGCCTGGGCAACTTAATGACTTAGGTGAGACCCTGTCTCAAAACTAAAAACATTTTGAAAGTAGGGCTGGGGACAAACTCGGTGCAAAGGCCCTGGGTTCAATTTCTAGTGCTGAAAAGCCAAACCAAACCAACAACAAAACCCCAAATCCCCAGTAAATTCTTAGTTGGAAGAGATCCCTACTCCAAAGACACATTAGCAAGGCCGGGGATTTAGCTCAGTGGTTCAGTGGCCTGCCTTGCAAGCGCAAGGACCCGAGTTCAATCAAAAAAAAAAAAAAAAAAAAAAAAAAAAAAAAAGAAACAAAAAAACAGATTAACAAGAGAAAAACAAAAATATATTACTGCATATCTCATATATACATTAAAGACATATCAGATATGTCAGATATCCATAGTCCTCAAAGTGGTGTCTTTGAATTACAGTTTATACAGCATCTTCAGCAAAGAACAGTCATTTTTAGGGATCTGACAAGAGAATGAAAAGAGATTTTGAATCTCTATGGTGGCAACTTTGGTGAGGCAAGTCAGTGTGGATAAAAGCTGGTTAGTAAAGTGTGTTGATGTAATTTTCTCTGGTACCATCCTGGCCAAGAAGGGTGGAACACTGTTTTTAGTGGTTAACCTTTGTTCTCCCAGGTAGAGATGGGGGTGGTGTTAAGATAACTTTTGTCCTTGTAAATCTCTTACTTTTGGACAAATAGAGGGAGGCCAGAGAACTCTCCTGTTTCAATTTCTAGGTTGCCTTCAGCTCCATAATCCCTTATATTCCAGGGAATCCTCAGAGCATACTGCTCCCTACCCTGTGGCCCTGCTGAAGCTGTCATCAGCTTTAAGAGTACAGCCTAGTCTAACTTCTCTGGGAGGGCTGTTCTTCTAAGACTCAGAGTGACAGGACTGGGCCAGGTAATAGCCCTGAACTTGCCCAACCTGCCACACAAGGTAATTTGAGGATGGACTGTGATAAGGGTTGAACTCCATCCAGGGTTTTGCATATAGATGCACTGATGTTGATGAAAGCAGTTTTGCCCTGGGCTGGGGCTGTTCCTTCCTCTGCCTCTTTTGCAACCAGATAATCACTTGCCTCTGCATGGGCTCTACTATTGACATTAGCACAATCTATGCTGGCATTTTGAATAAAACTCAGTGTTTATAAATGATACTTAAGAGAGTTGTCTTTCAGAGTAACACTTTTCCTCCTCCTGCTCTCAGACTTTTCCCTTCTCCTTTGCTTCCCCATGCATATGCACCCATGCACATAACACCCTTCCATAGTTAATTTCACTGACCTGAAACACCCATCTTCAGCCAGGAAGCTGATTCCCACTGAGATTGACCCACAGGATCCTACCTGCTCTCTAAGGGGGCTGCTGTGTTCCTCCAGCATCTCTAGCAGTTATTGCTAGACTTCCCTGCAAACCCACCTAGACCCTTTGCATAGTTTTTTTTTTTGGCTTTGTAATTCAAATCTAGGCCTTTAAATATGTCCAACCTAGTTTCCATTTACAACTGAAATGTTTGCTCTTGTGTTTTCTTTCTTTACCAAGCAGCCACTAAAAGACACGGAGCTTTCTATTTTAGTATTTCAAGCTTTTTAAGAGTATATTTTTATTGTAGCTCATGGATTCTTCTCTATATCCTTGATCTAAGCTAGGCCCCAGAGATGTACTACATTCACATTTACTTCAAGCAGCATAACCAGAACAGTTCACTGATGACCAAGAACAAAACAGTTTTGAAGAAAAAAAGTATAGTCAAAACAGAAGGTTAAGGGTTGGCTCTTCTAACACATCCATTTTACAGGCTGATTTTATTTTGAGAAGGGCTGGAGATTGCACCCAGGGCCTCATGTATGCCAGGCAAGAGCTCTACCACTGAGCTACTACTCCCTACACATACTTTACGAAGAAAGAAAAGGTGAAGAGGCTCAAGCAACTTGATCAAAGGTACAAAGTGAGAAGATTAGCCAAGTTGGTCCTGGCACCACAGTCTCCTGCTTCCAGCCCTATCTTATTTCCACTATATAGGATGACAGGGGCTGCTATGGAAGGGAGAGCCAGTGGTACAGACTATATAAGTAGTTTATCACTTAGGATCAGGCTTAGTAGTCACGTAACGGAAAACCAGTGCACCAGTGTTATAAAGAGATCAGGCAGTAAGTCATCTAAGACTGGGATGGAGGCACCTTAACATCATTAATCCAAGATCTCGCTGTCTTTCCCACCCACCTTCTTTAGGATGCACCTGTAGTTCTCCTGGTGTCAGGATCTATTTCCAGCCATCAAATCTATGTTTTAGAAAGAAAGGGATGAGCTAAGGAAATTGGGCATATGTGCCGCCTAACTAGTCCCTTTTAAAGAATTTTCCAAAAGTCTGCATCCCATGGCCCTGTTTATATCTCACGGACTAGACGTGGGCCATATGATTATTTCTAGCTCATATACAAGGCCTTCCTGGGTAAGCTGTGGGGCTATAAGGATGAAGAGGAAGATAACATCGAATAGGCAAAACACTGGGGTAGGAAGGCCCTAGCTACTGTTAGAGATGAAACTGTTCTACTCTGTGAAGAAGGATGGAGGAAAAGAGACCCCCAAGCCTTATTTTACTCAATCTTGTTTCCTCCTTTGACTCTGGGGTTTCTCCCCAGTCTCCTTGGCTGTGTACTCTTTCCATTCCTGACATCTGATACCAGAAAGACCTCAGGCTCAGGCTCAGATGACTTCCCCATGTGCTCTTTCTTCTTGTAGAACTCTTCCAGTCTCCTGACTTTGTTCACTCCTCATCTACTAAAGACTCCCAATTGTATCTCCAATGTTTTTCTTGGCAATCTAGTCTCATGTATCTGGGTGCCTAAAATTTCTACTTAGTTGTTTAATACTATTGTGTTCAGAGCCAATTTTTTATTCAGCCCTAGTCTGAATCCCTTTTGTGTTTCTATAACAGAATTCCACACTCTGAGTAATTTATAAAGAAAATGAATCCATTTCTCACTGTTCTGAAGGACAGGAGTCCAATATCAAGGTAGAGAGAACTTCATGTTGCATAAGAATGTGTCAGAAAACAGCTTCTTGAGAGGGGGTGAGAACATAGGCCATCTCTGAATAGCGGTGGGGATAATTTAAAAAAATGAAAATATGGAGAGAATAAGAGTTATAGAGTTAATGCACAGGGAGAAGAAGGGATGAAGAGTAAGGAGAACACAAGCAAGGGACAAACTCATTCATGATAACAAACCCACTTTCATAATAAAACATTAATAGATTCTAAATGGATTAATTATCTTTTTAAACTTCCACCTCTCTCTCAACACTATTGTATTAAGATTAATTTTTCAGTACATGAACTTTGGGGGACACATTCAAACTATGGCAGCCTCCAAAATGAGTTCTCCCACTTTGTTCTTTTCCAGAACACCACTGTTCATATGTTCAAGGCAAAAGGCTCCCTGTCATTCTCAAACTGCTGATCTTCTCTCTCCCACTGCAAGACCTTTAAAGTCTCCAGAATCTGACCACCCATCACTATGCTCAGCCCTACAGTACTGGCTCAAACTATTACCAAACCGGCTAGTCTTCTTGCTTCCATTCTTGCTCTTATATAGTCAGCTTTTTACACTGTAGCTGGAGGGAGGCTTTTAAAATGTGATTCAAGGACACACTGAGTGTGTAGCTTAGGGTGATTCATAACACTTCCATAGTTTGCCACATGAGTGGCCTAAGCATTGTAATAAGAACATGGAGTGTAATCTCCCTCTCCTTGAGAATATTAGTGTGTACACCCCTTATCAGCTTACTGTGTGAGTTACCAGCCTCAAGTACTGGGCTCCAAAACACAACACCCTCACCACATTGATTTATTCCAAGAAGGCTCCTGTCAGGCTCCTTTATAGAGTCACTGCTCGGGAGCTCTGGCTGAGCCTAGCTTTCCATGCTCCCACACCTAATGCTAGCCTCAGTGATGGTAGATGCACTTCCTCTCCCCTTCCTGATGAGCTGCTTGCCTTTGCATGCCCCTCTCCCCATGCCAAGAGGCCTTTCTTACGGTGAGGTGTAGGATTAACCAGCCCTGCCCACTATAGCTAAGTCTTTTTTTTTTTTTTTTTTTTTAATGATTTGCAGTTTGAAGCTTAGACTGTGCTTGAAAACAAAAACAAATGTACCTGTCTGTTAGGAGTTTGGAGGAACTAGGACAGAAGGTGATGGGAAAGGACCTCTTCCATGTAGCCTTTCAGTTACAGCAGCTGGGTCACTGTGTACTGCGAAGGTAGAAAAGCCTTATAATGGATCTGCTCCTTCCGTGAACTGGCCAGGACCCTCAAAAGCAATGTTCTGATTGCAACCTGCCTTCTTTCCCTGCTTGTATCAAAAATTTTTTTTCCAATGAGGAACCCACTATACAAAGTCTAAAGGTTTCAGTTTGTATTTAGAGAATAGGCCTTCATATTGGCATAAACAACTCACACTGTCAAGCGTATGGGAATTCTCATCTCCGTTTTTAAAGTCTATCAACTTAGTTTATATTCTGAGTCACCATGAAGCTAACCTGACAGAAAATTCCACCTTGCCCATACCTGGGGCACTGCCAAGTACTTTTGTTTCCAGCACTGACTTATTAGTGCCGCAGGACTGTGTAAGCCCTGCTTCACCAATTTTATGTGCAAAAAAATGGTAATGTGGGAGATTTGGCCTGGCCGTTCCTTTTATTTCTATCCTACTGGAGATCATAGCAATCTTTTCGGTGTAGTGGTTTGGAATCCCACGACTGTGACTTCTTCCTCCTAGACTTGGAACAGAGCTGTATGTCCCTGAAGCCATCTCACCTTCCCACTGCTCTAACAGAGAATTATGACCCTGCCTCTTCTCCCTGGCAATGGGTGTCCCTCCTCACTTCAGCCCTCTCAGTCTTTCTGAAAATGATCCTCACACAATGACCCTGGCCCTTTCCCTCGAGCCTTAATCTTCCCAGCTGGCTAGAGTTTCTAGGAAAACAAATCTATCTCAAGCCTTCCAGCTTCCACACACCTCCGCTTCTCAGCTTTCCATATATTCCGTTGGAAACAATGGAACACGGGGATCTCTGAGTAGGGGTTGGGGGTGTATTAAAACGAGAAAATATGAAGATAATACGAATTACACATTCTTGATGCATCAGAATATTTTCAATCAAATCTTGCTCTTGTCCAGTTCTCTCAGTGCTTAAATCGCCCTGCCCCCTCACTGCATGACATCAATACAAATTTCACGGGATGTACAGTCCGCTGGCTTGCAGTTTCACATGCTATTACCTTATATGTCAATCTCTGTGTAAAATACAGAAAGGACTCCATTCAGCATGGTGAGAAGCAAGGAAACCCCATTTCACGTAATCCCTCTCCATTCCTGTGTTTAGTAAATTAACCAACTAATCTATTTACTTTGGAGCCTTCTCTTCGGTTGGATGAACAGGTCTTTAATAGTAAAATAATTGGACATGAGTAGATTGTCTCAGTGCATATCTAATGGGGTTGAAATACTTCTTTTACATTCTCCTCTCTGCTTGCCTGAATGATTGCCATGCTTGGTTTAGGACAGGACTTGTTTATAATAGACAGGTTATAGCATCCTCTACCTATGTGATCTAAGGGGATTCAAAAGTTTCATCCCAAAGAACCACAAAGTCTTTTTTATCTACCTGCCATTGCTACCAGAGACTACACTAGTTAACCATTTATTTTTTTTGCAATAAACAATAACTCTGTGATTGCTAATGTGTCTA
Organism: Fukomys damarensis; assembly: GCF_012274545.1. Lineage (NCBI taxonomy): Eukaryota > Metazoa > Chordata > Mammalia > Rodentia > Bathyergidae > Fukomys > Fukomys damarensis. The sequence goes on from NW_022900916.1 coordinate 57,392,995, forward strand.
TTTAAACATGCAAATATTGTCCTTGAGAAAGAAATATGTGATGTGATTTTATCTGATTGCTTTCAATTTGAAAGGAGCAGCCCTTCAAATACCCTGACTCCATGGTTGCCTGTATCTCCAGTCTTCACATGCCTGTGGCTGTCACATAAACCCATGCTTTACTTTTTCTTTAAGACTCATAATTTAACAATACAGGGCCTCCCTTCTCAAATGAAAATCCATTTTTCTCCCAGTTTCACCTCCCCAAAGAAATCTTAGAAAATTATTGAGGAATGTCTACCTGTTCCAGATTCTTCCTGGCAATTTGCTTGTCACTTCTGTGGTACTCTGACCTGCTGCTGCACCATGGCCCAGAAGTTGTTTCTTGACATCTTATAGTTGTCTTCTGTAGGTTGCTTTCTTTAAAACAACAACAACAACAACAAAAAACTTCCTTCACATTTGGACAGTTTGATAACTCCAAAATATACAGTTCAAAGGAGGCAGAAGTTTCAGAAAACTTTACTGAATGTGATGTCAACTTGATTTAATCAAGAGATGCCAGGAGAAGTGACTAGATAGTGCGGATACTCATCTCACCAATGGATTGACCTATGATGAATTCATAGCAGAACAGGCTACTCAGAACTTCAATAAAGTTGGAAGAAATAGGGGTGTGTCTCTGATGGGTATATCCTTTGTTGGGCTGTTTCCTTTGTTCTTTGCTTCCCAGCTGCCACGAGGTAAACAACTTTTTCTGCCTTGCCTTTCGACGATGATGTTTCTATCTTAGAGCCAGCTGACCATGGACTTAAACATCTGACACCATGAGCCAAAGTAAGTCTTTCCCTCTTTAAGTTATGTTTGTCAGGTATTTTTGTCCCAACAATAGAAATCTAACACAATGAAAACCCCAGGACAATAGTAAAGAATTAATTACTTTCTGAAAATAAACTTTAAGTCTGTACCTGGGCTATTCCTGCTGTACAGTGTGAGACCACATTCCTTTCTTTAAGGGGTATCCCTTAATGGCTGTACCTCTCCTTAGCTTCCTCCAGTGTTTAAGTGGCAACTTTAATTTCCACCAAGAGCAGGGCCACTTAACATGTTTTCCTATTGCCAAACCACACTCTCAACACAAAATCATCTCAAACAGTTCAACTCTGCCATTTTCAAGAGACTCTGCCAAATGATTGTACATAACTGTTCAGTATCTAATCACTCAGATTAAATGGACAAATGTATATAGGAAGATACAAATTAGCCAATCTGACTCAAGAAAAGATAGAAAGTCTAATAAAGCTAGAAGTAGATATTTAATTAGCAATTCAAATATTTTTTTCTACGACCCTAGATGCAAATGACTAAAATGCAAGTTCTATCAAATATTTAAAGAACAAAATTAATATTAAACAGATTCCTTTAGAAACTATAGAACAGAGTAGATAAATAAGATGTGGTTTTTCAATAAAACAGAATAGTACTCAGCCATAAAGAATGAGAAACTAGAGACATTTATAGCTAAATCGATGCACATTGAGGTCACACTCAAGTGAAATTAATAGGACACACATATGTAAATACTGAATAGTTTTTCTGGTGTGGAAAACTAAAAGTAAAAAAGGTTCAAATTGTATAATTTAGAATGTGAAACAGGAAGAAAAAGTCTAAAAGAGTAGGGGAAATGGAAAGGGTAGGGGAAAGGAATAAAGGGAAAATAAAAAATACGAGGAAGAATGAAAAATGGAAACAAAGTCTTTGTAAATAGGGAAGGGTAGAGGGCGTGAAGGGAGGGCAGGGACAAGGGGAAAAAATGAGAACCAAGACCTGTCATGTAAAGGTACAAGATCCCAATATTGAATGTAATTGCACTATACACCCAAAAAGTACCAACAAACTTAATAAAAAAAAAAAAAGAGAACACTTCCCAATTCATTCTATGAGATCAGTATAAGCCTAATCCCAAAGCTGGATAACGGCCTCAAAAGAAAACTAGATTTACGTACATAGGCACAGAAATCTTTGATAAAATATTAGGAAAACAAATCTCTTAAAGTATAGGAAGCATTATATATCTTCAGCAAGACAAATCCCAGAGTGCAAGGTAGGTTTAGTATTAAAAAATGAATCAACGGGGGCTGGAGATTTAGCTCAGTGGTTCTGCCACCTGCCTCACAAGTGTAAGGTCCCAAATTTGATCCCTGGAACAACAACAAAAATCAATTGATAAATAGTATACTATATTAATAGAAGAATAAAGAACATAAAAATATGATCATCATCATCTGACAAATTCCAACACCCATTCATGGTTAAACTAGAACACATTAAGAATAGAAATAAATCTCAATCTGACAAAGGATAACTATAAAAAATGTACAGCCACCATTGTACTTAATGTAAAATATTGAATGTTTTTTTCTATAAGGTTGGGGACAAGGCAAAGATACCCACTATAACCACTTCTATTCAACACTGTGCTGGAGGTCCCAGTCAGTATATAAAAGGAATAAAATGTAAATGCCCACACATTGGAAATGAAAAAGGAAAATTTTATTTTTTCACAGATGGCATGATCTTGGGTATAGAAAATACTAAAAAACCTATAAAATCTATTACAATGAATAAGTTGAATGTTACAAGACACAAGATCACTGTACAAAAATCAGTTGTATTCCTGCATACTAGCAATTGAAAAGCTGAAAATTAAGAAAACGTGCCAAAGGTATAATTCTGTGGTAGAGGTGCAGACTGTTGGGTTTGATCCACAATGCCAAAAGAGAGTGAGGAGGAGGAGGAAGAGGACAGGGAAGTGAGGGTAGGGGAGAACAGGGCCTTTTCACAATAGATTTTTAAAAAAATTCTTAGGAATAAATTTAACAAATGAACTGCAAAATCTGTATGATAAAATAAATAACATTACTGAAGAATTAAAGGTCTAAATTATAGAAAAATATATCATGCTTATGGAATAGAAGATTCTTTATTGTCAAGGGTGCAGTTCCTTCTCAGTTGGTTTACAGATCTAACACAATGCTCATCAAGATCTCAGCAGGCTTTTTCTTTCTTTTTTAATTGACATTGACAAATTGATCCTAAAATTACATGGATATGCAAAGGACCTAGAATAGCCAAAATAAGTTTTAAAAAGACACATTTTAAATGTTATATAAAGCCACAGTATCAAAGTAAAGTGGTATTGGCATGTGGATAGACATACAGATCAATGGAACAGACTATAGTGTTCAGAAATAAATTTATATTAAATTGAATATATTAAACTTATGCAAGGGTTCCAAGGCAATTCAATGTTGAAAAGATATTCTTTGAGCTGGGGATTTAGCTCAGTGGCAATGTGCCTGCCTTGCAAGCACAAGGTCCTGAGTTTGAGCCCCAGTACCATAAACAAACAAACAAACAAACAAAGGATATTCTTAAGCATTTGTTCTGGGTAATTTTATATTATATGTATAAATAAAAAACCTTAGATCTTTACTTTGTGCACAAAAATTAATTCACTGTGCTTTAATGTAAGAGTTTAAATTTGAAACTTCTAAAATAATAAGGAAAAATCTTCATGATCTTGAGATAGACAAAGATTCGGATAGTAGAAGTCTGATTCACTCAAGAAAAATTGACAAATTATATTTCATCAAAATTTAAAATTTCGCTTTAAAAAAGATATTATTCAGAGAATGAAATGACAGCCACAAATTGGACAAAAGTACTTATAGATCATAGATCTGGTAAAGGACTTGCTTCCAGCATAAAATATTCATATATCTCAACAATAAGAAGACAATCCAATGTTTAAAATGAGCAAAATGATGGCAAAGATATTTCATCAAATAAAATACCTATATTTATAAACTCATGAAAATATGTTCAATATCGTTTTTGAGAATCTAAATTAAATCATGAGAAAACACTTCATACCTAGTGGATTTGTGATAGTAAAAAAGATTTTTAATGCCCTATGTTGATGGGAACATGAAGCAATTGGGATAGAATGTATCAGAATTGGAACTGAATTTTAGAATGTAAAATTGTGCATTCACTTTAGAAAGTAGTTTAAAATTTCTTAAAAAGTTAAACATAACTTTACCTACGTTTTGGCAATTCCACTTCTGTGTAGTGACCCATGGGAGATGGAAACACATCTCCATAAAGACTTGTACAGAAGTGTTCATAATAATATCATTCATAGTAGCCCAAACCTGGATGTAATATATATCACAGGATCTGGTGCATAAATAAACAAACCATGATGTATCGATGCATAGAGTATTACTCATATATAAACAGAATAGACTAATACTTAGACCAACATAGATGAACCTCAAAACATGATGCTAAGTACAAGAAGCCAGGTTCAACAGCTGCATATTGTGAGTGATTCCATTTGCCTAAAATTTCCAGAAAAAGCAAAATGACAGAGACAGATGGGAATAGGGATTGGCTGCAAATGAGCATGAGGGAAATTTGTGGCCGACAGAGACATCCTAAAGCTCAATTGTGGTGTAGCCCCATGTAAGAGACAAGATAATGATGAGGATTGAAGCCTAATTGACCTTCTCTGCAAGCACAAAAGAGAAAAACGGCAAGCTGTGCCTCCTTTGGCAATGTGCAGGCATGCTGGCACGTTCCATATCCAGGGAAAGGTCAATACAACTGCGATCTGGATGTTTACCTGGGTACACACTATAGGTAACAAGAGGCAGATGAATCTTCCAACCTAATTGTTTGCTCCTTTGTCTAAGTGAATACAGTCAAGGTGAGCCAAACTCTCTGGGCTCTTTGTCCACTAGAGGTGAGATCCCTCTGGTCTCTTCATTCTGAATTATCTGTGTCTCTGTCTTTTAATCTCTGTTTGCCCCCTCCAGTCAGTTATGCCTGGTAGGCTAGTCTCCTGCAGCACAATTGTATAAAGATACTAGAACTTATGAATTCTATTGTAGATATGCTTCTGGGACACAGTTTGTGACACTGTGCCATTGGCCCTGGGAGGAAGATTCCACCTAGCAGTGTATGCATTTTTCCCTTCCCCAGTGCCCTGTACTTGAGTTGCATATTATGCCTCTCACTCTGCAAATCACATTGTCTGAGAGTGTTTCTTAATAGTGTTGGCCAGGGCTCCACAAGGCGTGGGAGCAAGGCCTCTCTCCAGTTCCAAAGAGGTGGGGCCGGAACTATTTGTGCTTGCTTGGCCATTAAATGTCTTTTAAGTTTAGAAGATTTTAGATTGAGATTTGTGGTCATTATCTTTAATTATGTGATAGTGAGATTTCTGGCTTAATGGTTGATTTCATGATGGTGAACTACTACTTAATTCTACAGGTAAACTCTAACGAGAAATTGACTCCCACTGAGTGGTCAAATTGTCCTAAGTGTGTTCCACACAAGCAGCACATGAAGCCCAATGCCACTCCAGGCTTACCACCGGGAGTCCGTGCCCTAGGTCACTGTGTGGCTCGGGAGACATTTGCACCTCCTTATTTGACTATCATGTGATCTGTTTCCTCTGCTACTGTCTCTTGGTAGACAAATTTCCTGAACTCCTTGTTTAATCTCTTACTGCCCTCGCCTTCGTTCTCCTATCTTCGTTTCTTTTTTCCTAATTTTTTCAATTCCCTCAACTTCTAATTCTCTGTTAATTTTGAGCTACAGAGGGATATATGTCAAGGGGTTTATTATTTGGTTTGTTTTTTAGTGAGTCTTCCTTGAGACATATTTCAGAATTCAATGAAAAATTTTAAAATCACACTTATTTAATTGAGCAAGAAGAAATAAGCATTCATGGGCTGGGGATTGAGCTCAGTGGTTCTGCCGCCTGCCTTTTGCAAGTGCATGGACCCGAGTTTGATCCCCAGTACCAAAAAGAAAAAAAAAGAAATAAGCATTCATGTAGGGTCACTGTTATTAACCCTTCCTCTTGGTGAAGAACATAGCAAAAGAAAAGACTAGGGGTAAAAACACTGGTTAAGAGACAGATGCCATCTTCCAAGCCAGAGGGAGTGAGTACAGAAACAGATACTAGAGACCGATCACAGTGGAAGACTTGGGAACTCAGTTTTGGTGGGGGAGCATCCATAACCACCACTAATGTAGGAAAGGCAGCAGTAGTATTTTGTGACACAGTGGAGGATGGAAGTAGTAAGGTATGGAGCTTAATGGTAGATTTGGTTTTAAGTTTAGGTAGTTTGAATAATCACAATGAAAGGAAGAGACGGGCAGTGGGCAGGTGAAAATCATCTTCACAGAATCTTGTCTTTTTTCATTCAGAAGACAGGTCAGTGCTAATATAAGAATAAATGAAGAACAAACAGAGACGCTAAAGAAGAAAAGTACAAAAGGTAACAACAGGTACCACTAGATAGGGGAAGAAGTAGTGAGTTATTCTTTCGATAAATGAGATGGGGAAAGGAAAGTGTGTTGGTATGGTGGCTTAGTGGGATAGCAGGGTACATTGGAGGCTTTCTCCAGGAAAAAGAGAACTTATTGTATAAATGCTGAGAGAAGAAGCAATAGAGAGGTAGATTCAGCAGGCAAAAAGTGTGAAGAATGACTAAAAGGATGATATACAATCAGATTGATAGACCAAGGAATTGCTCTTAGAAAGTAGAGATTTTACCTCTTTTCCAGACTCATAGAGAAGACAGGATATGTGATGCCTTGGGGGAAAAAATCCTATCTATATTAAAATTTTTATTTAAAAATATATTACAAAATTCATGGACTCATGTGAGGCATTATTTATCTCTCAATGAAATTTTAGAACAATGGGCAGAGGTCTACCATATGTTTATTGTCCAATCAGCACACATTGATATTCTTTGTAATGTATTTCCTGTACGGGAATGATCTCTTTGTGCTTTTTACACTCAAATGCACCACTTCTAATTTTGTTTTTTTTACAATATGATGGCTCTTCAGAGTATGGCAGAATTGAAGCAGATAAGTCCTTATGGATATTTTTGCTGTGACTCCCTGATACTATTGAAGTTATTTTGGTTATGTCACCACCCATGATGTGGCACCAGCTGCCAGGCTACCCAAGAATATTGTCTTCCGACTCTGCTTACAAAGTTGTTACCGTGTTTTATTGAAGATGCCTTAAATGAGTCTTCCCAGATTATATAGGAAAATGTGAGCAACCCATCTTCTGATCATGTTAAATTTATCATTTCGAATTTTATAATACAAATGTAGAACAACACATCTTTAATCACCTCTTTTTTGAATCATTTTAGGCTATAATTACTGTGATTCTAGCATATGGCTTATTTCAATGTTAACCAGACTTTCTTTCCTCACTTTTTTCTTCTCCCTTATTTCCTTTCTTCTCCCCTTCCCACTTCTCTGTTAGCCCTTTTCTTCCTATTTTGCACTATCAGTTATGCCATTAATATGTATTATTTTTACACTCATGAAAACAAATTATTTAAAACACTGGTCATTCAATAGATGCAGATGAAAACAACACTGAGATCCCACCTCACCTCACAAAGAATGGCTGCTATCAAGAAATCAAACAATAACAAATGTTGGCGAGGTTGTGGGGAGAAAGGAACTCTTCTTCATTGTTGGTGGGAGTTCAGACTGGTGCAACCACTGTGGAAATCAATATGGAGATACCTCAAAGAGCTGGGTGTAGAGGTTCCATTTGACCCAGCCATCCCTCTGCTGGGTATCTTTCCAAAAGAATTAAAAGAATCATACCACAGTGATATATGCACTCCTATATTTATAGCAGCACAGTTTGTAGTAGCTAAAACTTGGAAACAGCCCATTTGCCCATCAACTGGAGACTGGATAAAGAAGATGTGATTTTTCTATAAAATGGAATACTACTCAGCCATAAAGAATGAGAAATTAGATTCATTCATTGAAAAATGGATACATATTGAGGATATACTCCTAAGTGAAATAAAGAAATCACACATGTGTAAATACCGAATAGTTTCTCTAGTGTGAATAAATTAGAATAGTACATAAGACCCTAATGATATCAATGGTAAAATGAGTGCAGTGCTGGCTGCTTCCTGAGAAGAAGGCCTCGGTGTCCCATCTCTCTACACAAAAAGTCCCGCAGCAATGTCATCATAAATATAGAGTTACATTATGTCAAAATGGTTTACTTATTAAGAAGTTAATTCGACACACCTATACACAAAGTACCTCAGGAATGCAGCCTGAGACTGTCCATTCTGCTGTGATGCTATATTTCCCTGGAATCCACACACCACAGGGGCAGGGAAGTGAGAATTGAACATTTCTTCAAAGTTCATTCCGTGCTTTGACAACACTTTTCTTTCTCATTTTGGCACTGGGTCCATCTGTCTTTCAAGGACTTAGGCCATGAATCTTCTTTTTTTTTAAACCTCACTTGGCATAAGTGTTTGCTGTTCAATTTCTTTGTCAGTTCATTCGTTGTCCTGGGGATGTTGATGCCTCTGGCTGTGCATTCTGCCTCATGTGACTGCTCTGTGTTACAGGTGGCACCACCACCAGGCTCCTCTGTGTACAGGGCAGGTTTGGATAGTAAGCAACATGTCTTTTATTTAAAGAAACTGTCCCTGGGGAATTGCATAATTTATATTTAAAACAGTGCTTCAGCAAACAAAGCAATAGCAGCAATATTCCTCAGGATAGAATACAGCCAGAGATGACATGCAATCCTAGGCAGTGTGCATCTTCAGAAGGGGAGCTGGCATCTGCTAACACCTATTCCTGCTCATGTCTGCCTCAAAGTTCATGGCTCTGCCCATAGTATTCCTGTCCGAATGGCTGTGATAGGACCACCTTTCCCTGACTCTCTGGGCTGTGTCTGCCTGGTGAAGATTAAGTACATAACCCGAATTGGCCACATTCTGAGGCTGCCCTGGCACCAAAGATAATCACATAAATTATTTTTTTAGGGCCATTGGACCAAAGTACCAGAAACTGAGTGGCTTAAAAGAACAGAAGTTGATTCTCTCACAAGTCTGAAGGCTGGAAATTGGAAATTGTTGGTAGGATCACATTCCCTTCTCAGGCTTTGGAAGACTCTTTCCTTCCTTCTTTTATTTCTGGTGGCTGTCAACAATCCTTCTTGTTCTTTGGCTGCACTCCAATCTCTGAATTGTCATCACATGACACTCTCCTTGTGTGTCATATTTTCAGTGTCAGAATTTGATTTCTTTTAAGGACATCAGGCATATTGGATTTAGAGCCTGCACTACACTGTATGACCTCATCATAGATCTGTACCAGGGATCGAACTCAGGTCTTTGTGCTTGCAAGGCAGGCAGCAGAACCACTGAGCTCAATCCCTGGCCCTGAACCTATCTTTTTGAGGGACACAATTCAACTTCCTGGGTCATCAAAATTGACCTCATGGGAATGTTAACAGAAACACAGAGAACTACAGTCAGTAGTGAAGTTCAGTGTAACGTGGTATCAGGAGGCTGAATCAGGGCCCAGGCAATGAAAAGTCAGGTGCAAATGGGTTGAGTGCAGAAAGGATGTAGGGTGAAAGCCAAGGAGGCTGGAGGGAAAGAGGAGAGGCCAGAGCAGGCGGAGAGGGGAGTAGCGCTCCCAGGAGGTGAGGCTGGGCCTGAAAGCTGCCTACATACTCTCTTCATCTCAGGTTCCTATTTAGCTGTATATTAACCTTCTTCTTAGGATAGTTGCTTTCACAGTTTGTTTATTATAACTACATGAGCTAAGAGCCCAAGGAGAGTCTTCTTTTAGAAGTCAGAGAACGAAAGCTCTGAGAGATGCATGGACTCCAGGCCAGCATTCTGCATCTGCCAGCACCACTTCCTCTTGACCTCTGGATACCAGAAGGAAGTCTGAGGGTCAGAGAGCAGGGACATTTTCGTCAGCATACCTGGGAAGGAGTCATAATAACCCACAGGCCACCAGGAACATGCCCAGGTCTGCCAGAGACTCCAGAGGGCCATAACAGCTGCCTTGTAGTCTTATGCCCGGGTTCCAGGCCACATCTAGGCAGATATGCAGGTTAAGGTTTGAGGTGTGCTGATTGCTGCTTATTTTGTCATTCTCATATCTGTTAAAAAGGAAGCTGGTGCTGGGCCTGGAATGGTCCACAATGACCCTTTTCAATTTCCAAATTAGGGTTATCCTGACCTGGTCTCTCTCTAGTTAATATAAAGTAGATTTTTCCATACTTTCCTGGAGAGAAAATCAAATCTGGAGATACATCCCACACTGGTGGAAATCAAATTAGCCTCTGAAAAGAAGAGACGGGGAGGGAGAGAGAGAAGCTGAGGATGGGAAGGAGGGAGAGAGAGAGAAGCAGCAGGGAGAGTAAGAAGGAGAAGAAGAGGGAGGAGAGGAGGAGGAGGAGGAGGACGAGGAGGAAGAGAACAAGAAAATAGAAGAGATAAGTTGAGAAGAAAAGAGAGATGAAGAGGAAATAAAAGAGAACAGAGGAGAAGGGAAGTTTATTCCAGGGTTATGTTATACTCTACCCCTGCTCGTTTCCTACTATCTTCCCCTAAGAAAAGTTTTATGTAAGCAAAAACATGATTTGTCACTCAGGGAATATTGTAGATACTTCTTAGGAACTTCCTGGTAAAGCCCTCAACAGTGAATGCTTGAATGACTGAAAATTTTAAGTTTAAATATCAAATAAGAGGAGAAATGAGATCAAATTAGAGCAGTGGCCTCCGATACTGAGGTTCTGCTCAGTCATGAGCAAGATTTTGATCCGATGAGTAAGAATGTGGAAGCCGGCGGTGTTGCCGGTCCTTGGTCTGTTCGCTGACCCAGGACTCCCTGGGACTAGCCGGGCTGTGGCTCTCACTACACGTTTTAGTCAAGAGAGCACTCTTAGACCATTCTCAGGACTATGGAGGAATTTATGCAGAGCATCTTATTTAATCCTCAAAGCTATGCTAAGAAATAAGTTTAACAAATGAAGAACTGGAGGATTGGAAATTACAATTTCTAGTGCTAGAGTTTCTAGTTGAGCAGGAAATACTGGGAGAGCAATGTCAGTCTGAATTTTCCATTTGCATTAGTATTCTTTTAGAAGGAACCAGGAAGTAAAACAAAAAAATAAAAAAGGCATTACATTCTTGAAAGCTAAGAAGTTTCATTAACAGCCAATATATGATTACGAATAGTGTACAAAAATGTGTATGCTAAAATAGCACATCCAAAAAGCCAGAGGCAAAATTTCAAATATAGTGTCATTTTCACTTTACAATCATTCCTAAAGTTGAAAATGCAAATAAACAATAATGGAACTGCTTTTCTAAATCTGGAGATCCTGTAAGACTTAGTCTCACTTGCACTCCACAGAGCGTGAACAGCCGAAAAGGCCTCCACGATCCTGGGTCCTAACACCCAGCCTGACGGAGAAACGAGAAACTCAGGAGGGAACACACCAGGCTAGATGGTAAATAGACCTTTTTTAGTCTGGCCAGATGGCACCCCAGGAGCCAGGTAGCTCAGAGAGGCAACTGCTCAGGGGCTGAGGTCCTTTTTATAGGGTTTTTCTCAACAAAAAGGGCATTCACAGAACTACCAGAGGACAAGATTCCAAACACATTGCTTATCTCATGCAGGAAATATTCTATGGTCACCTTTTGTCATACCATTTGCTCCTGGGTGGGCTGTTAGCTAAGTTAGCAATTAGCATACGAAGAAGCATAGTTTCTGGCCTTACATTCGCTATGGTTATAACTTGGGAAGATTCTATTTTGCAGGCTATTTTGCAGAAGCCACTGTAGAGTTGAAAGGAAAATGGCATTAAAGTAAAGTTTGATTTTCAGGAAGACCACGGTGGGAAAATTGTGCAGACTGTATTGAAGGCCCAGAGTTGAGGGAAGAGATGGTCTTGGGACATCTATCAAGGTGCACTGGGTGTGGGTTTCATCTTAAGCCAAGGTGACAGCTTTCTCCTCATGCTACCATCACACCACAGGTGTTATAGAACCCTGTGTTAGGGAATTGATCGTGTTAAAGTGTGCTGTGACGCCGCCTCACAGGCTGCATTCTCCTGGTACATCCTGGCTCCTAAAATGACCTCATACCCTTATCTCTGGTTTCCCTCCCCCACAAGGCCACAGTAGTCCAGGAAAAACCTGTGTCTACAGGACTGGGCCCATAAAAGCAATCTGGCCTGTGTTAGGTTAAAAGTAGCTCACTCCTCATAAATAAACAATAGCCCACCCCCAAACTGATAAAAGGACCTTCCTTTCTTTGTTCTTCTCTCTCCTTCTGCTTCTTCTTCCTCCTCCTCCTCCTGCTCCTCCTCCTCCTCCTTCTTCTTCTTCCTCTCTCCCTAAAAAAAAACCTCTCCGTGTGTGAGTGGCCTAATTGGGAAGGGGCACCCGAAAGGGCACGCGAACCCCCTTTCACACTGCTCCCAATCCAGTGCCACCTCACAAGGCTTTGGGTGGTGGTGGTGGTGGTGGTGTGTGTGTGTGTGTGTGTGTGTGTGTGTGTGTGTGTGTGTGCGCGCCTGTGTATACACACTGGGCAGTTACTAGGGCATGGAGGAGTTTCACCTCACGAAGACTGCTTTGTTGAGGGAGAATAGCCAGCTGGAAACTTTCAGCTCTTCCTAGTTTGCCTCTGCACGGCTCCCTGGTGCCCCTCCCTCTAGGACTGCACACTTTCCAGTCCCTATTCCTCTTTACCTCACCTGTGCAAGAAGAACAGTCAGGCCATCTGTGAGGCTCTGGACCTCTCAGAGGCATTCTCGGCCTTTGGCTTGGAGGTCAGATGGTTTTGCTGAGTGCAAGAGGAGGAGGCTGCATGGAAGGGGTCCTATATGGTTGTGATGGTTTAATGGCAACCCCTCCCCAAGATATTTCGATGTTCTAACCCCCAGTATTTGTGAATGTGCTCTCACTTAAAAATAGGATCTTTGCAGGTGTAATTAAATTGAGACTCTCCAGGTGAGATCATTTTTAATTTAGGGTTAGTCTAAATCTAATGACTGACGCTCTTATAAGGGAAGGAGATTGAAGGTACAAAAAGACACACAGAATAAAGATGTAGATGTATATTGGAATGATGGGTACAAGACAGAGAAGGCAAAGATTGCAGAGCCACAGCAGATATGAGAGAAGAAAGGAAATTATTCCCCCTCAGAGCCTGCTGAAGGAATCAGCTCTACCAACATCTTGATCTAGGACTTCTGGCCTCCAGAATGGTGGAGATTTGTTGTTTTTAGCCACCAAGTTTGTAGTAATTGGTTACAGCAGCTCTCGGAAAGTGATACTTTTGGTGAGAACAGAAAAAGGGATAACCAGACCCTCAGATTGCTAACTAGAGAGCTATTTCCGCACAATCAAGAGACAAGGACATTTGGAGCAAAATAGGAACTGAGAAGATGGAAAGAAGTAGAGAAATTTGAACAATGTGTATTTCCTGTCTTTAGGGGCACATTCTTCCCCGAGACTCAGAGACCCTGAAATGGAAAGGCAGCTCTTTGTCACTTAGATGTGTGGTAGGCTACTACTGCTTCTCCTTCCTTGTTGCTTTTAAAAGATGACATCTTAGAACTGCGAGCATACATGGTAATGAGGTACTGGACTTGGTTTTTCTTTTTATCTTAAAACTTCAGTGGAAGCCCAAGCTTCAAGAGTAAAACAATACAAGCCAAGTACTCCCAACTTTTAAACCAGGTAGTGACCACCTATACAAGCTGTGTGAAGAGACTGTGACTCCAGCATAGCCCATCACTTCCCTCCATACTGTGACACAGAAACTGAAGAATCGTGGGGAGGCTGAAGAGCCTCCTCCAAGGGTTTCTTTGCAGAGAGATATGACTGTGTTCCCCAAAACAGCGCTGCAGAGAGGAATGGTTGTTCCTCATGCTAAGATGAAAAGAGGTGCTTAGAGAAAACCGCATTTGGAAAGTTCGAACTTCTGCTGGCCCCGGAGGTTTGAGAACTTTCAGCTGTCTGGAAGAGTCTAAAGTCAGGAGACTGTGGAGAGTACTGGCCCTGCCAGGAGGCATCAGGAAAAGAGCTGGTCATCTAGGAGAGTCCTGATTTCCCATAGTATGTCTGGTGAGCTCTGTGAGCTATCAGACCCCATCCAAGTAGACTGCTTTGTGAGGGGCAGCAGTTTGCAATTTTTTTCCAGCAATAATTCTATTTACTTTCTCTCTCTGTGTCTGTCTCTGTTTGCTTCTTTCTCTCTCTCTCTCTCTCTCTCTCTCTCTCTCTCTCACACACACACACACACACACACACACACACACACACAGCTGAGGAGAAATTTACAAGCACACACCTGGAGAAGGTACCACTTTCATCTAAAACATATCAGGTGAGAGACTCATCAGTGATAGGGAATTGTCAAAGGACCCACCTGAACACCAGGATGGATCTCACCGCACCCTAAAGAAATTGACAGAGACTACAGATGCACCTTTCAAGAGAGTTAATTGTTTTATACCCATTTTCTCTAATCCCAGCTTCAAGTAACCTTTCCCTGGAGGAGCTCTAACATATTCAAGTAGAACAACACTGAAAACCAACCCTAAAACTAAAGAAAGTGTTGTAGCTCATGTCTACACGTCATGTGGTCACCAATGGGGCTTTTCAGAGCTCCCTGGATCTAGGGTGCGTGATACTGGTATTAAAGTACTAAATAAACCCGGTAATTGGTTTAGCACAGTTCTGGGTGTGGATAATGGGAAGGCCCACCCTGGGCGTGGGTGGTGCCACCAAAAGGCTTGTAGCCTGATGGGATAAAAGGAGAAGGGAGGCTTACTGCTTCCCTGCCTCCTGCCTGCCTTGCTGCTGTTTCTCCTCTGCAATGATCTTCTGCCATGCCACCCTGCCTTGGAGCCAGCTGATTATGGACTGAACTCCACAAACTGTGAGCTGAGGTAAACCTTTCTACTTTTAACTTATGGGTGTTGGGTATTTTGTCCCAGCAATGAGAAAACATTAACTAAGACAAAAAGTTCACGTTGAACACTTCTCAGCCTGAATTTTATTGTTATTTTTGAGATAGGATCTCACTAAGTAGTTTAGGCTGGTCTTGAACTTACTACATAGCTCAGGCTGGCTATGAATTCACAGTGATCCTCCTGCCTTGGCTTCCTGAGTACCTGGATTACAGTATGCACCACCACACTCAGCATTCATCCTAAATTATTTAGTGAATAAAAATTTTTATTAGTACAGTACGTGTTTGCAGTACAGAGTGGTTACATTCATTAAGCGGGACTGGTAAATGCACATGTCATGTCTTAATTATTTTTATGTCCCCTTCCCCTCCCCTTTACTGTCCATTTCTGGGTCCCCTTCCTATATGCAAAATGTCTACCCCCGGTTTTCTGTTGATATGGGGGAAGAGATGTAACACCCAAACCTACTGATATCTGAAACACAAGTTCATATTCTCTAAAAATCAAAGAATGAATTCTAGGAACAATGTAGGTTAAGAAAAGGAAAAATTTATTGAGAGAAAGTTTCTAAGAGAGAGAAGGGGACTGGGAAGTGGGTTGCCCACCCACCCTACTTTTCAAAAATGTTTTATACAGCAAAGCCATGTGTTGAGGTGGGTACAAGGTGGGACAAAACTATAAGACCCAATGGAAATTTACAACGTGGGCATGAGGTGGGACAAAATCATGACTAACCAATAAGATTAGAAGTGCAGTCACCCAGGTAATATTGATTAAATGAGGATCAAATGGGAAAACAAGGAATTCTCCATTTAGAATATCAGTCACTGCTCTCTGTCTCTAGGGGAAGTAGTGCCTCTTTCTGTAATGCTAACCACTGAATGTGCCTCAGTTGTTCTCCATGTTGGCTTCTTGCTGTGTTGGCATCTTGAGGACAGGGACCTTGAGGGCAGCCTAATGATACTTAATGAACTTACTTTGCTACAGTACTATTACCTATCTTTTAGTTTGCTCTTTAATTCATTGTACTTTGGGTTTTCTCACAACCTTATTTCATTAAAAAGTCCTTGTTTTAAAGATGCTGCAATATCCCCATTAATGTGTATACCAATCTCCTCCCAGCAGTTTTTCAAAAGTAATATTTCTCGTAGGAATTAGTGAATATATGTCATAATGTCAGAAGTAATGACATAATCTAAACAAGATGGGCTAATTAAAAATACATAATGCATTAAAGCCAGTCTTGTATACAGATGTATACAGTGGGGAGAGGGTATCACAAGATGGACAGCACTTTGGGATCAGGTTGAGGATCCCACATACAGTGAAGTTACTTTTCTCTTTCATTACAATAAGTAACTTGCACTAACAGATTCCACCTACTTTTAAGTATAAGGTTGAATTTTTGACCTGGCTTTTCTGCAATCCATAGTGACAAAGCTATGACCTTTCTGGGACACTCATGAAGACGGTCAAGGTCTAACCTCTGTGGAAATAACAGGAAGTAGCGCATCATTCAGTCCATAGTGAAAGCTGAACATGTTTAATTTCCAGTGCTGTGTCTGTGGATAATACCTCTTAGCTGCACTTCATGGAATCCTCGCACTTCAGGAAGTTGAAGCAGAAGGGCCACAGGTTCCAGCCTGTGCACTCAGTGTCTTAGCAAGACCCTGTGTCAAACTGTTGGGGAAAAAAAGGCTTGTGATGAAGGCTGTGGGTTTGATAGATAAAAATTTAAAAGAGCATATATCTGCTTTGCTTACATGTTCTCCACAACTGACATACACTTTAGAGTAGGAGAATTTTGATGGTTATTTCAACCAACAGTGATAACTGAAGCGC
The DNA here is from genome assembly GCF_012274545.1 of Fukomys damarensis. Classification (NCBI taxonomy): domain Eukaryota; kingdom Metazoa; phylum Chordata; class Mammalia; order Rodentia; family Bathyergidae; genus Fukomys; species Fukomys damarensis. The sequence goes on from NW_022900916.1 coordinate 57,409,700, forward strand.
TCTTAAAAATAAATAAGTCACACACGTACATACTGAATAGTTTCTCTGGTGTGAAAAACTGTAATTGTACATAAGATCCTAATGGTATAATTCACAATGTGAAATAGGAAGAAAAGGGCTAAAGGTGTAGGGGAAGTGGGAAGGGTAGGAGAAAGGAAGTAAGGAAAAAGAAAAAATATGATAAAGTGAAAAAATGGATATAAAGTATTTGTAAATAGGGAAGGGAGGAGGGGGTGAAGGGAGGGCAGGGGTAAGGGGAAAAAAATGAGAACCAAGACCTGTTATGCAAAGGTACAAGATTCTAATGATGAATGTAACTGTACTGTATACCTAAAATGTACCAATAAATTCAATGAGAAAAAAAATGTGAGAAACTTTTAATAGAATGCTTTAGCCACTAACTTAACATATGCCATGAATTGTGTATGGCTTTAGCCCAAAGGTAGAAGGGAGTGCTTTTGAATTGCTTTAAGTGATCTCCTTTAGTTTTTAGATTCTATAGTTCCCACCATCAACCTTAAGAATGGAACTGATACTCCCCTATTTACCAAGGCAGCTACTTTCAGTAGATCGGAGATAACTGAAAGAGAAAGAAATGTCACTTTTTTTCTTTTCTGGAATCTTTTTAGATGCTAAACCAAAATTTTTTAAGATTCCTACTGAGTGGCCTTTTTAAAGGAAAATATGTGTAATTGTCCAGGAAAAAAAAACAAGAATTGACAAAACTGCAAAAAAGTTGAATTTGGATATATTTTCTACAAGAAATCAGGAACATCGAGCAGTGTTTTATGGTGGGACTTTTAAATATATTTACCCATGTATCCTGCTCTGCATAACTAGTGTGGCAAATGAGTTTAGGGGTGGGGGTTATGCTTGGCATTTTATGTTTAAAGCACCTCTAAGGGACATCTCTCAATAGAGTAGTAGCTCTTCTATAGAAAGTTGGCAGGTTCTGTAAATCTAAAAAGACAACTTTCTGTCTCTCAGAATGACTTCAGTTACTGTTTGAATTGCAAATTCATATTGGGGAAAAGTTTTATTGGGAGCTTAAAATGCAAAGTGTTTTATTTTCAAGTTTCTGAAGCTTAAGTAATAGTTTTCCAATGCTGACTATGCTCGTTTGAAGTGTATGGATCTCAGCTGTAACGTCCCTCTTTTTCTTTGGTTAGCATTTAAGAAATTCTAGAATAGATGCATCTTGCTAGTCCTACGTGGACAGTTTCATGCCAAATGTCTCCTGCGATTCATATGCCATGTGTAGGAATCCATCTTCATCCTCTTCACTTTTGTACACCTCAAATCAGGTAGAAATGCTTGCCACAGTGCATCCACTTAACAAGAAGTCTTGATTAGCATGCAGCTGTACCCACCTTCTAATTATTTTGGTTACCGCTTTGACATGATCTGCATGAAAAGCTTGGTTGCATTCATCACAGTACAGTGTTTCTCTCATATCATTCTGTTATCCCTAGGATTTTGCCATGGTGCTGCTCTAGGGTAAGTTGGTCACCTTGCTCCTTGTTCCAAGGTGTGGTATGTGTGAAGGTCGTTTACAGCACGATGAAGGGGCTGGCAGGGTCTGTGACTTTTGTATCTCCTCAGTTTTGTAGCCGGGTCAGACTGGACTTTTTGTCACGTGACAGTGACCAGAAAGATTGTAGAACTTGCATAACATTTCTTCCAGGGCAGGTGGGGGGGATAAGATAGAAAAAATGTTATATCCTGCTTCTCTTACCAAGTTTATCCTTCAGTAAAACAGCTGCTACAGAATTTGGAGGATTTAGACCAATTCAGGACAAATTCCACAGCACTTTACAGCATGGGCTTAGGAAGAGGCTCTACTGGGGAAGGGGAAAATTATTGGGCTGGGTCATCAGGGAAGAGATAAGAAGGTTTCCATAGTTCAGCACACAGGCAGGGCATCCCACTGGATATGCAGTGTGGGTCTATGTTTCAAGGAGGACACTGTACTCTTGATAGTCCTGCTGCTTGTAAGGTGGATGTAAGGAAGCGGCCCATTGCAGAAAGAGACACTGTGGGATGATGCTGTTTATACAGCTTGTCTGGAAATGCCCAGCAGGTGGAAACTTTGTTCCGATAAAAGGCTGCGTGGAATCTGAGCAACAGGTGTGGGAAGGGGGTCTGCTCCCTCCTGCAGCTGGTATGAGCACCTTCCACTATGAGGAGGAGGCGCCTGTCTCAGCTGGCTCATTGCTCTGTCAATCAAGAATGAGAGTCTGGGGTCACTTATGGTTCTTCTGACCATTTTACCACAATTAGAGGAGGCTGGAGGAAGCAAGACGAATCCCAGCTTGCTGTTCTGGATAATTGCCATCTAAAGTCAAATGAAGAAGGGGTAGGTAGAAAGAAAAGAAAGGGCAGAGGGAGTCTGAGGAAAAGCTTTTTATATAAAAGTATCCACCATCTCCTTGATTGCTCAAATGAGAATGCTGGATGCTGAAACCAATGAGCCTGCCAGGTTGAAATCATTTCAACAGCTTTTTTTTTTTTTTACATAAAGTGGGTTACAAGATAAATGCCTGCTAATTTATTTGAGAAGAAAAAAATGATTGCGCTCTTTTGCCCTCATCTCACTCCCTAAATAGAAAAGGAAACCAGTAGATTTAGTACTGGCATTAATGTGTTTAAAATAGTTGCTGCTTTGACATTCCTTTTTAGGCCTCACAAAGTTATGCAAAACCCAGTCATATCCAACTTCCTCTCCCTGTCTGGTGGTCTGTGATGCTACCCACTTTGTTACTCATTTCACAGCCGGACCCAAACTTGAGGGTTTCCACAGCTGCTGGCCATGCTGAGCCTGACTGCTAATGCCAGAGTCAGGCAAACTTCCCCTTTGCACGTGGTTTCTTTAAACCAGCCAGTCCACATGATCCTTTGGAATGCTTAGGAGATAACGCCCAGGAGATTTTCATAAAGATCTAGTCTCATGCCTTCTCTTTGTTTCTCTTATGTCCAAACTGCTCTCAGTGGAGCTCCCTGTTGCCTTCAGACTCCACATGAACTTCCCTTCCGTACCCTTGACCTATTCGTTATGGCCCAGCTGACCTACACATCAAAATCTAACTTTTTCCTCACTAGAGCTGATCTACAGTGACTATCTTAGCTTGTGTCGACCCTTGACAGGGATCTTGTGGCCGAGTTAGAAATCAAATTTTAAAAATCACAGCACAATACTTACAGCTTAAAATTTGAGATAGGAAATAGTGTATTGTAGTCCATAAGGTCCTAGCATGGAAACTTGAGCAAGTCAGGGTAGTGGAGTGGACTATGGTTCTAAGGACTCACATCTCGAGAGGACTGTTTAGATAAGGTTATTCACCAGAACATTTCATTTTGAAATAACAGAGGACCAAAAATAAGTCAAACAGTTATTAAAAGGGCACTTAGTACAAAAATTGTTATGCAATTAACTAAAATGTAATAGCAATAAAAAGATGAGAATATTTACTTTTTTTAATGTGCTGGTACTTATTGACATCCTAAATTCATTCTTAGCTTTTAAAAAAGGTGCCAAATAGCATATATTTCCATATTTATAGAACATGTAGTGATAGTCGAGGGTATGTTTGTATAGTTTTCATACATAGAATATTTCTGAAAGTGTATGCTAGAAACCAATATTTCTGGAAACTTGCCTTCTGGAAGGGGCACTAGGAGGCTGGGGTAGAAGTGAAAGATTTCACTGAAATACACTTTGTGTATTTTGAAACATGTGAATGTATTATCCACTCAAAAAAACAATTTGAAAACAGCATATAAAAATCTTAGACTCAATATCTCTTTCAGACAAAGCTTTATGTATTTGCTCATGGAATTTTGCCAAAATGTCTGTTATATAATTTTTCTGGATTTATTTTTGCAAGACAATACAGCATATTTTTAAGTGTTGTAAAGTGTGTGGCTTTGGAACTAGGCTGAGGGTTGGCTCCACAACTGTCAGGCTGTGGGAACAGACAGACTGATTTATTTTTAGAAACTGGGGCCAGGAACACCTCTCATGAGGCTCATTGTGATAAGTGTATCAAGTGAGATCCTTAGTAAGGTTTCTCATAGAGGCTAAATACCAGCACCTGGTGAACATTACTGTTAAGTGTTAATTTTTTCTCTGCTTTGCTGGATATGAACAGGCAAAAAAGGCTTTGGGACTCAATCAGACAAAGGACATTGTGGTCATTTCCGTTTGTCAGATCTCTGGTAAATATCAATGTAGTCTGTAGATAAGAACTGAGGGACGGACACAGGAAATTGTGTCACTTATCTATTGTTGAATAATAAAGGACTCCACAATTAAGCAACACTAAGCAAGTATTTACATTCTTCCAGAATTTATAAAAGTCAGGAAACTGGGAATGGCATAGGTAGGTAGGTGGTTCTAGCTCAAGATCTCTCATAAAGTCGTAGACAGGCTGTCAGTTGGGTCTGTAGTCTCCAAAGGCTTGGCTGAAGCTGGTGATACACTCCTAAAATGGCTTGCTCTCCAGGCAGTTAGTGGAGTCCTCACTTATCAGTGGGCTTCTCTTCAGGGCTGCTGGAGTGTCTTTGCAATAAGAAAGTTGACTTTCTTCAGAGTAAGTGATCCAGAGAGCAAGGGGGACTTTTTTGATGCAGACCAAGTCATACAGTCACGCCTGCCTTATCCTGCTCTTTAGACACCATTCTCTAAATCCATCCTCTGCACAAAGGCTCACATCTCTTCAGTGGAGAAGGAGCAGAGAATTTAAGAGCATAATTTTAACATACCCCAAAAGAGTTCTGGAGGGTTAGCACAGTGGTAGAGAGCTTGGAGTGAGTCTCTGGGTCAATCCCTAGTGCACACACACAGAGAGAGAGAGAGAGAGTGGGAGAGAGAGAGAGGAGATAGACAAGTAATCAGTACTGAACAATTAAGTATAAACTGAGACCCTCCTGGGAAAACGGTCACTGAGGTATAGGCTTGTCCACAACATCTCATGTAGAGAAGACTGAGATAAAGACATGTACAGATATCTATTATAGGCAGGCTAATTCAAGACAATTTTTCTTATTAAAGATAAGTAAATTTTATAATTTGGTCAGAGAAGAGAACACTATCAAGGGGAGGAATTCAGGGCGTGGTTCTAAATCTTAGGAGTCTTGCATGGTGTTAGGCTGCTAGGCTCTTCAGCATCTCATATTTTAGTTCATCCAAAGGTAGAGATGCACTGTTTATCTCACCATGGAAAATGCTCCTATGCTTGTTCCTTAAAAACTTCCTGCATCTGGATAAGTGTTTGAAGCTCTTGCAGAAGTACCACCCAGAGTCTATTACTTGTCATGTGCAACCCATTTTTCAAGTGTGAATTGATAATTAGAGTACTTTGGGTATTTAAACATATCCTTGGGCATAGATTAAAGCTAATTAAACATAAAGCTAATTTAAACACACACATATCATACTATCAATGCTCAAGCACTTAAAGTTTCAGACAGTATAAAAAACTCTAACTGGGTTCCTAAGCAACCTTCAAATTATAACAATTCTGTTGAAGAACAATAATTTCAAAGGGAAAATGGAAGTTAGAGGCTGGTGAGATTTAGACCAGTAATAACAGGAATCTTCTTGCAGAAGTTACTGCATGAGATTTTTTCCCTTATCTTTGAGGCATACTTTTCTCTTTCCTCATCTTTGAGATATAATGATAAATATTATATATATTTAAGATGTCCATGTTTTGCTCTATAAATACATCATGATTCAATTTCTCCAACCAAGCTAACCTATTCATCCTCTCAGGATCACATTTTTGTTTTTGGTAAGAAATTTTAAGTTTTCGTAGCAAATTTCAAGTGTGTAATATATTAACTCTGTTCACCATGCTATACATTAGGCGTCTGAAATTTAGACAAAGTCTAACTGAAAGTTTGTTCCCTTTGGTCATCATCCTGTCATTCTTCCACCTCTGCACAACTGCTGCTCTACTATTTTAGCTAAACATTTTCAAACACCATTTCTTGGGTTTTGGGTTAAGTGTGATCACATTGTTTTTCTATGTTTGGCTGAAGTTACTTCATGTAATGTCCTCTAGGTTAATCTACATAATTACCAATAGCAAGATTTCCTTCTTTATAGAGGTAAAATAGTGCTTTGTGTCTGTGTATCCCATTTTCTAGATCCCCTCCTCAACCAGTGGCTCCTTAGATTATTTTCATATTTTGGCTACAGTGAACAATGCTATAATGGACATGGGAGTACAGATATCTCTTTGAGAATTGATTCCATTCCCTTTGGATACATAGCCACAAGTAGGAATTTTAGATCATAGGATGGTGGCTTGTTAGTTTTGCAGGGAGGGAAGAGCATTGTACTGTTTTCTATAATGGCTGATCTAATTCAAAATCCCAAGAATGCTGTATAAGATTTCTTTTTCTCTATATACTTTCCAACATCTGTTTCTTGAATTTTTTAAAATAATAGCCATCCTACCATGTGTGATATCTTGTCATTTTGATTTAGATTTCTCTAAGAATTTATGATATTGAACACTTTCATATGTATGTTGGCTATTTGTATATTGTATTTGGAAGCGTATCTATTCAGGTCTTTTACCCACTTTTTAAATCTGGTTGATTTTTTTTTCAATTCAGTTGTATGAGTTCCTTATTAAAAATCATATTAGTCTACTATCAAATACATAAAATAGTTTGCAAATATTTTCTCCCATTTTGTCTGTTGCTATTTCATTTTGTTGGTTGTTTCCTTTGGTGGGCAAAAGTGCTTTGCTTTGATGTCAGGAGACTTGTTTTTGCTTTTGTAACCTGTGCTTTTGTTGTGATATTAAAAAAAGTCATTGCCAAATCCAGTGTAAAAGTTTGTCCCTTATATTTTCTCCTAGAAGTTTTTTTTTATTTTATGAAAAAGTAAAGCAAAATGTAATAATCAAATAAGAGTTACAATAGTTACTTCATGCATTGTTATCTTCAGAGTAGTTTCTCAGAATACAAGATATAAACCAAGAAAGATTTTTATAAAAAAACAGATAATACAAATCATTTTAATGAATTACATCCTTCAACAAACTAAAATAGTATAAATGAAATCAATTAACATATATATTGAAATTCTTTAAAGAAATGGAATTTGTAGTTTGGGAAAGTATAACTTAGGTCTCATATTTAAGATTTTTAACATATTTTGAGTGGATTTTTGGAAATGGTATGTGTATAATTTCATTCTTTTGCATGTGGATACCCAACTTTCTTAGCATTTCCTGAAGAAATTATCCTTACACCATCGTGTATTCTTGGTGTCTTTGTCAAAGGTTAAAGATTGTCTATATGTGGTTTATTTCTGGACTCTCTGTCCTGTTCCACTGGTCTGTGTTTCAGTTTTTATCCCAATATCACTATTTTTATTACTATAGTTTTATAATACAGTTTAAAATCTAGTAGTGCACTGCCAGCTTTGTTTTCTCTTAAATTTGTTTTGGATATTTGGGGATCATTTGCATTTATATATGAATTTTTATGGTTGCTTTTTCTATTTCTATGAAAATTGCAATTAGAATGTCAGTAAGAGTTGCACTGATATTTGCAGTGTTTGGGGTAATATAGACAGTTTTAACAATATTCTCCCAGCCCAGAAACATGGTGCATCTTTTCATCTAGTTGTGACATTTTCACTTTCTTTCATCAATGTTTTATAGTTTTCAGTGTACAGATCTTTTACTTCCTTGGTTAAATTTATTCCTAGGTATATTCTTTTTGCTACTATTACAAATGAAATTGGTTTTCTTGATTCTGTTTTTGAAAATCCATTGTTAGTGTATAGAAATGCAAATTTTGTCCTTTGAGTTTATGTTCTTCAATTTTAATGAATTTATTAGTTTAAAATAGCTTTTTGGTAAAATCTTTAGGATATGTATGTATGTATTTGTTTTGCAGTACTGAAAAAGAAGCCCAATCCTTTCACACTGAGCTATATCCCCATCCCTTTTTATTTACTACTTATTCAAAAATCTTATTCTCACTAATTTACCCAGGCTGGACTCAAACTTAATGATTCTCTTACCTCAGATTCCCAAAACGCTACCATGCCCAGCTGAAATCTCTAGAGTTTCTAAATAGAAGATGATGCTATCTGCAGACAATTTTATTTCTTCTTTCTAATTTGTATGCTTTTTCTTTTTCTTGTCTAGTTGTTCTAGCTGACTCTTACCACTTCTATTCAACATAGTACTAGAGGAGTGGGAATTCTCATCTTATTCCTGATCTTAGAGAAAAAGTCTTCAGCATTTGATATGATAATAGCTACGGGCTTGTTATGGATAGCTTTTATTATATTGGCAGATATTCATTCTGTACCTAATTTGTTGGTACTTTTTTAATTATGAAAGGATTTTGAAGGCAGTCAAACACTTCCTGTATCTATTGAGGTGACCATATGGCCTTGACTTTCATTCTTTTTGCTGTATCACATTTGTGGATCTGCATATATTGAATCATCCTTGCATCCCGGAGAGAAAGCCCACTTGATCATGGTGTATGATCCTTTGAATGTACAGCTGAATTAATTTGGTGATATTTTGTTATGGACACTTGCATCTATGATCTTTAGGGATATTGGTCTATACATTTCTTACAGTGTTTATCTGACTTTGTATCTGGGTAATGCTGGTCTTTTTAAAGTGAGTTTGAAAGTGTTCTCTTTGCTTTGATTTTTTTGTTTGTTGTTTGTTTGCGAAGGATCGATATTAACTTTTCATTAAATGCTTGGTAGAATCTTGCAGTGAAGTCATCTGGACTTTTCTTTGTTGGAAAATTGTTGGTGGTTTGCTGATATATTCCCCATAATGTGATTGGTTCATTCATATTTTCTATTTAGTCATGATTGAGTCTTGGTAGGGTATATGTTTCTAAAAATGAATTACTTTCTTCTAGATTTTTCAATGTTTGTCATGGTTAGAGAGTGTCCTTTTTCCTATGGCATCAGTTGTAAATGTTTCTCATTCTGCTTTTATGTGAATTTCCCCCTTTTTTCTAAATCTCACTTTGTCAATTTTTTCTTTTCAAACTACAAATTTAACTTTATTGATCTTTTTAATTTGGGTGTTTTTCCTTGACTTTGCTTGTTTTGCCCTGCTCTTTTATTTTCCTCCTTCTGTAAATTTTATGCTTAGTTTTTTCTTTTACTAGTTGCTTAAAATGTAAAGTTAGCTTAATTGATTATTTTCGCTAACACAGGCATGTATTACTATAAAGTTCCCTCTTAGAACTGCTTTGATGCATTCTATAGGTTTTTGTATGCTGAATTTCCATTGTTTGCTTCTTTTTTGAATCTATTAGCTGATCATATTTGTGTTATTTTCAATATATGTGTAATTTTTCAGTTTTCCTCCATATAATAGTATCATTTTTATCATTTGTTCATATTACAAATAAAACTCCAAACCAACCATTCAAACAGAGTAGCTTTTTTCCAGACTATTTTCCAACCTTTAGTGCCAGTTTCTGATTGTGATAATACTGCCTCAACAGCAACGTGGGCCCTACCTAAGGCACTAACACTGCCCCACCTTTCCAACATCCCCTATTAAGGTAGGAGTGTCTTCCAAACACTTTGTTTCTCAGAGTAGATGGTAATTCTTCTCAGTGCTCTCTTGAAGAAAAATAATATGAGCCACATACAGAAATTAAATATTTAGTCAGATGTGGTGGTGCAGCCCTGCAATCCCAGCCACTCGTGAACCTGAAACAGGAGGATAACAAACTTAAGGCCAGCTTGGATAGCTTTGTAAGACCCTATTTCAGAATAAAAAATTACAAATTCCATCGTTTTAAAATTCTTTCAGTGTATATGCTAGCTGATTTAACTAATACTACTAGTTTATCTTAGTTTTTTGAAAAGATTTGTGTTATCTTTTTATGTCTTGTATGCTGAATAACTATTTTGAAGATAACCATAAAAGGTATAATAACTATTGTTCTTCTCTTATTATTTGATTATACAATTTTGGTTTTTTCATAAAACCTTTAGAAAAAGGACTGGGGAATTAGATCAGAGGTGGAAGGCTCCTGGGTTCCATCAATGGTCACAATATACCCACTCTACAAACCATATTTAAAACAAAAACAAAAAAGTGGTTAACAGGTAGTTCTTACAATCTATGTTATTTAATTTATGATATATAATTTCAACATATAATCTATATAAAAGAAGATACTTTTTAAGAATTAAATGTGTTAAATCTTGTATGCATTTAACATTTTGTAGCAAATTTCTATTTGGACTCGTGAGTAGCCATGTGCGGATAATGGCTAACACAAGAGAACACAGACTAACCTGCCCTACCGTGACCCCCTTAAATTCATGTCAACCCCATCATTCCTTCTTCCCTGCCATAGTTTGAGTGCTTGTGTTCCCCACAATTCATAGTAAAACCCCAGTCCCCAGTGTAATAGGAGAGGGGGTCTTTAGTAGGAACTGATCACATTATGAGGGCTCTGTCCTTATGATTGGGACTAGTGCCTTTGTAAGAGAGACTATAGAGAGTAACCCAGCCCCTTCATCGTGTGAGGATGCAGGAAGAAGCTGCCTTCTATGAACCAGAAAACACCCCTCCCAAATGCCATATCGGCCAGCATCTAGATCTTAGACTTAGCAATGTCTAGAGCTGTTATTTATAGGCCACTCAGTTTATTGTTTTGTCATAGCAGTCTAAAATGACTCAGACATTCTCCATGATTATGTACATCATATTTTGATAGACACTTTTCTCGGAAATTCCTTCTTATTTTAGCATTAGATTTTCTCACTTTCCAGTATCCTCTGAAAAGCAAGAAAAAAAAATTTCCACCCAGAGATGTGTTCACTCACATAACCCTATCCTGCCGTACATTATAATGCATGAACATGTATCATCTTTATCTTAGAGAAAGCATTGAGAATTTTATTTCTCATTTCTGTGCAGAAAAGTTGCCTTGCACATTGTAGGTACTTGATAAGCACTTGCTTTAAAGTGTATTGTGATGAGTTCATTACTAAAGTAAGCTGTCCATTGACAATGAAGCAATTAATAGTGAATTATACACCTGCAAACCAATATGCTTTCTATTCCCAGGGAAACCATAGTGCTGCTGTCTTTGTCACACTGTACCCCAAACAGCAGTTAACTATGTGAGAATTGTTCACATTGTGTGTTAATTCAAGAAATTCCTTGTAATAGATGATTATATTTTACTTAGCTAGTATCACTTTAGGACTGCACAGGGCTCACCTTCCTCTTTTGGTATACTGTTTATTAACTTCACTAGACTATTACACCATTTCTTAGAAAATTGCCATTTAATCTGTATAAGGCACTAAGGATTACTGAAAAAGATGGAAAGAAAGGGTACCTGCTTTAAATAAATACTTGTAAGGTGGTGAAATCTTCCTGGGTGCCATTTTTCTGAAAGAGAGAAATTGGGTATCCTATCAAGTAGGACAAGGGGAAGGGGAAGTGGGAAAGGTAGGGGAAAAGAAAGAGGGGAATGGAATTAGCATGAGCAAAAGAAAAAATGGAAACAAAGACTTTATAAATAGGGAAGGGTGGAGCGGTTGAAGGGAGGGCAGGATATGGGGAAAAATAAGAACCAATATATGTAATGGTACAAATCTCCAATGATGAGTGTCATAGTATTGTATACCTAAAATATACCGATGGAATTTTTAAAAATAAAGTAAATACAAGATATTAATTATAATGTTAAAAAGATAAAGCATTAGGACACTAGGCTTCCTCCTGAGTTCTCTTTGTTTCTATAACCTGTAAGCTGGTAAGAGTCAGGAATTTGCCTGTCTGGTAGGGGTTCCAAAGGATTACTTAAGGTAAGACAATTTTCTGTTGTAAACATCCTAACACCACACTGTGACAGATAAAAAGAAGTTTGTTTTGACTCACAGTTGTGGAGCCTGAAAGTCCAAAGAGGATGGTGAGGGTTCTTTCAAGGACCTCTTGTCTGTGTCACCTCTCATAGATGGTGAAAGCAAAGCTGTCTCAACTTCTCTGGCAAGCAGGATCCCTAAAGACAGAGGCACCTCCCAAAAGGCCTCACCTCTTAAAGGTCACACTGTCCCTTGGCTGGGTCTGAGGAGTTCTTGAGGCTGAAAGAGTCTAACCTACCATTGTGTAGAATACATGTTTGCAGGTTTCCTGACTCCCATCGCAGAAAGAGAATTTTTAGGACATGAGTAAGAGGCATGGGAATACTTTATTAGGCAGAGATTTTTAGGACACACTCAAAAGTGGAGTGCGTGCTCTCAGGTAAATGAGGTGCATTATTTTCTGAAACAGGGAACATTTATGCTTTTCTTGAGGGAATGGAAACCCTGGGGAAAGGTGGCACACCTCCAAGAATGGCAGTAGCCCATTCTACAGGTATGGGCACAGTTTCTTGCAGTCACGTTATGTATCTTTTGTTGTTGTTGTAACTAAAATATTCTTTGGATTCTCTCAACATCTTCTTTTATCTTAGGATCAGGTTCCTGCTCTTTACTTTCCCAATTAAGCCTATTTAGGGACTTTCAATATTTCTGAGGAATTTTGGGTGTGAAGGATCTGATAAAGAACCTTAATCTAAACCAAAAACTATTAATATGGTTCATCTTGGATCACTAACTTTGGCTGGGTGCTGCAAGTTGCAGACTTTTGAAAAGTGAAGTTTTTAGTTATAATTTCCTTGTATCCTTTTAACCTATCTTCTGTTTCTTCTTTCTACCTCACCACCACCTGTCAACTGAGGGTCAAGCCTCCAACGTAAAAAGCCTTGGAGGAACAAATCACATTCAAAACACATCAAGCTTCTTCCCCAGTGAAAAAAATGTAACAAATTCCTTATGCTTAAGAATTATATACTAATGTGGTGTATATTATTACTTTTTGTAGGTATTTTAACTTTTTATTTTAACAATCAGAATGGCACTCATAAGCTTCTGACCTACCCTGATTCATGTCTTTAAACTCTGCAGTTACATTCTTGGGAGGGAAAAAAATTTTCCCCTACCCTCCTAGGTCTGTAGCTGGGGCCTTGGAAACTACATGGATAAAAACCAGATTAACAAGGGAAAAATAGTTTATTGACACACACAGCTATGTGGGAGAAATTGTGTAACTCTCAAGGACAGCAAGAACTTGAGCTTATGTAGCTCAAGATTTACAAAATCTGTTGAGACATAAGAAGACAAAGGAAAAATGAAAAATAGGAAGAAAAGGGCTAAAGGTGTAGGGGAAATGGGAAGGGTAGGGGAAAGGTAATAAGGGAAAAGGAAAAAAAATGAGAAAAAAAATAAGACAAAGGAAAAGGCATCAGCCAATATCCTGTCATTAAAGGGCTAAATGTAGGGGAAATGGGAAGGGTAGGGGAAAGGTAATAAGGGAAAAGGAAAAAAAATGAGAAAAAAAATAAGACAAAGGAAAAGGCATCAGCCAATATCCTGTCATTATTGTAGCATATTTGGGATATCTGGATGCTTCGGCACATCATTTGGAAGCTTTGCTGGAAAGTATTGCCTCTAACCCTATGCAGGAAGGCACTTCCAAATAACGGTACTGGTCTCTGGCCTGGGCTGCTGGTTGGGTAGCAGGCCATTTGTCAGAAAAATTATGGAAAAGGTCAGAGTTAAGAGGTTGAGACTGATTTTTAAATATTAATTTCAAGTGTACTTTGAAAGGTCATGATCACAGTCATCAGTGACCATATCCAAAAGGATAGGTGGAGCTGGAACTCTAAAGAGAGGTGTAGGCTGATGATAATGATTTGTCAGCTTTCTACCCACATCTAAGAGATCCTAGTATACGTGGTGATGGAGGAATTCCTGTGGAGATTATGGTTCAGAAAGAAGGTGCTGAGCAAGAAAATTTATTTTGCTTGTATTTTTTTAATATGAACAAATTGAGGATAATGGTAACAAGCCTATGTGGTTCCTGGGGGATACAGTACACATAACAAGGGTTAAAACTTTCAATAATTTTATAAATTCAAGGCATTATTCTTGTAGTCATCTTAAAACCTTCTATAATAAAATACCAGAAAATGTGTAGCCCTATTTCTTTTTTTAGCACTAGGGACTTTTTTAACCGTTTCCAGTTATATCATACTCCTATTTTCACAGAAGTCGGAGTGGCAGATGTGTAATTACAGTGATATTCTGAGTGGTTGTTCAAACATAGACAACAGCTTCAACAGTCGGAATCTTATAATTAGGTGCAAGTTCTCAGCCGTAATTCTTAAAGTGGGATGGTACCAAGTAAAAGCACCAAACAAATAAGTCCTGGTTGAAAAAGTGAAAAAGGAGCGCATATGTATATCTTTTCTTCCAGCAGCACATCCTCTGCTTAGTTTTTGTATATTCTGAATATTTTCTGCCAACATAGAGTTGATAGAGCAGTCACATGAGAGAGAGCCTAGTTGCAAATGAAAACATATTTAGTTGTTCAGGAGGAAATCATTCCTCCCCGACCTGCTCGTGATGCACAGCCCGCAGTGGAGTGATGAATTTCTTCTGCTTTCTTTACATCTGTTTATCACTAGGATCCATGAGTAACGTAGCGAAAAGCACAAGAGGAAAAGACACTGTGCTGACTAAACATAAGGTGCACAAAAGTACCTAATTGCAAAAATTCAGCTAAATCTGAGAAATAGAAGAAATTGATTTATAAATCTTCAAGCTAACTTGCAAATTGTATCAAACGTACACACGTATTTATTGGCCTGTTTCTTATGAATCTGAGGAAAACAGCATCTTTATCCAAATTCTTTGCATAACATTGACTGATGTGTGCTTTTATTCATCTAGCAAATATGCAGTGAGAGCTGTGAGCACGTTACTATGCTAGTTCAGGTTGAGATTTTGGACTTGGAAGAGAAGAATCTATCAAATTTATAATCTGTTGGCTTCTAGTGATCTAATGTCTCCTTTGTCAAAATTTACCTGCATTTTTAGCTAAAAATAGAACTGCCATAAGATCTGATTATTACTACTCCTTGATATTTGTAAAAATTAAAAGTAGCATACTATGGAGATATATGTATACCCATGTTTATGATGGCGCAATTTCCAATAGCCAAGTTATAGAATCAGTCAATGTTCCAGACAATGGATGAATGGATAAAGAAAATGTGAGACATGAAATATCTACACCTATATATCTGAGGCATGATCAAATATGCCATGTTTTTACATTTTAAAAAATTATTACAGTAATGATACATTGCATTAATCCCGCTCAAAAATAATCCCCCCTGTCTCTTTGAGGGCACTTATCCCAGCATCCTTGCTATTTTCTGAAGCAGTTTTGCAAGTCCTCTTTCATAAATGTCTTTCGTTTTGCTGTCCTAGCTGCCTCGATGGTCCTGAACTGATTTAAAACATTTACCTTTCATAGTCATTTTGACTGCGGGAAAGAGAAAAAAGTCACATGGTGCCAGATCCAGTGATGAGGTGGATGATGACGCACTGTAATGCTTTCATGAGTCTGCCTTTCTGTTGGATGGCGCCTGGTGCCAGGCAGCATTCACTGTAATGTTTTTTAATCACACTGCATAAAGGCCCTCATGAAAGAGGACTTCTAGACCTGCTTCAGAAAGTGGTAAAAATAATGGGATAAATGTGTTCAAAGTGAGCGGGAGTATTTTGAGGGGAATATAGCTGGAGATCATCATGTTAAAAGAACAAGACTCAGAAAGTCAAGTACCTTATATTATCAAGTACCTTATATGTGAAATCTAGTAAGAACAATAGAATCTATAAAAGATAATATTGAAAGGACACTATTAGCCAAGAAGGCAACCAGCAGGGGCCAGGAGGGAAGAGAGTACAAAGAAGGGACAGAAATTGTCCAGGTATGGTATTTTCATCCATGAATATAACACAATTAAACACGATATTCTGTATAATATGTGCTAACAAATTTTTTTAAGGGAAGGAGACCAAGGACTCTCTGGCGATGCATACACCAGGGAAGGCATATGAGGGCATCCCTGAGAAGCATACTCTTCCCAATGACCTGGCCACACTGGAGCTTGAGCTCAGATTTCTCATCCCCAGAGTGAGAAATAAAGTTTTTATTTAATTTAAAAAATCTATCCATACTTTTAAAGAATTCCACATCACCTAAGGGACCTCAAGAAACCAAAAGCATGAAGATTATGGATTAGCAAGTACACTAAGTATTCTCTATATTTTCTAATTTCTAATTAATCTGTCTATAGGAAATTATGTTATTTATCACTACCTCATTTCAAAAAGTTTTCAGGTGGAAGCTAAGGGTTCCAGTCTAAGTTTATAAAGGTAGACGTTTTAAAAAGGAAACCTATCCAAACGTGGTAAAGTACACTAAATAACTACACAGTGATGCTCCAGAGCTATATCGACCCCTGGGGGCGGGCCCATGAGTTTTCCTGTAGGAGGCCTTGCTGAACATACTCTTGTAGCAAGTAAAGGCATCGATTCAATAGAACCAGTTGAAAACTAGATGAAATTCGAGAAAGTATATGGTGTCCTTCCAGAAGGCTCCTCACTCATGTCTCACTTTTTGTTTCTTGGCTTTGTATGGGTAACTCCAGTTGCTGCTTCC
Source organism: Fukomys damarensis (assembly GCF_012274545.1). Taxonomy (NCBI): domain Eukaryota; kingdom Metazoa; phylum Chordata; class Mammalia; order Rodentia; family Bathyergidae; genus Fukomys; species Fukomys damarensis. Next base: position 57,426,292 of record NW_022900916.1, read on the forward strand.
CAGTTATCTTAGTGGCTTTTGAGGAAAGGACCATGCACGGTTGCTGTGGGTCTTAGCAGAGGCAAGGTAGGCTGAGGAGTCACTCTGACAGCTGGCACTGGACAGGACTCAGTATAGAAGAAACCGGTGCTTTGCAGATCAAGGAAGGAAATACGGTAAGTGGTGTCGGGCCTGGGGAAAGAGCAGGAAAGAAGTACAAGAGGCATTCTCTGCTTTTACCTGATATATGGCTTTGCTTTGACATGCAGAATGGATTTTCATGAGTTGGCTGGCTCTTTATATTCCTAATAATAAAAGATGAAATAGGAAGCAGCTTAGTCATTTCCTAAACAAACATTTGTCGTGTGCCTGCTGTGTACCAAGCTCTTGTGGAGTTGGCAATGGTGGCAAACAAGACAAGAAGCTCATATTCTGGTTTGGGGTGAGGCAGGAGGATCACCATGAGTTCCAGGTTAGCCTAGGCTACATAATGGGATACTGTATCAATAAAAACAAAACAAAACAAGCAAAGAAAGGAGCTAAGACCAGAGAGGCAAGGTTTCCCAGTCAGACCTCTCTACTTCAGGATAGGTATTGTGACTTGTCTTGCATTTCTCTTCTTCCCGTCAACTTCCTTCCCTTCCCTGTTCAATAATTTAAGAAATACATTAGTCTGCAAGAGAGTTCAGGGTGGAAACACTTTTCTAAAATCCTGTAAGCTAAATCGAGACCTAGTCTCTGGGGAACTTCTTTGTGTCAAAGCAAATGACACTCTCTAGGCACTTTGATAAACTGCGGAGATCAGACAGATTCATGAACTAGAGAAGAGAGTCATGTAAAGTGACATAACAAATGCAAATTAAAACTGGACTAATACGAAAATTCTAAGGAGACATGGAACAGATGTAATAATAGAAAATGACGGCAAAAGAAGGCTTGCTGGAGACAGAATCCTCAACATCCTGGGTATAGTGTCTCTTGCCAGTCTGCACCTTAACTGCCCAGAAGAAGGAAAATCAACCAGAGACACCAGGAGAAAATCCAACCTCTGTGACAAGCTGTTAGATAATCATTAACATTTCCCAGACCACAGAAGAGCTCAGATGGGAAGGTCTTGCCTGATCACACTTTGTCAGTAATGAAGTATTGAGCCAACCCTTAGAATAAAAAAGCAAAAAGCAAAGCAAGGCAAAACAAACAAAAAAACCCAGCTGTCATTCTATGTGGAATTACACTGTCATTTGTAATATTTTTATCTCCTGTTTGTGGTCATAGCACTACTGTATTCATTTCCTTTCTTAAATTTTAACTATTAATGAGGAGCGAAATGATTTACTTTACTTTATTTGAGATGGAACTGACATTATGCTCTTTCTTCCCAACTGGGTAGCAAGTGTGGGTAGTTCTGGTGTAATGAATAGTACAAAAGCTGATCAAGTACATTTCTGAGTAAGAAATGAATATAGTTCTGGAACAGCAGGTAGTCTAAATAGAGCTGATCTTTTTTCCCCCTTCTGATGCATTTCCTTTACTCACATTAGGTATATGCTTTAAATGTACTTGCTTTTTATTCAAAGAGACATACCACCCTTTTCAGTATCTGAATTTTAGAAAGCACAGTTTTTGCTACATATTAATATTAACAAATATGTATCCAAATGTCTTAAAGTGAGTCACTTAGAAATGTAGCCTGTCCACACTTAAGTATTATAACAGTAAATGCTAAGTTTAACTAAGGTAGGTTGAATCCATGAAACAGCACCATGCAGGGATCAGGACAGCTGAGTTGCCATCTAAGGAGTTGAATCCTCCTTAGATTATTGGGACTGTGATTAATTCTTCATAACTCACCTAGGGTGTACATCACCAGGACTTGACTGAACAACAAAATGTTAAGGACACTGTGGGATGATTGGCATTGTTGGAGGTATCAGTTCTATCCAGTTATGGACTTGGTTACACCCAACTGGAACCAAGTTATACTCTCTCAAGGAGAGCAAAACCAGTTTCTATGAGTAAATGTTGGAATTATTATAATGCTGTACTCCAAACCCTAGATGATTATAACATAATCTTTCTTCCCCAACCAGATTTGGGTTCCAGAAAATGCCCAGGAGAATTATTTGACACTGAATAATTTAAAACCTGGTACAGAATTAAAAGAAACACTTGATAGACTTTTGTGTTGTATGTAAACGTAAGAAATATCCTATTTTTTAGGTTTACTAAACTTGAACAACACAAACAGAACCCCAAACAGAAATGATAAATTATTTTGTTTGTTTCCCATGAATGAGATGAGAACCTCAGTGAATTTCCATTTATCATTCCTCTTTAACTGGAAGTGTTAACTAGCATTCCCTGCTTCACCATTTCAGCAGGAAGTATAAGCACAGGGGCCACTCACTAGGCAGGAGTAAGGGGAACAGAATCACTCTTTCTTTCTCAGGCTTTGTCAGTCTGTGGGGAGGAAGGCAGCCTCTGGGATTGCCTGCATCTCACTGGTGTGTGGTTTCACCTCCTTAGTGGAAAGGGAATCCAGGAAAGTAAGTATTTTGAACTAACGATTTTTTATCATTTTTTATTTGCCCTAAACAGGATTTTGTTAGCTGAGGACAAGGAGACGGGGCTGGTGACTTCAGGCTCCTACCTCCTAGGTCCTCCCCTGTTCATTACCTCTCTCTCCATGCATGTACTCCCACTGGCTTTGGCTCATCCACCCTAGGTTGCCTCCAGTTGTCTTCTTTTATCTTCCCAGTATAGTCAGCCCCCCTCTATCCATATATTCTGCTTCTTTCAACTAACCTTAGGCAAAAAAATATCCAGGGGGAAATGCATTTGTATTGAACATATACAGACTTTTTTCCTCATCATGATTCCTTAAATATAGGGAATATATTATATGAATAACTACACACTATTCACACTGTCTTGGTAATATAAGTAATCTAGAAATTACTTCAAGCACATGTAAGATTTGCAAAAGGGTGGTTCAAACACTGCTATTTTATAGAAAGGACTTGAGCATCTGGGGATTTGAGTACCCTTAGGTGGGGGAGGAGGGATCCTGAAATGAATCTACAGATATAAAGGGACAATTGCAGTTTATTACACAAATCTCAATTTCTTTCCTGTCAGCTTTCTCCAACAGGAGATGTTCTTGATCCAGAATTCTTTTGTTTGCCAGAAATATACCCAGAAATAAATTCATGTATATCCTGTATCATTAGTCAAATATTTTTGTATCTGTAAAGATTGGTTTCCATAAAGTGGGAGTGAGCTTGCAGGGAGTTCTCTCAAAGTGAGTGGTACTCAGCTAGCTTGGTTAAGGACTGAGAGGCATGAGTTCCGGAGACCTCAGGACACATTACTAGGCCAGAGTCACAGTCAAAAACAGGATGTAAGGTTAGGATGTCTGAGACTTCAGCAGGAAAAAAGTGTGGTGGTTGAAAAAGGGTCATATAAAGGACTTGTCTATGCAGCATTAGTAAGACACTACCATACTTTGTTGATTTCTGGGTAAAATTGTGAAAGAAAGCAGACACATCCAAAACTGAATCTACTATGTGCACTTTGTGGATAGAGTAGGAAAATGTGAATGGCTGAGACACTAAAAGGCACAGCCAGGCTCCTCCGGTCACATAGAGAATGAATGTGTCAGAAAAGCTGAGGAACTTGGGGGGTTGAGGAGAGTCGCAAGTGCTAGCCCAGCTTAGGAAGTTTAATGACTTAGCAAGACTCTGTCTCCAAAAAAAAAAGTTATGTGTAACTCATTATGGAGGTCTTGGGTTTAGTCTGCAGTACCATTAAAACAAACAAACAAAAAACGGAGCTTCAAAACCCCCTGCAGTAGTTGTAGCAATCTGAGAGAACTCAAACTCCTCTGCTCCCTGAAGCAAGCTTACGCATCCCAGGGCCCTGGGGACCAGGGTGAGGGGGGATGACTGTGTGAGACAGACTTTCTTCTTGGTCCTTAATCTTATGGCAGACTACCTGGAAGCAAAACTAACTCTGAACCTAGACAGTGTTTCTAATTTTACAACTGTACTCAGTGTACACTTTAATAAAAATGCTGCATACGCAAGGATGGTCCTCACTATACCCTGTCATGGGGAAAGCCTTGCAAATGGAGGTGGAACCCCACTGAAATGTAAGAAGTTGTAATGATCAAATAAGGAGCAGAGAAGCTTGAGATGTTGGGTGCAACTCCAACGTTATAAAGATAAGATTAATTGCCACTGAAGAAAGCAAAGAAGCTACCAATGTCAAAAAGGTTTACAGAGAAGATTGCTGGAGAGAAAGTGAGATAATACTGGGTAGTACATTGGACACAGACATGCTGAGCCTGGGATCTAATAGCTCATGAGAAGGACGCCTATCTGAAATGATATTATGGCTCTTATAGTTTAGACCGGTTACACATTTACTTTATATCATTAAAAGTGATTATATGATGCCCTCGCTTTTCAAGTTGCTCCTTAACACACATTATATTTATCAAATCCTACTTTAAAATGAAAGGCAAATGGACTTCTTCATCAAGTTTCAGCTACTTTTAGATCAAGGAAGTAGAGCTTTGTGTTGAGTTGTTGCTGTGGAGACTTAAGAACCAGCTCTCTGGAAAGCTGTGCTGACTTGACTTTTGAACCTTATGGTAAATGTCATTTCTATGGTTCACACGTTATATCCTTACTCCATTTCCTGTATTACAAACCTCTGAGTGGAGATCAAACTTTTGGATAATCATGACTACAGAATAAAAATATAATATTAGAATTTGTTACAGTTCTGAATAATTTCAAATTATAATAAAAACATATTTGTCTAGCTTTTGTCCAAAGACATTAAAATAAAATTTTACTTAATTAAAACTATACTGACATCTATTTGTGATCTTTTTTGGTGTGTGGTACTGGGAAATAAACTGAGGCCTAATGTATTTTAGGTAAGTGCTTCACCACTGAGCTATATCTCCTACCCTTTTTTAAAAATTTGAGACAGGGACTCAACGAAATTCCCTAGGTTGACCTCCAATGCGTGAGCTCATTGCCCTTAGCTTTCGGATTAGCTAGGATTATGGGTATGCCATTGTCATGGCTAGGACTAGTCCTTATTTTGATGTGTAAGGTTTTGAAAAATGCAAAATTATGTAATAATCACTGCTATCTTTGCTATTAATGAAATGTGCTTGTCAAGTACACCAGAATTTCCCAAGAACTCTTTGCTAAAATGTACTCATCTATTGCTACTCTATGAAATACTTTTTTGTATATGGGACTATCGTTGATGGAATTGGTTTTTGTTTCTTAAATGGTTGTCCTTGGTATTTTGTGGGTGGTATTTTTTCCATGAAATTTCTAGTAGAGAAATATCCATGCTGAGTCTCTCAGTTATTGCAAATATGTTGTCACGTTGGCTGTGATGGTCATTTCTTCACATTCTCAAACTACTCTAAGGGAAGCAAAATATTTCAGTGTGTTTAAATTTTCCTTATAAAATCAAGTACAATCTCTTTGTTCTCATGGTGTCTTATTAAGTTAATAATTCTGTAAATTGTGGTCATTTTCACATTTGAACACAACTATTTTAGTTGCTAGCTGAAGAATAAACTTGTATTTCTTAGCTCCAGTATTACTAAGTTGTTGAAGAATAGACTTACATTTCTCATGACTTTCAAAAATAAATGTTAACAAAGTCGCAAATTTTACTTAACATTACAATCAAGATGCACTGTTTTAATTTTTATCTGTAAATACTTGGGTTCCCCCCGACCACTACTAGCAGGAGGAAAAAAATCAATCTAGGCAAAATCTTAGTTTATCTGAAGGAATTATTTCCTTTATTTATTTAATGTTCAGCATCTGGGAAGAAGACAAAATAAGTGAATTAACAAACAGCCTATCATATTTCTTTGGTTTCCCTTGATTCTACTCCAAGATAGCTATGGGGGAGAAGGTCATGGTTTTCATGACTGCTAGGGTTAAGGGAAAAGTCTTGGGCACAGTGGTTTTGGGGGTGGTAGATTTTGCATCGCCCTCCCAGTTGCTACTTGCCCAGCTGGTTCTTGTGGCTCATTTGTGTGACTACTGTTCAAGCTAGCATGCCCACAACATCCCCACATGTAAGTATTATCTGTACGCTCCCTTCCATTCTCCACAAGTTTTCACTTCATATTTTTTGGACTTACTCTATTCTGATGCTTAGGAGTCATTAAAGCAACTCCTGAATGCTATTCTTGGTTCTTTATTGGTTAGAGCATAGCTCATTTTGAGCAAATCTGTGGTCACTTTGTTATTTGATCTCTTGATGACTGAGTCAGCCCCAAGCTGGTTCTTTAAGGGTTATAGACACTTGATCCCTAGGCTTGGTGATATTCTCTGTAACCTTCTGTCCTGGACACCCCACTACCGCTACAGCAATCCCCACTGGGATGTTCTCTACCACAGACTTAGTAGCTGTAGGATACTAATGCATCACACGGGAACTGAGGCCACTTGGAGAACCACAGCTTCCTCCGTGTATACCACCAAGTGATGTGGACTGTCTAGGTTGGTGCAGTGGTCCCTCCCAAGTCCTCAGGTGCAGAGCTGGTGTAAATCTCTATACCACTCTGCTTCTGAAATTACGTGGTGAGGCGGGAAAGGGCCTAATGGGTGGTTCTTGGAGTATCTGTCAGCTCTGAAGAGTACTCAGTGTGCCTAGTCTTTTCCACCCTGCTTCCTTCTTCCTGACATCCTTTGGGAGAAAACTAGATGAGCCGTCTTTAAAATCTTGTGACGTATTTTCTACTGTGAAATATCAGGTCTTGGAGCTTTGGTGTTACAGGTAGCAAAGGTTTCTTCTTTAGACCATAGAAAAATGTCATACAGTGGATCCTTCAGGCTGGGGTTGTGATATGTTAAAGAAGAGATTGAGAATATTTGGGAAACCCTCTTTCCATGAAATGGCCTGACTTGGAAGTGTTTTTATATCTTGTGCATAATCTTATTTCTTATGTTGGTACCTGGATTATGTCAAATATCAGGTTTTGTGTTCTTTCCTACTGTAAATTCCAGTCTATACAACATTTATCTTCACTTCCATGGAGGTCACCCAGGCCAACTGGATGAAGGCTACCTTTGCAGACAGGTATAAAAGAAGAGCCCTTTACCAGTATTCCTTACTGTTACAGTACGTTGCTATGGCAAGACAGCTTGTTTCTATGGGAAAGTACATGATGGGCCAGCTACAATATCCTTTACATAAATAGTGGAAGAGAAGTTTTGGTAGAGTTTTTGTTACTATATTAAGACAGAACATTCTTCATTTTTGCAGACAAGCTTCTCTTACCGAGTACATTATATTGCATTATAGTAGTATAGGAAGCAAAACATGACATTTTCCAAACAGCATGGGGTATCAGCAGTGCAAATTGATCCACACGCCTCACATGTTAGCTTATGTTTCAAAAAAGAAATCATGGCTGAGACTGAACACCATCAAGTCCTTTCATAGTTAACTGAAGCAGTTTGTAAAAGGACTCATCTGCTTCTTCTCCTAACTGTTGCAAAAGAATAACAGCTGACTACAGCCGTTAATGCCATGTGGCTCATCAAGCTGAATACCTACTTCAGGAGGGATAGGTTTTGCATTCTCTATAAATTGCTTCTAGATATCTGACTTTTCATATAAATTTTAAAACAGATATCATCATCAGATAAAGGAAAACGCTGAAGCTTCCTTGGTACATCTCCTTTCCAAACAATTTTAAAAGTATCTCCAATTCTCAAAAACGTACCCACACAATGCAGCTTCTCTCCCTTGCCATAAGAATTTATCACTAGGTGGGATATTTGTGTCCAGAGCCTCTCAAATCCCACAAACTCAAATGTCCTTAAGGTTTTGCTATGGTCAAGTCACTTTCTGGTACATGGGTGATAATAAGTACATCTTCTCTTATTAACAAAGATTAGTATCAAAGTTTCACTGTTTGAAATAAAGTACACGGCTTTTATTTCAGTTGCTCAGTTCCATGTCTATCTGATTCACAGGTGAAGTTGAGTGGAATTTCTCATTCTGGCTCTACTTGTGTCTTTATGGCACAACACAACAAAGGTGTGGGATTTTGCTATGGGATAAACTAATCAACATATTAATAGTTCATGACTAACTACCTATGCAAACCTGTCTGGATTGCTGACATACACATACCTCAGGCAATCCACCATAACTTGGCAAGACAGATGGAATCACAACAGGACAGCTCTTTGTGCTGGGTATCATTGGTATTTATTTTGGTATGAAGTTTTAATTAATTGAAGAGAGTTGTACTTGACTCAATTGTATATATTTGTGAATTGGTAATCTGTGAGGCATATGAATCCTACCATGGACAGTAAATCTGTGCTTTTGATAGTGAAATTGGGCATATCTCCCTCTTCCAGGCAGTGAAAAGTTCCAATAAATAACCTCTGGTGGGGAGGATTGATGGGAACCACTCAACATTTGGGTGCAGTATAAATTCTATGTCTATCATTCTAGGAGATACTTGGAAATATCTCATAAACCTAGGAGGACCTGGACAGCTTTAAATTTTTATCTCCAAGTATTTCTTCACTTCTGTTTATAGTTGAGGCTGGTAGCAATACTCAGTTGAGGCCCCCATCCTTTATGCCACGAAATAAGTGCTTACCTAATTGAATCGACACTTGGTAGTTCAGTGAACACTGATACTATTCCAAAATGCTCCAAGAGGTCTTAGCTCTGCTTCTCAGGACTCTAGCAAAGTATTTTCTGCATATATAGTACTCTCCCTGAGAGAGTTTCAGTGAACATTTTATTAAAGCTTATGTTTTCAGAAATGTTTTGGTACCTCTTGTAAACTGGTGTCTTTGCCAGATGCCCCATTGATCTCATTAATCTCATTTTCAAAATACCTAAGTCCTCACCCTTGCCTGAGTCATTAATGTTAGTGGTGTTAATTGTAGAGAAACAATGGCACTGAGAAGGTTGCAGACTCATAAATCATATATCTTTGGACTATGGAGCTTGGGGAGATGTGAGGGTCACAGAATCGGGATATTACACATGGGAAATAGGAAAAAGAGGCCTTTCCCCCCAGTAGGTAGATATCTTTGTAACTTGGTCACAATTCAAACAAAATGTTAATGATATAGTCACTTATATGGGTAAATTTTGAGGTGCCGTTTTCCTCATTAAGAAAGAAAAGCTCAGGCATGTATAGCATGAGGGCTGAGTTTGCCTGGCTTATAGTTAGATCTTGAAAATGAGAATACGAGAAACTAGAATGGCTCCTAACACACTGTTTCCAAACTAGATTGAATTGCTTCCTCTACACAATTTAATAAAGGAGTTAAGTTCTCACATGTTTCAGACACTACATTAAGTAACATCTACAATTTACAGATGTGGAAAATGAGGCTCAAAATTTTTACTATCTGTACTTAAGATTCCCTAGCTGGTAAGAGGCCAAGATGGAATTCAAACCACAAAACTTACTTAATGTGAGATTCATTGCAGATCTGTTGTGAGAACTCACTGCAGCATAGGGCAGGTAGCTGGCACTTAGTATTAAGCATTCAGACATATGTGGGATCCGTTATTAACTTTTGTTTACTTTAAATGTGTTCTCTACAGATTGAGTTATAACTCCTGTCCTCCTCCTTTCTTTCTCCAACTGTGGATTAAAGCTCCTTTATGCAACTCTCTTATTAAGCTGCTATAGTGTGTAATGTCCAGGGTGCTATATGTCTCCTTACTGCATATGTTGGAATATACGTGTTTACCATGCCTCAATTAGAAAATGTTCTGTCATATTTATTACCAAAATGCCATCCTTCAGTTGCAACACAGGCATGCCTCAGTGGCACTGCGAGTGTGGCCACGTGCCCTACAGTGAAGAGACTGTCTCAGTGAAGTTTGTCACAGATAGTTTTGGGTTTCCCAAAGCGCGTAAGATGTATGCTTTAAATCATACTCTAATAAATGTACAGAATGAACAGCACATGCTATGTCTAAAAACACCCAATGTACATATCTTAAGGAATACTTTACTGCTAAAAAATACTAAGTGGTCACCTGAGCATTCAGCGATTCTTAGTCAATTTGCTGGTGGAAATTCTTCTCTCCGTGTTCATGGCCACTTGCTGGTGACAGTGGTCATTGCTGAAGGCTGGGGTGGTGGACAGTGTCTGAAGACAACAGTGAAACCGTGACATCAACACACTCATCCTTTCATAGAAAACTCGGTGGCATGCAAATCGCTAGATAGTAATTTACCCACCATAACTGCTCCTTCAAAATTAAAGTTAATCTTCTCAAATTCTGCCACTGTTTAATCAACTAAGTTTACATAATATTCTAAATCCTTTGTTGGTCTTGCATAGGATTCTTCTAAGAATGATTCTAACTGAAGAAACTGCTCTATTTGCTTATTCATAAGAGATGATTCCTCATTAAAGTTTCATCGAGAAACTGCAAAACTGAGTCACACCATCTGACTCCATTTCTAAGTCCAGTTTTCTTGCTGTTTCCATCACATGGGCAGATACATCCTCCACCAAAGTCTTGAAACCATCAACATCATCCATGAGGATTTAAATCACCTTCTTCCAAAGCCCTATTGATACTGATATTTTGACCTCCTACTCTGAATCATAAATGTTCTTAATGGCATCTAGATTGGTAAATTCTTTCTGGAAGGTTTTTTTTTTCAGCTTTAATTGAGTTTATTGGTACATTTTAGGGATACAGTACAGTTACATTCATTGTTGGGATCTTGTACCTCTACATGGCAGGTCTTGATTCTCTTTTTTTCCCCTTACCTCTGCCCTCCCTGCACCCCCTCCTCCCCTCCCCATCTACAAACACTTTATTTTCATCTTTTCATTCTCTCACATTTTTTCTTTTCCCTTTTTACTCTTCCCCTACCCATCCCACCTTCCCTACACCTTTAGCTCCTTTCTTCCCATTTCTAAATGTTAGTAATCTTATTAGAATCTTATGCATTGTTGTAGATTATTCACACCAGAGAAACTATTTGGTATTTACACATGTGTGACTTATTTATTTCACTTAGGAGTATATCTTCAATATGTATCCATTTTCCTATGAATGAATCTATTTTCTCGCTCTTTATGGCTGAGTAATATTACAAATAGGCTGTTTCCAAGATTTAGCTATTACAAACTGTGCCGCTATAAACATGGGTGCACATACTTCTCTGTGATATGATTCTTTTAGTTCTCTTGGAAAGATACCCAGCAGAGGGATGGCTGGGTCAAATGGAACCTCCAGTCCAAGCTCTTTGAGGTATCTCCATATTGATTTCCATAGTGGTTTGCACCAGTCTGCACTCCCACCAACAATGGAGATGGGTTTCTTTCTCCCCACAACCCCGCCAAAATTTGTTATTGTGTGATTTCTTGATAGCAGCCATTCTTTGTGGGGTGAGGTGAAATCTCAGTGTTGTTTTCATCTGCATCTCTCGAATGACCAGTGATGTGGAACATTTTTTCAAATATTTTCTTGCTGCTTTTACTTCTTTGCCTGAGGAATGTCTGTTCATTTCAGATGCCCATTTTTGAATTTGGTCTTTATATTTGGGGGGACTGATTGTTTTGAATTCTTTATATATCCTTGATAATAGTCCTTTGTCTGAGGAACAGCTGGTAAAAGTTTTTTTCCCACATTGTAGATTGTCTCTTAGTTCTACTGATGGTTTCTTTTGAAGTACAGAAGCTTTTTAGTAAGATGAGATCCCAGTTGTTGATTCTATCTGCTAATTCCCGTGCTACTGAGGATTTGTTCATAAAGTCTTTTCCTATACCAATGTCTTCCAGAGTTCTACCTAACTTACCTTCCAGCAAGTTTAATGTTTCTGTTTTAATATTTAGATCTTTAATCTATTTGGATTTTAATTTAGTGCATGGTAAAAGATAAGGGTCTAATTTTAATCTTCGGCAGGTTGAGATCCAGTTTTTCTAACACCATTTATTAAAGAGGCTATCTTTCCTCCACTGAGGATGGTCAGCTCCTTTGTCAAAGACGAGGTAGCTGAGTACATCTGGAGTTGTTTTTGTGTCTTCCAATCTGTTCCACTGATCCTCAGGTCTGTTTCTTTGCCAGTACCATGCTATTTTTATCACAGTGGCTTTGTAGTATAGTTTCAAATTGGGAATTGTTACACCTGGTGCCATGTGTCTGTTGCCTAAAATGGCTTTTGCTATTCTAGGTCTCTTCTGGTTCCAAATGAATTTTTGGATTTTTTTTTCTAGTTCTGTGAAATATAGTGTTGGAATTTCAATTGGCATTGCATTGAATGTATAGAGCAGTTTTGGTAGTATGGCCATTTTCACTATGTTGATTCTTCCTACCCAGGAGCAGGGGATATCTTTCCATTTTTTTTATAACCTCTTCAATTTCTTTTTTCAGAGTGCTGTACTTTTCAGTGTAGAGATCTTTTGTTTCTTTTGTTAGATTGATTCCTAGATACTTCATTTTTTTTGATGCTATTGTAAAAGGAATTTTTTCTCTTATTTCTCTCTCTATGTGTCTGTTATTTGTGTATAAGAAGGCTATTGATTTTTGGGTATTCACCTTGTATCCATTTACTCTACTGAATCTGTCAATTAAGTCTAGAAGTTTTTTGGTGGAGTTTTTTGGCTCTTCAATGTAGAGTATCATATCATCAGCAAATAATGACAATTTAACTTCTTCCTTTCCTATCTTTATTGCTTTAATTTCTTTCTCTTGTCTAATTGCTGTGGCTAATGTTTCCAGAACTATATTGAAGAGAAGTGGTGATAATGGGCATCCTTGTCTTGTTCCTGATTTTAACATGAAGGTTTTCAGTTTTTGGCCATTCAATATGATGTTGGCTGATGGTTTTTCATAGATAGCCTTTATTAAATTGAGGTATAGACCATCTATT
>NW_022900916.1:57440822-57446713 GCF_012274545.1 Fukomys damarensis
AATAAGGACAAGAATATATTCCCTTAACAACAACAGGCGCTTGCCTTCCCTTGAAGGTACAGAGCCATGAGTGAGGTAAAATGACTGGAGAAAAGAACATAAAGAGAAACCTCTCCTAAAAAGAAAAAATAATAAAAGAAGAAGTCTGAGTTAGGGCACGGGCTGGAATAAAAAGGGAGATGAGGGATAATATGGTGGAGCAAGAGACTGAATTGGAGAGAGAGGACAGAAAAAAGAAAGAAATTTTAGGGTGGAATGAGGAAAAAAAAAAGAATTTGAAGGGCCTCTTTCAGACTGTCTCTGTTCTCATATTATACCACATGTACAGCCATATGCAGAACCAAATCCCCTGGTCTCAGCTAGCCAATGGCAATTCCCCATGACTGAGACTGAACACAGTCCACAAGGCCTAACTTGAGTTTCCCTACCCTCAGGGTTGAACTCCACTCAGTTCTATTACAGGTTTCCCCTGCCCTTTCTTTAAAGATGTTCAAAGTTGGGAGCTCAGAAAACTACCCTTCATGAGAACATATGCCTCTGCAGAGTTGGTCTAAGGACTGGCCCAATCAGGAGGTTTGAGAACGGGTGGGGGGGGAAGGTCATGGGGGTGTTTCAAGGGCACCCGCGCAGCTACCTTCCTTACTGGGTCTGTTGTCATGCAGTCCGGGAGGTCGTGCACCTGCCAGGTGATCTCAGGCAGGCAGGCAGCTGAAGAGACCTCTGGAATCTCATTTTCCTTGCCCAGATCCATCAGATGAATCAGGGTCTATAGCAGTTATATTCATATAAAATGTATTTCTTAAGCCTAAGCCTACAAAATTGAGATTACTCTTTGATCCATAGGCTGCAAAATGAATGCTGTATTAGCAGACATGAAAACAACATTAATCTTATACATTGCCATCAGAGTTCTTGGGCCACTGGGTGTATTTTCAGTGAGCAGTAAAATTTTTAAAGGATTTTTTTTTTCTGAGTAGTAATTCTCAACGGTACACTTAAAATGTTCAGTAAACCATTTTGTAAACAAATATGCTATTTTCCAGGCTTTCTTGTCCCATTTGTAAGACACAGGAAGTGTAGATTGTTCAGAGCCCTAGGATTTTTAGAATGAAAAATGACCACTCAGCTTTGAGTTCACCAGCTACATTAAAGCTTTTGAGGCTTCAATGCCAGGCATTAACTTCTCTCTAACTATGAAAATCCTGTGTGGGATTGTCTTCTAATATAAAACTGTTCTTTTATATTGAAATATTAAAATCTGTGTTGACTGTAGCCACCTTCATCACTGATCTTAGCTAGATCTGTAAAACCTGCTGTAGTTCCTCCATTAGTATTTTCTGCTTTCAGTTTGCACTTTTATGTTACCCAGACAGCATCTTTCCTTAAGCCTCTTGTACTAACTTCTGCAAGTATCAGACTTTCCTTTGGCAATTTCCTCATGTTTTCAGCCTTTATAGAACTTAAAAGTGTTAGGACCCTCACCTGGTTTAGTCTTTGGTTGAGATGAATTTTGTGGCAGGCTGGATCTATCTAGGCCTCTAAAACTTTCTCTACCTCAGCAATAAAGCTGTTTCACTTTTTATCATTTATGTGTTCTCTGGAGTAGCACTTTTTTGTTGCATTCAAAACTTGGCTAGAAAAAAAGTGAAAACAGAAGGAAAAAATGAAAACAAAGCTTTTGTACATAGGGAGGGGAGGAGGTCTGAGCAGGTGGGGAATGATAAAATTTACTGAAAAAAGAAATCCAAAAATGTGTCTAATGGATGCAAGAACTCTTTTAGCTTATCTCATCCTTTGATATGCTTCTTTCACTAAGCTTAATCATATCTAGGTTTTGATTTAAAGTGAGAGATGGGACTCTTCAGTTAAACACTTAGAGGCCACTACAGTTGTTGTTAGTTGGCTTAATTTCACCATTCTTGTGTTTCAAACAATAGGGAGAGAACTAGAGTAATGGTTAATCTGAGGCAGTCAGAACACTCAACATTTATGGATTAAGTTTATCATATCATGTAGGCATGGGTTATGGTATCTAAAACAATTATAATAGTGACATCAAACAAGCACATAGCCAGGGGTGATGATGCATGGCTATAATCCCAGCCCTCTGGGAGGTGAGATCATTGCAAGTTTGAGCATAGCCTGGGCAATTTAGCAACCTGGTGATACCCTGTCTCGAAAAGTAAAAAAGTATTGATGGTGTAGCCCAGTATGAAGTTTCTGGGTTCAATCCCAGTATCATTAAAAAAAAAAGATTACTGATCACAGATTGCCATAGTAAATAAAATAATGAGAAAGTTTAAAACATTGGAATTGCTAAAATGTGACAGAGAAACACAAAGTAAGTACATACTATTGGGAAAATGGCCCCAATAGACTTGCTTTACCTAAGATTGTTACAAACTTTCAATTTGTAATAGAAAATTCATTATCTGTAAAGCTCAATACTGAAAAGCACTTTAAAATAAGCTATGCATATATAAGCATTTAAGGTTGGTCAGTGGCTCTGAAGTTAGTCTTATTTTTAAAAATATACCTAATACTTGAGGAGATATATTTTTATCCAGAAGTTATTTGTGAGTAGAGTATTGCTAACACATAAATATCTCTGGAAACACCAAGAACCATATGAAAAGTCCTAAACAGTCCAACAAAATGGACCAGAGAAGACAACTCTTACTTGTTATAGTGCCAAGTTTTTCCTTTTCCCTATTTGATTTTGTGTTTAAGAAATATGTCTGATTTAATATTTAAACAAAACTTTCTGACTTTTCCATCAAAAGCTAACACCATCCTTTCAGAAACTCTCATTTGAAAAAGTACCAGTATCTGTTCAGTATTTAGGGAATTGCTTAGGCCTTGTTCATTAGGATCTCCAGCTATCCCTGTAAGCCTGTTATGTGAATGCCTCAAGCCCTTCTGCCTGCCTGGTCAACAGGTTTTCTACATCTGATGAGAGTTAAGATTTCAAGAACATAATAGAAAAAAGAAGGATAATTTTAATCTAATATGGAATCAGATTTTACATTACCCTTTTGTTTATATGCCCTCTACTCCCAAGAGTTTTCCCTCAAATAACTGCCTGTTAAACCTTGGCAGACACATATCACTCATTTCACCACCTCCACAACTTTAGGACTTTATTAATGTTTCTGTTTTATAAATGATAAAATTAGGTTTCAAGCATTCAAGAATTATCTGTTCTAAATCTCAGCTCAGATAGCTCCTCTTTCTTGAACACTTCCTGATGGCTTATCTCCAATGTATTCTGGACAAAGAGCCGTGAACTCATTCACTCAACAGGTGCCTTCGTCTTACATTTTCGGGTAGCTAAGACCTCATTCATTATAAATGAAGTTTAAATCTTAAATAATATGTACAATCCAAATTCAACAATTTTCCATCATATTGATCTTTTAGAAAAGGACACTAGTAACTAATAACCAGGCTTAGGTAGTTTGGGACTGTCATCAGAAATTTTCGGAAAACTAAACAGTAGTTGTCTGAAGACAGTTTTACCTACATAATCACAGTTTTGGATCACTTTTTACTCTTTGGGCCATTTGGAAGGAGCATGTTTTTTATGGAAGTAGGCTGTTCTGATCACTACAGATTACCATTCAGAGAACCATTCACTATATCTTAGGTTTAATTCCTGTCCGGGATGTTGTGGGACATGCAAAAGATAAGCCAAACTTAGGCTGCCTTTCCTAAGGCAGGAAATAGGTATTAAAAATAGAAGGTTTGTACTAAATAATTGCAAAACACATGCCATGAGAGATGGAGAGAAAAATTGGTAGGAGTTCCCCGGACACACTTCAGCTGGAGAACATGGAGGGTGCACAGGTGGTGAAAATAGACGCCAAGAGCAGTCGTGTTCCAGAGACACCACAGCAGCCATGAGGGATTAAGTAGTCAGCATTGTCCTCCCATCTGGAGCAAAGGAATCCCCTGTTCCCCAAGACACAGTCTCAACCTGTACAGTGTCAAGAATGCCAAACACTGGGAGTGGGAGAATACAGGGACAGGTTGTTGTTTTCCCACAGATTCCTCCAAAAATGACTCATCAATTATTATTTTTATAGGAAAGCTGTGTTTGTTTTAGTGTTGAGCTGAGAATTATCAAGACTCAAGAGGGTTGGGGATTTAGCTCAGTGTTTCTGGCACCTGCCTCTCAAACGCAAGGTCCCGAGTTCAATCCCCAGTACCAAAAAACAAAAACAACAACAGCAACAACAACAACAAAATTAAATTTAAGAAAATAAGTGTTGGATTCATTAAAAAGGATTGCTTTTCCTCTCAGGTGAACAATTTGCCTTTCTGATGGTAGAACAGTTACAGAAACTTGAAGTCAGTATTCTTTTTTTTTGCTTGTTGTTTGTTTTTTAGTTCATAAAATGTTTGCCCAAAGGTAAGGAACATCTGTTTAGTAAATTTTTGAAAAACAGACTTTTGTTTTTTTATATGTTTAATGAGATGCTGATTATTTCTGAAAAAATAATGAACTGTGATATGAAGAAGGTGAGGTTAAAAAAAAAGGGTTGGAAGCCTTGTGCTCTACTGTATTCTCATGGTGATTGTATATGAAATCTCTATAATGATCCTGACTATATATCATACAATAGAGTTATGTGTAGCCATCAGAAGGTCATTAAACTCCAGTTTTAAAAGAGGAAGCCACATTGCCTATTTTCTCCTTTTATATTTATTGTATTTTATTTTTTGGTTTTACTGAATTTGGGGATTGAATTCAGGACCTTTCACTTGGCAAGGCAGCTGGTGTATTTTTTCCTTTTAAATTGCACAGTGTTATTGGTTGAAGGTATACAGTTGCTGCTCCATTCCATTTCATCTTCATAGGCCAGATATGTTGGAGGTAAGGTTTCAGGGCCTGTAGTCACGCCCTGGTGAAAGGAACCTGGGAGAAAATGCACAGGAATAAATCAGAGAGCTCCACTCTACCGTGTAACGTCTAGTAATGCGTTGTACGTGTCAGTGTCTTGGATTGGTCTGAGAGAAGGAGAGAGTAATGTGCAAAATATGATAAAAATAAATATGGTGTGCATATAAACATAAATGATTGTAGTTAAAGATAGATGGTCATTATTCTCCCTCAAAATACTTCAGTTCACATTGTACACATATATTTTACCATTCTTACCACATTCTGAAGCAGTTGTCAAATTCTCCTGTGAGTGTCTTTAGTTGTGTTACTCCTGGCTGCCTCGATGTCCTGAATCAATTCTAAATATTTACCTCTCATGGTCATTTTGACATGGGAAAGATGAGAAGTTTTATTGTACCAGATCTAGTAAATAAGGCGGATGAGGACACGCCGTGATGTTTTTATCAGCCTGCTTCTATTAGATGGCACTCAGTAGCAGCATTCATTGTAGTCTCAATCATACCTGGGAAAGACACTCACAAGAGGCTACCAGAAATACTTCAGAAAGTGACAATAATAATCAGCTAATTGTGCTTGAAGCAAAGAGTATTTTGAGGGGGCTTAGTGACAATGTGTCTTACTGTAATGCATTTCAAAGAATTTAAATATTTACTGTATATTCTGATCATACCCTATATTCCAAATGCCTCACAAAACAGAAGTCTCCAAAGTGCCAAGAACTATCTGAATCTTCTGGATCCTGCTGTTGACACTGGCTGAATACCTCTAAAGCGTTTCACTGCGGGCTGTGACGGAACGGTGAATAGAAGGGACATGGCTGCTCTCCTCAGGGAGTGCACACGCATTCTGTGCCTGAGATCCCAAGTAGGCTGACTCTAGATGAAGATGAAAGTCATTCTAAATGGGAAGACTGAAAGCTTTTGGACAAGGAAATTGTTTCTGAATATCTAGATTATTACGATATATTCTGATATGCCGAATTACT
>NW_022900916.1:57446954-57486772 GCF_012274545.1 Fukomys damarensis
TGTAACGTCTAGTAATGCGTTGTACGTGTCAGTGTCTTGGATTGGTCTGAGAGAAGGAGAGAGTAATGTGCAAAATATGATAAAAATAAATATGGTGTGCATATAAACATAAATGATTGTAGTTAAAGATAGATGGTCATTATTCTCCCTCAAAATACTTCAGTTCACATTGTACACATATATTTTACCATTCTTACCACATTCTGAAGCAGTTGTCAAATTCTCCTGTGAGTGTCTTTAGTTGTGTTACTCCTGGCTGCCTCGATGTCCTGAATCAATTCTAAATATTTACCTCTCATGGTCATTTTGACATGGGAAAGATGAGAAGTTTTATTGTACCAGATCTAGTAAATAAGGCGGATGAGGACACGCCGTGATGTTTTTATCAGCCTGCTTCTATTAGATGGCACTCAGTAGCAGCATTCATTGTAGTCTCAATCATACCTGGGAAAGACACTCACAAGAGGCTACCAGAAATACTTCAGAAAGTGACAATAATAATCAGCTAATTGTGCTTGAAGCAAAGAGTATTTTGAGGGGGCTTAGTGACAATGTGTCTTACTGTAATGCATTTCAAAGAATTTAAATATTTACTGTATATTCTGATCATACCCTATATTCCAAATGCCTCACAAAACAGAAGTCTCCAAAGTGCCAAGAACTATCTGAATCTTCTGGATCCTGCTGTTGACACTGGCTGAATACCTCTAAAGCGTTTCACTGCGGGCTGTGACGGAACGGTGAATAGAAGGAACATGGCTGCTCTCCTCAGGGAGTGCACACACATTCTGTGCCTGAGATCCCAAGTAGGCTGACTCTAGATGAAGATGAAAGTCATTCTAAATGGGAAGACTGAAAGCTTTTGGACAAGGAAATTGTTTCTGAATATCTAGATTATTACGATATATTCTGATATGCCGAATTACTATATTTACAAAAAATTAATACAAGTGCACGTAGGTGAGCATTTTTGGAAATTCTGGGAGCTTGTATTTGTCAGCAAGTCCTTTGCAATTAATGTGAAAAATAGTATTTTTGCTATTCTCTCTATCCCAATCTTCCCCATACAGCCATCATTTTTAAATTTATTTGCAAATATGGGCTTTACAGACTTGAGTTTTCTTCCCCCAGCAAAAAGTTTATAAACATGTTTTCTTCAAATTGTTTCATTGTCATCCTCTGGATGTCTAATAGGCTAAGGCAAGAGAATCACAAGTTTGAGTCCATCTTAGGTAATTTAATGAGAATGTGTCTAAAAAAACAAAAAAGATCTGTGATGTAGCTCAGTAAGAAGGTTTGAGGCTCAATCCTCAGTACCGGTGGTGGGGGTGGGGCACAAATAACTCAGGCCTGATGCCTAACCAAGAAAAATTATTTGGCTTCTAAATTAGTGCTGTGTACATTTGGAAATTCTTTCAGTACACGGTATCTCAGATATTTCACCAAGATGTCCTCTGATCCTGAAGCTTGATGATCAGATGAGAGCGCTAGGTTCTTTGTGTCCTTCTGCCTCTCATCATGCCAGGCCTTCATCTGACATGGTTTCCTTTGTGGCCACTGATGCTGATGCTCCCTGTAGCATGCCCTTCTTCTACCGTGGCCAGAAGGGGCACAGACAGCTCTCCCTGTGCACCTTCTTGTTTCTTTCAGAAGCAAAATCTCTCCAAACTCCCTACTTCTTGCAGAGTTGTCTTGATGAGGTGTGATTAAAAGAAAACATGTAGTGAAAAGCAGTTCTAAAGCACTTCTGGAAGTACTCTTGCGAATGTCTTTTGTTGCCCTATTGGGGCTGCTTTGGTGTCCTGGATTGACTCAAAACATTTACCTTTCAGGGTCATTTTCACTTTGAGGAAGTGCCCGAAGGTGCATGGTATCAGATTTGGTTAATGCTGGTGGGGATACACTGTAATGTTTTTATGAGCCTGGTTTCCACCGAGACACTTAGCATTTTTTGGTGTATTTGATCATCCTCCTGAAGACACTCTCAAAAGAGGGCTTTTAGAACTGCTTCAGAGAATGGCAAAAGTTATGGGGAAAATGTATTTGAAGCAAGGGAGAGTTTTATGAGGATAATTAATGGCAATGTGTCTTTCACTGTAATATTTTATTTTTTATTTTTTTAATTGAGCTTATTGGTACATTTTAGGTATACAATACAGTTACATTCATTATTGGGATCTTGCACTTTTACATGACAGGTCTTGGTTCTCATTTTTTCCCTTTGTCCCTGCCGTCCCTTCACCCCTTCCTCCCCCTCCCCATTTGCAAACACTTTATTTCCATTTTTTCATTTTCTCATATATTTTTTCTTTTCCCTTATTACCTTTCTCCTACCCTTCCCACTCTCCCTACACCTTTAGCCCTTTTCTTCCTATTTCACATTGTCCATTATATCATTAGGATCTTATGTACTATTATAGCTTTTCACACCAGAGAAACTATTTAGTATTTACACATGTGTGACTTATTTATTCCACTTAAGAGTATATCCTCAATATGTATCCCTTTTCCTATGAATGAATCTAATTTCTCATTCTTTATGGCTGAGTAGTATTCCATTTTATAGAAAAACACATCTTCTCTATCTACTTTCCAACTGATGGGCAAATGGGCTGTTTCCAAGTTTTAGCTATTACAAACTGTGCCACTATAAACATAGGTGAGCATATACCACTGTGATATGATTATTTTAGTTCTTTTGGAAAGATACCCAGCAGGGGGATGGCTGGGTCAAATGGAACCTCCAGTTCAAGCTCTTTGAGGTATCTCCATATAGATTTCCATAGTGGTTGCACCAGTCTGCACTCCCACCAACAATGGAGAAGGGTTCCTTTCTCCCCACAACCCCACCAACACTTGTTATTGGTTGATTTCTTGATAGCAGCCATTCTTTGTGGGGTGAGGTGGAATCTCAGTGTTTTCATCTGCATCTCTTGAATGACCAGTGATGTGGAACATTTTTTCATATATTTACTTGCTGCTTTTATTTCTTTGTCTGATAAATGTCTGTTCATTTCAAATGCCCATTTTTGAATTGGGTCTTTATATTTAGGGGGGTGCTGATTGTTTTGAGTTCTTTATGTATTCTTGATAGTGGTCCTTTGTCTGAGGAACAGCTGGTAAAAAAATTTTCCCACATTGTAGGTTGTTTCTTAGTTCTGCTGATGGTTTCTTTTGCAGTGCAGAAGCTTTTTAATAAGATGAGATCCCAGTTGTTGATTATCTCTGCCAGTTCCCATGCTACTGAGGATTTGTTCATAAAGTCTTTTCCTATGCCAGTGTCTTCAAGAGTTATGCCTAACTTATCTTCCAGCAAGTTTAGTGTTTCTGTTTCATTATTTAGATCTTCAATCCACTTGGATTTTAATTTAGTGCATGGTGAAAGATAAGGGTCTAGTTTTAATCTTTGGCAGGTTGAGATCCAGTTTTTCAACACCATTTATTAAAGAAGCTATCTTTCCTCCAGTGGAGATGGTCAGCTCCTTTGTCAAAGATGAGGTAGCTGAGTACATCTGGAGTTGTTTTTGTTTCTTCCAATCTGTTCCACTGATCCTCAGGTCTGTTTCTTTGCCAGTACCATGCTGTTTTTATCACAGTGGCTTTGTAGTATAGTTTCAAATTGGGAATTGTTATACCCTCTGCAATGTGTCTATTGCCTAGGATGGCTTTTGCTCTTCTAGGTCTCTTCTGGTTCCAAATGAATTTTTGGATTCTTTTTTCTTTTAGTTCTGTGAAATATAGTGTTGGAATTTCAATTAGCATTGCATTGAATCTGTATAGCAGTTTTGGTAGTATGGCCATTTTCACTATGTTGATTCTTCCTACCCAGGAGCTTGGGATATCTTTCCATTTTCTTATATCCTCTTCAATCACTTTTTTCAGAGTTCTGTGGTTTTCAGTGTAGAGGTCTTTTGCTTCTTTTGTTAGATTGATTCCTGGATACTTCATTTTTTTGGATGCTATTGTGAAAGGAATTGTTTTCCTAATTTCTCTCTCAGTCAGTCTGTTATTTGTGCACAAGAAAGCTATTGATTTTTAGGTGTTAACCTTGCATCCATCTACTCTGCTAAAAGTGTCAATTGAGTCTAGAAGTCTTTTGGTGGAGTTTTTTGGGTCTTCAATATAGAGTATCATATTGTAACAAATAATGACAATTTACCTTCTTCCTTTCCAATCTTTATTGCTTTACTTTCTTTCTCTTTTCTAATTGCTCTGGGTGATGTTTCCAGAACTAATTCGAAGAGGAGTGGTGATAGTGGGCATCCTTGTCTTGTTCCTGATTTTAATGTGAAGGTTTTACTGTAATATTTTAAAATGTAAGCATTCCTTGTATATTTTCATATGTTTTTGGCCATAACTGTGTTATGGCTGCCTCTAGCTGCGGAGTTGGGAAGAGATTCCCAAAGATGGGAAGAGTTTTCCAGTAAAATTAAACCTACTAGTAGGGTAGATTTATATAGAGATGGTCCCTCTTAAAATGGCTTAATTTGTGATTTTTATTTATTATTATTATATTTTTTGGTACCAGGGATTGAACTCTGATCCTTGCACTTGTGAGACAGGTGACAGAACCTCTAAACTTAATCTCTGGTCTCATGGCTTTTTATTTTACTTTTGAGTTCATTCTGGCTAGTGGTTGATTTCAGTTCCTTGTGGTTATGAGAATGACATCCTATCTGGTTGCTGGATGCCGGATGAGGTCCTCTCTCTAGTAGAGGCCACTCCTATTCCTTCTTACAAGGTTCTATATAAAAACACCAACAATGTGACAAGTGCTTCTCAAAATTTAACTTTCTGACTTCTTTTCTGCCTTTAGTTGGAAAGAAATGTTTTTTAATGGCCCAGGAGGGCCGGGGATGTAGCTCAGTGGCAGAGCCCCTGCCTAGCAAGCATGAGGCTTTGAGTTGAATTCCTGGTGAAAAAAAAAAAAAAAAAAAAAGGCTTACGTGTATACTCTGGGTCCTTGCACATAATCTATTTTAAGATTAACTGTATCTTATAGCATGAAGTTGTGTGTTATTTTTGTCACAAATTCTAGAAATTAGGCTAGGAATGTTGGGGATGGTCTATTTTAGAAATTTTGCCTATACTGCCACCCATCTAAATCCTCGTAGTGCATACCTTTCCTCTGGGCTCATTCATCCTGCAGTCTTGTTACTACATGGTGTGGCAGTTAGAGGGTGTCAATCTGATTGGCTTTGGGAATCCATCCAGAGTTTTGGTGGGGAGCACTTCTCTGTGTGTAGTGAGTCACGGCAGTGTGACTCTGGGTTATGTGTGTCCCATCATCCCTTCCTCCCTGGAACACTTCCCTGCTCTGCTTCCTGGCCACCATGAGCTAAGCATCTTTACTCTTCTATGACCTTCAACTATGAACTTTCTGCTTTGGAGCCAGCTGACTATGGATGGGCTTGAAACCATGAGCCAAACTGAACTTCTCCTCTTAATTCTGGGGGTCAGCTTATTGGGTCCCAGCAATGGGAAAGGTGACTAATAAACCTGATACTTAGCAAGCCTCCAGTGAAGTGGCACCTATGCTTTTTTTAAAGCTCTATGTGGGTATAATATATATACCATATTAGGCAGACAGTAGAGCAAGTGTAATGGTAGCTTCACTTGCATGCTCTGGCCTTGGACATGGAAAAAGCACAGGCTTGCCTAACCTGGAGCTCAGAAGGCTTCAGGTATTTGAGAATAGGAATTTCAGCTAGAAAAAAGTGATGAACAGCAAGAGGAGACATTTCAATCCATGTGAGTGATGGTGACAGATAGGCACCAGTGGGTTCAGAGGCTGTTATAAATGAAAAGGATGCCAGAATGGATGACCTTGGGAATCTGTCAATGACCATTCCAACCATGCTGGGAAGTAGGTAGCTATAGACATTTCAATCCATGTGAGTGATGGTGACAGATAGGCACCAGTGGGTTCAGAGGCACCAGTGGGTTCAGAGGCTGTTATAAATGAAAAGGATACCAGAATGGATGACCTTGGGAATCTGTCAATGACCATTCCAACCATGCTGGGAAGTAGGTAGCTGCCTGTTTCCTAAATTCAATTCTACTTTTTCCAAAAGCTCAATTTGCAGTACATAATGATTACATCCCTTGGGGGGAGTTGGTCCACATACATGACACATCTAATTTCTTTTTCTTTTCTCCCTCCCTTCCACTCCTCTGCCTTTCCCTTTTTCAAAACATTTATCTCTCTTTTCTCCTGTTATATCTTTTCTTTTGCTGTGTTTATATTTTAGGTTTCTCATATAAGAGAATCCATGTGAATTTAAGCTTGTGTGTCTGATTTATTTCACTTCATATTATAGTTTCAAGGTACATTCATTTTCCTACAAATGCCTCAAGTTTATCCTGGATTGAACCCAGGGATTGCTGAACTGTATCCCCAATGTTTTTTATTTTGAGACCAGGTCTTGCTAAGTTTCCCAGGCTGGCCTCAAACAAGTGATTTTCCAGCGTCAGCCTGTCAAGTACCTGGTACTACAGGTGTGTGCCACTAAACCCAGCTTAAGTTGCTCCATCTTAAACAAACACTGGAAGCAAGTAAGGACATAGAATAATCCAATGCATTTAAAGCAAGTATGTCCTTAGTACTCATTCTTTTAAGTATAAAGTATGATGAAAGGTGATGGCTCAGTGCTGCTTATCCCCCCTTCTAAGACCACATAGATCTGCTCATTCCTAAATGTCTAAATTGAAAAGATAATGAATACTAATTAATACAATGTAGGTATTCTATACATTGCAGGAGTTGGGGGCTGCCTCCATTTGGATCTCTATGGAAAATTCTTTGCTGAACTCTCTGTAACCTCACTAGGTCAGTCAGAAAGTCAGTGGTGTTCTTGATTTGTCAGTTACATATACTCTATTCCACTGGAGGAATTTGGGTGCATGGATTTTAACAGATTTTATGGCTTTCATTAGGTGAGACAGATTCATTCTGCCTATTCAAACAGCTACTGAGAAGTGTCATGTTCCTGTCACATATGGCATCAACCCCAAAAGATAAGAAAATATAAATGAATAACAAAAGAAATACAGACAAGAGGTCTAAAACAATAGGGGATTTGAATATGTAGATTCTACAATGATTATGCTTAATAAGCTTAAGGAAGTAAAGAGTAAGAATTAAAAAATTTGACAAAACCTCCTCAAAACTCAACAGACAAATGCCACCAACAAAACTTCATTACAGAAGTCACTGAGTGAGCTCCCCTAAATTCTAACCTCACAAAATATCTTGGTTTCCACAAAGCTACTTTTGGACAGTTTACCTGACAGGGCTTAAATGTATGTACTCATTTGTCATCTTTGAGTTGTTCTTTTCTTCAAAGCCCTTGGCCCTTACCAATCGTCTTGTTCCGGTATATTTGAAGACAGTCATGGACCTGTAAGGTTAGGTTGGAGGAGCCATCTCTAGACGCTGAGCTCCTGGAGCTAAACCATATCTTTTTCCCTCTGCAATCCCAAGACCAGCAAAGTAACTAGAAGCAAAAATGAATCATTAATATGAATATAAGAATTGGAGTTGTGGAGGAAAACTGAGCAAAGGGTTAAAGAAAAAGACTTTGAAAACACACACCCGAGATGATGGGCTCAACCAAGCCATGCCAGAAAGTTGCGTTTCTTTCTTAAGGTAGTTTCTTTTGTCTGTGTTTTCTCTAGTTCCTCTTCACCACCATCCATCTGGCCAATTTTCCCTTCATGATAATCCTGTTCTTGTTACTGACAGATTCTGTGTGTGTTTTCTGCAAGAATAATACTGATAGTAAGAAATCTCACCAAAGACCTGATTGCTGGTGATGAAGTGGTGTTTTCTCCCACCTCACTCACCGTTCTAGAATGTACACATACCTAAATTTGTCCTGGAAGAAGGTAATTGTGGGGATCACAGCACACAACTGAAGTTGTTACTCAGTTTGACTCAATTCCAAAACACTAAAGCAGGAAAAATGCACATCAAGTGGCTGGCCTACTCCTATGGGCAGTGTGGCAAAGTGGAAAATGAGGCCGTTGTATCTGGGTTCCCTCAAGGTTTATCTTCACTCTCCATCTAAACTGTTGACATGAATAAAAAGTGAGGAGCATGAGGAATGAAGTCTCCCCTTGTTTTGCTAATGGAGAGGACTACTATTCTTAAAAGATAGTTGTGAAATGTTGTCAGAAACTGTCAAGGGTCAGCAATCATGCTTGGCTGTAGAAGCATGACTGTTACCTGGGAAATTGTGTTCTATGTAGCTTCCAATACAAAAGAAGGTGGTGACTGACTCTAGTTGTGAAGGCATTAGGGGATGTGGTGTCTGTGTTACCATATCCCGGGTGTGATTCTGACACATTGAAGCTGGGAAATAAAACAAGTATTTGCTGGCCTTGTGTGTATAGAATAGTTTGGGTTGGATCTTAGGTAGAGTTACCTGTTGGGCAACTAATTCCAAGTAATTACTGCTAGAATTACCAACAGAAAGTGGAAGTAACCAAGACAATTCCAGATTTTAACACATCATGTTATGGGGTGAAGGTACTTTTTAATGAAAGAAAACCACCACCATCCTGTTACATAGAGTCTTGAGAAAAATAACGTCAGTTCATAGGAACTTGTATTTCAACTTCATTTGAAAAATAGTCGCATGCATGTGCTTCTGGATAAAGTCAATGGCTTCCATTTTCACAGGTTCTATTTCTTTCATTTTTGATAGTTTAGTACATGATTAGAGTACATAATTACATTTATCATGGGGAGTTCATACATTTACATCGAATATCTTTATTTTATACCCTTTTCTTCCCATCCCTCCCTGCTCCCTCCAATTCTCCTTCTTTCTCATTTGCAAAGGTTCTATTTCCATTTTTCAACTTTTAAAAATCTTGCTTTTCCTTCTCTACCCCTTCCCCAATTCTTTCCCTTTTTATTTGAAAAGATCTACTTTCTACTGTTTATCTTTTATTGTGCTTTTTATTTATACTTTGGGTTTCTCATATAAGAGAAACCATACTATATTTAAACTCGTGTGCTTGATTTATGTCACTTAACATTATGGTGTTGAGGCGCATCCATTTACCTGTAAATGCCTTATGCTTATCCTTCTTTCTGGAAAGGTAATACCTTATGGTATGTAAATACCACACTGTTTTAAAACCATTTATCTATTGATGGTCATATAGGCTGTTTCCAGGATTTAGCTCTTACAAATTGTGCTGCTATAAACATGGGGATCACTGCAATATGACTTTAGCTCTTTTGGAAAGATACCTAAAAGAGGAATAGCTGGGTGGAATCGAATTTCTAGCATTAATTTTGAGGGCTCTCCATACTGATCTTCACAGTGGTTGTACTTCTTTACTACCCACAATACAGAAATGTTCCTTTCCTCTCCTGCAGCCTTGCCATAATAATAATAATCAAATATTTGTAACATAATATTACTAAGATCTTACTAATATAAAATAAAATATTTTTTTTTATTTCTAGACTATAGCCATTCTTTCTGGAATAAGATGATATCTTAGTGTTGTTTTAATTTACAATTCTTTAATGGCCAGTGAGGTTGAACTTTTTCTCACATTTATTGGCTATTTGTACTTCTGAGAAGTGTCTATTCAATCTGGTGTCTCATCTTGGATTTGATCTTTTATTTAGAAGGTCTTAAGTTTTATTTGAGATCTTTATATATTCTAGATGCCAGTCCTCTGTCCAAGGAATAGCTGGCAAATATCTTTCCCATTCTGTAGTTTGTCTTTTCACTCTGTTGGTTATTTCCCTTGGGGTGAAGATTTTTAATTTGATATAATTCACAGGTTCTAGTACTTTGTTTTACCTTATTTCAGTTTCAGTAGCAGCAGAAACAGTAATTCTATATCAAAAGTTTTAGATGCAAAGAGAAAAAAAAAGAACTCTTTAGCAAGACAAACTGATGAATAAATTCCAAACAAATTCCATGCAACAACCTGGAGTAAGCAAAGGGAAAGATTTAGAAAATATCTCTACATTTAGGATTTGTAAAGACTATAAAATTAGTAAGAAGTCAAATAAGCATATTTCTTTTGCTTACCATAGATCAAAGGTTATATATAAAATCATTAATATACATTATTAGGAGGTGATTCACCCAACAATGAGGTTGTCTATGATCCTAAATTAAGGTTTGTGAGCACATGGCAGTTTTTCAACTCTTCACTAATTTTAGTTTGTAGACTATTCAAACACAGACGACTGGATCTTGATGTGTTTTGAAACTTCACACTCAAGTCACACTGCTTTGCTCTCATTCTGAGTCACTCAGCATCTGGCCACCAGTTTCCCATCTGATTGAGGGTACATCCAAGTAGCCTGAGCTGGTCTAAGTATAAGAAGATGTGGATAAAGGGCTAATCTGGTGAAGACTTCCTCCCAGGTAGATAAAAACACCACTTACTTCAGAAACAGCTGATCACAGGCCTAATTTATCATAAGGAAATAACTCTTTCCCCCTCCCACTTCCAAAATTTTGAAATTTAAAGAGATTAATTTGGAAGAAGCTAATTTTAAAAAGGCATGCAATATGACTGAAATTGTAAGTAGCACTCTTACACTTCAAGGCTGATTAGTTGGGTTAACAAGGTGACCACAGCAGAGGTCGGATCTCAAGGCAGGTGTAAAAAACCCTAATACACTGAGGCGAAGCATGAAGACTGAATGTGGCACAACCTCACTTGGCTTCGGCTGTTTCTGTTAACACAATATATAACCACCAAGACAGGTTTTGTGACTTTTTTTTTTGTGTGTGTGTGTTTTGGGGGGTACCTTGGATTGAACTCAGGACCTATGCTTGTGAGGCAGGTGGTGGCACCACTGAACTAAATCCCTGGCCCAACATTCTTAATAGTATTACATCATTGGGAGAGTTTTCTTATTGGGGTCATATATTAAAAATGCAGTACTCACAGAAGAGAGCAAATGTTTTCAGCCCAGAGAGCATCCCGGAGAGGCCACTTCTCCAGTGAGAAGGTAGGTGTTTTGAGAGCGTTAGACAGGGGTGAGGGGAAATCCTTATTTCTGTCAGTGCAGATTTCCATTTCGCTAAGATTCTAAAGATGTGGTGGTGTCTGGATGGTTTCTAGTAGGGTGGCTGAGCTACTCTGGTTTCTTGGAAACAGGGCCAAGAAGGCAGGGAGCCAGCCTGGTGTGGGGAGAGGATTCTCCAAGAGCTTGACAGCTCTTATAAAGGATTCTCTGGACTCTTCCACTGTTCTGCAACACTCAGAAAAGTTTGACCTCTATTGTGCTGTGGCGATGATGTACATCAAAGACAATGTAGGAGTGAAGTCACCACAGGAGCAGGCAGTGTGCACTGGAACAGCTACGACATGGGACCAGTGGCCCTGTTAGGGGCAGCCTGGGTGCTGGGCAAGACAGAAACTCTCTCTGGGTACAGGCGATCCTTTGTCCAGGAATCTCTCAGGAACTCCTGGACATTTTGAGGTGGTCCTTAATGATGTAGAAAAAGGATCAAGATATAATGCTATGATAAACAATATAATCATTACATTGTGCAAAATGATTTAAAATAAATGTTGAATAATGCATTTTGAGACAATCGGGCAACCAATTGGCTCGTAACAGTTACTTTCATCGGCTACTCCATTTAAAAAAACAAATTCAGGGAGGATGGGAAAATTGAAAATACAAACAAAACCAAATGAAACTAAGAATGAAAACATACTTAGTTATGAATGTGGTTTGAAAGACAAAATTCAGCAGCCCTAAAGACAGACGGATATGTTTGTATGAAAATTAAGAAAGCTTATGTTAAAAAAATCAAAATGTTTGTAATATATATTATGCAAAATGGCTCAGTAGTCAAAAGGTTCTGGATTTCTAGAACTGCCTCAGAGAATGGCAACAATGGTGGAATAATTTTTAAAATTTACACATTCACTAAGTTTTGGATCATACCTTGTCTAGTCTAAGAACTTTTCATGACAGGGTATTCACCATTCATTTCTTTTTCAGAAAAAATATACAATTCCTATAATGTCCCCCCGCCCCCAGGCAACACAGGAATCAAGACATGTGATTCCTGTTCTCATAAGGCGTAGCAAACCTCCTGGGTAATTTTAAATGCAGTTTTTTAAAAGTTCTAAGTTCTGAAAAGGGAAGTACAGGCTAGAGTCTTACTTAGCAAATGCTTCTGAAAAGGAAGTGTGACACAATCAGTGCTTTAAAGGATACATACAAAAGAGTCAGCACAGCAAAACAAGGTTTCTAGACTGAATGAAACAGTCCAGGAAGCCAGCTGCAAACCACTGTGTGTTTTCTAAGAACATTGGTGTCACAGGTCCCAAGCTGAATTCCCTAGGGCACTTTCCAGCTCTGTCGCAATAAGGATTTATACTAGTTTCTTTGGGTTGCTGTAAAAATTAGCACAAACTAGGGGACTTAACAGAAATTTGATCTTTTTAGTCCTGGAATCCAAAAATGTGCAATCAGGGTGTTGGCAGGGCCACACTCTCCTAAAGGCCCGGGCAGCACATGTCCTTGTCTCTTCTGGCTTCTGGCATTCCTTAGCTCTTGGTAACTTCTCTAATCGCTGTCTCCATCTTCACAGGACTTTGTCTGTTGCTTTGTGTGTTAAATCTCCTCTTTTATAAAGACATGACTCACTGGATTCACACTCTCAGTTCAGGGTTATTATTATTTCATATTTAAATCCTTAATTACATCAGCGAAAACCTCATTAAAATAAGGCCACATTCTGAGGTTCTGGGTGGACACTATTAAACCTACTAGAGGTGTAAACATCCAACTTTCTTGAACTTCCATGTCCTTAACCAAGTGAATCCACACCTGCATTACGGCACTTTCATAAGACCTGGAAAACATTTCGATGATATAGCTTGATGACAGTGCCTGGAAACATTACACTACCTGCAACCTATTTGTAAATGGTAGCAAATGTCAGAGAACAATGCATTTGGGTTTTATCTAGCAGTGAAAAGTATACAGCTAAGAAAGACGAGAATGGCAATTCAGTACAAACACCACTGACCTCGGAGTCAGAACTGAGTTCTATTGCCAGATCTAGCATTAACTGTGTCAGTTTGGTGAACTTAACTAATAGACTTGTTTCTAGATTTTTTAAATAAAGGATTAAAAAAGTCTTTAAGTTCTAGAAATTGGTAGTACTGTATTTTTATGAAAAAGGGCTCATTTGTTGGCCTTTATGTCTGTGAAAGATAAAAGTTAGATTTAAGCCATAACAAATGTGTTTTAAGAAGGTATGAGACTAAATTCTGACTCCCAGACTTAAGAATAAATGGACCAAGGGGGTGAAGGGAGGGCAGGGGTATGGAGAAAAAATGAGAACCAAGACCTGTCATGTAAAGGTACAAGATCCCAGTAATGAATGTAACTGTACTCTATACCTAAAATGTACCGATAAACTCAATGAAGAAAAACAAAACAAAAAAAACCACCAAAAATAAAAAAAAAGCCTAAGTGGGCGGGGCATGCCCTGTCCCTGGAGTAGATGAGAGGGAGGAGTGGCGCTGAAGCTGCTGGTTACTCCTGTGGGTCATCTGTCTCCTACTTGTTATAAAGGAGCTTACTCTCCTCATCTATCCTGTCATTAAGACTAACTCAGTGGTCTTTCTAACCTCTGTTGAAGAAAGGAATTCCTCCTGGCAAGATAAAAGAGGAACCCATATCAGCTTTGGAACCCTCCTTGGGCATACGTACACCTGCTTACCAGAAACGCTGCTTAAGAATATCCGTGGCCATTCTTTACCCCTGGTGGTCAAGATTCCCATTACTTAAGTCAGTAGCTCCCCTCTTCTCTTTAAGTCTCTCAATTATGAAAATACATAAATATGATTTTTAATTCAAAATATGAGCAGTGAGTCTTCTTCCAATTCTAATACTCTGCTCCATAAGTGATCACATCTTCATCTTTCATCGTATATTGAACTTTAAATTCTTCCTTTATTTTTGACATATGACCTGTGTTATCTTTAATTTTGTTTCAATTTAATAATCAGCAGGCTTATATTTTTGGTTATTTTGGTGATTACTTCTATAACTATTGGCATATGTATCTTTCATGCTAGATACTCTTCACAAAATTATTTTCTGAAAAATAAAAGCAACTAGAGCACATTTTACTGTCTATCTTCCTATTTTCCACTTTCTAACTTGTTAACCATCTTTTTTATATTACCAAGATTTATAAAACTGCCCTTCAAACGCTTCTCTAGCCTTATTGTTACTAATCCTTAATAACAGATTTAAATAATCCAACAATCACCACCAGTCCTTTTCTCAACGTTTGGCTACTTATTGGTTGTACATGGGTTTCATTATCTAGAGTTTTCAAGAAGAGTCCATCAATTTCATGTTTCCTGACTTCTCTCACTTGCCTTTATATTTGAAGTCCAATTTGGCTTTCTCTACCCCATTGAGATCTGGTACACTATGCTTCATTTGCTTTAGGATTGGATGTTGCTATGAAGAAGGCTAAGACTCATCTCTTCTCTTCCGTCTTCCACCTCCAGAGAAGCGACTGGAGTTCACTATGGTTTAGATTATGCCTCCCCCTCTCCCCAACCCAGATCAATCTGCAGATTTTGTGCAGGGTCAAGGACAACTATTATTTTTAAAAATTATTAGAGTTTATGACATTTAGCTCACTATCCTATTTATATTTGTGCATAGATAGATGTCTAGGATAAGTTTTGGGTAGGTGGAGGCCTGGGATTCTGTTTGAATTTTAATCTTTGTACTTTCATGAATGTTTACATTATTTAAATAAAGGATTTCAACATTTACTAAGTGGGTAATCATTTCAAGGAAAAATTGGCAGTAAATATGCAAGACATAACATAGGTTAAGCTGGTGAAATTTCTGATTTGTACTTTTCTGTATGTTCTGAAGAAGAATTAACACAAGGGCCAAACATTTAAAATATTTAAAAAGGGAATAACTTCTTAACCATAATCTCTCAAGTGGGATAGGTTAATGGGTTTATGTCAGAGAAGTGGCATTTTTCCTCCTGGCCTATGGATTCAGGATACTCCTGGATACTTTTTTATTAAGCTTATGAAGTGTTATTTGGCAATATGAAATTACAGAATAAAAGGCATTTAATGATATAGATGAAAGTTTTTCCACTTACGGTTGAATATGCGAATGAAGTGCTTAGCGAAGACCCACTTCATGAATAGTCTCTTGGTTCGTTTTTTTTTTTTTTTAATAACATCTGGTTCTTCCAGATCCCCTTCCATAGTTCAAGCTAAGAAGTAAAATATTCAGTTCTGTTCTCCAGCAACCTAACATTATCATCTCCAACTCAGTTATGATGCACTTGAGAAAGCTAGTACCAACATACATGTCTCTCAATGCATTTTCACAATGTGTGATATTATTGAATTATGAGTTCAGAAGATTAAATAGCTAACGTACCAACCAACACTTTCTCATAATTACTGATTCCTCAAATGTGTGTTATTTCTGCTCAAATATGTGTCATCACATTTCTACAAAAAGATTTTTTCCACTGCACTCTGGGGTACTCCAGAAAGGGTTTAATTTTAGGACTTGGCTATTACTGGTCACTTCAGTATATGGCAAATATGGGTAAAAGAAACCATCCCAGAAAGTCTAAAATATACATAAAAAAGACACCCTCTAAGAGAATTTGTGATATTTAAATTATACAACTAAAACTTCATAGAACTAAGAAATTGTCTTTTTACATTGCACATTCAATTAGTAAAATGTTTATCATGTTCCAACAAATAAGTACTACTATACCAATATTACACATTCACAAATACAAAAGCATAAATGTGTATGTATATAAATACATATACCCCCAACATGCAATGACATAAAGATTTTACAAAACTAATTATCTTTCCATGTACTATTGGAAGATTTGGAGATTAGTGCTACAGAGCATAACAGAAGAAATCACTTCTGACTCTAGTGAATCAGAGTGGTTTCATGGAAGAGGACATTTTTAGTTAGATACTGATAGTAGGACATGAAATCATTGTGTATAATTAACTGGAGAGAAGACACTGCCAAAAAGACAAATTAGTGAAAATTCTCTTTCTTCTTTTCCATTGTTTTTCTGTTTGGGGGTTCAGTCATGCCAGTTTGTATGCCACTGCTGATTTACATTTACTAGGGATAAGAATTTGGTACCTAATTAAGAATGGACCTAAACCAATAAATTTACATCTCCTAGTCTAAACTTAGGTTTCTGAGTCATTTTCAAAAAAAACTGTAAAGGCATCAACCTCTCTCCCTTCAAATTATCTTCACATACCTCAACCCATTTGGAATCAGATGAGCAAATACTGCATGTACACCCAGGAAAGCTTAGGGTCTATTATATACCCCTTTACCCCAATCTGAATAAATTACATTTCTTTTAGCTGGGAAACAGCTGTCTCTTGCGGCAGCAGCACTTGAAGTTCTGGATGCCTAGGACTGCAGGCAGTGACAAGACATGCCCCTCTCTATGACAACTGTCACTTTTTTATATAATTCCTATCTATGTATCACACTGTGGTTTGAACCCCATCTTCAGTAAACCAGCAAATATTCTGCCTGTTTCAAATAGTTGTGATTCTAACCAAGAGTTCTTTCTGCCACCAATACCATTCGAAAATCATATGCACTATTTCCAGAGAAGACTGCATTAACTGGGGTTAAAAAAAAATGAGGCCTGGTTGGCACATGCCTTAAATCCAATAATGAGGAGGCTGGGGTAGGAATATTCATTTAAAATTTTTTATTATAAGCTGAATCTTTTTTGGTACATTTTAGATATACAATAGTTACATTCATCATTGGGATCTTGTACATTTACATGACAGGTCTTGGTTCTTATTTTTCCCCATTCCCCTAGTCTCCCTTCCCCACTCTCCACCCTTCCCTATTTACAAAGACTTTGTTTCCATTTTTTCCCTTTTTTCCCTCTTCCCTTTTTACCTTTTCCCTACCCCTCCCATTTAAGCATATCCTTTAGACCTTTTCTTCCTATTGCAAAATATCGATTATACATTTTGATCCTTATTTACACTTTATCACACCAGAGAAACTATATGGTATTTACATGTGTCCTGTTTATTTAAGAGTATGTCCTCAATGTGCATCCACTTAATTCTCTAGTTTCTCATTCTTTATGGCTGAGTAGTACTCATTTTATATTTTAAAAAACACATCTTCTTTATCCAGTCTCCAGTTGATGGGCACATGGGCTGTTTCCAAGTTTTAGCTACTACAAATTGTGCTGCTATAAACATGGGTAAGCATATATCACTATGGTATGATTCTATTAATTCTTTTGGAAAGTACTCAGCTGGGTCTAACAGAACTTCCAATACTAGTTGTTTGAGGTATCTCCACTTTGATTTCCAGTGGTTGCACCAGTCTGCACTCCCACCAACAATGGAGGAGGGTTCCTTTCTCCCCACAGCCCTGCCAGTATTTGTTATTGGTTGATTTCTTGATAGCAGCCATTCTTTGTGGGGTGAGGTGGAATCTCAGTGTTGTTTTCATCTGCATCTCTCGAATGACCAGTGATGTTGAACATTTTTTATATGATTATATGCTTTTATTTTTGTCCAAGAAATTTCTGTTGATTTCAAATGCCCATTTTTAAATTGGGTCTTAATATTTGGGGGAGTCTGATTTTTTTTAGTTCTTTAGTCTAGATAACAGACGTTGGTCTGAGAAACAGCTGGTAAAAATTTTTCCCCACATTGTATGTTGCTCTTAGCTCTGGTAGTTTATCTTGCAGCACAGAAGCTTTTTAAAAAGATGAGATCCCAGTTGTTGTTTCTTTGTTGTAGTTCCCATGCTACTGATTTTTTCCAAGTCTTTTCCTATGCCAATGTCTTTAAGAGTTCTACTTAGCTTATCTTCCAAAAAGTTCAGTATTTGTTTTAATATTTAGATCTTTAGTCCATTTCAATTTTAGTTCAGTGCATGGTGAAAGATAGGTGTCCAGTTTTAATCTGTGGCAAGTTAAAATCCAGTTTTTGCAACACCATTTATGAAAGTCTGTCTTTCTTCCAGTGAGGATGGTTGGCCCCCTTGTCAAAGATGAGATACTTGAGCACATCTGGAGTTGTTTCTGCATTTTCTAATCTATTCCACTGATCCTCAGGTCTGTTTCTTTGCCAGTACCATGCTGTTTTTAACACAGTGACTTTGTAGTAGTTTCAAGTTGGGGATTGTGATGCCCCCTGCCATGTCTCTGTTTCCTAGAATGGCTTTTGCTATTCTAGGTCTCTACTGGTTTCAAATAAATTTTTATATTGTTTTCTCTAGTTCTGTCAAATATACTGTTGGGATTTCAATGAATCTGTATAGCAGTGTTCAAAGTATGGCCATTTGCACGATATTGATTCTTCCTACCAAGGATCAAGGGATATCTTTCCATTTTTAAAAATATCCTGTTTGATCTTTTTTTTTCCAAGTGCTATACTTTTTAGTGTAGAGATCTTTTGTCTCCTTTATTAGATTCCTAGATTTCATTTTTTAAAGATGCTATTATGAAAGGGATTGTTTCCCTAAATTCTCTCTCAATGAGTCTATTTGTGTACAAGAAGGCAATTGATTTTTGAGGTTACCTGGTATACAGCTACTCTACTGAATCTGTCCATTAAGTCTAGAAGTCTTTGGTAGTTTTTTGGGTCTTCTATGTAGAGTATTATCATCAGCAAACAATGGCAGTTTAACTTCTTCCTTTCCTATCTTTATTGCATTTATTTCTCTTGTCTAATTACTATGGCTAATTTTTACAAAACTATATTGAACAGGAGTGGTCATATTGGACATCCTTGTCTTGTTGCCGATTTTAGCATGGTTTTCAGTTATTGACCATTTTGTATGATGTTGGCTGTTGGTTTTTCATAGATAACCTTTACCAAGTTGAGGTAAAGAACATCTATTCCAATTTTCTGTAGGTTTTTTTTTTTATCATGAATGGGTGTGGAATGTCAATTTTTTTTCTGCATCTATTGAGATGATCATATGATTTTTGTCCTTGATTAATATAGTGTATTTCATTTATTGATTTATGTATGTTGAACCATTCTTGCATCCCTGGGATAAATCCAACTTGGTTGGAGAGTATGATTGTCCTGATGATCCTCTGTATTCTGCTTGCCAGTATCTTAGAATTTTTGCATCTATGTTCATTAGGGAGATTGGCTTGTAGTTCTCTTTGTTGGGTCTTTCCCTGGTTTTAGAATCAAAGTAATACTTGCTTCCAAGGAATGAATTTGAAAGTACCGCTTCCCTTTCAAGTTCATTGAAAAGTTTAGAGTATTGGCAATAATTCTTTTCTGAATGTTTTGTAGAACTCAGCAGTGAATCCACCACGACCTGGGCTTGCCTTAGTAAATTTTAAATTACATTTTCAATTTCATTGATTATAATTGGGGTGTTTAGAGTTTTTAAATCTTCACTCAACTTTGGGAATTCATGTGTATCAAGAAATCTGTTCATTTCTTGTGTTTTCTATAGAGTACAGTTCTTGGAAGTAGGTATTGATGATCTTCTGAATTTCTGGTGGATATGTTGTGATTTCACTTTTTTCATTCCTAATTGAATGAATTTGAGCCTTTTTAAAAATAAGGTTGGCTAAGGGTTTATCAATTTTTCCTTTGATAAATCAACTGATTCATTGATTTGTGTGTGTGTAGTTGTCTTAGTCTCCATTGCATTGATTTTTGTTCTCAACTTTATAATTTCCTCCCTTGTACAAGCTTTCGGTTTTTCTTGCTTTTTCTAGAAGCTTAAGATTCAACATTAGGTTTTGTATTTGAGCTCAGTTTTCCTACTGTGGGCATTCACTGGTATAAATTTCCCTCATAGAACTGCTTTGTGTTCCATAGATTCCTTTATGTTGTACTGGCATTATCATTAATTTATAAAAACTGTATAATTTTCTTCTTTAATTTCCTCTGAGACCCACTGGTTGTGCAGGAGAGTGTTAATTTCCATGTTTGTGAAGTCCTTAAGGTTTTTTCTGGTATTGATCTCCAGTTTAACTGCGCTATGGACTAATACTCATTGGATAACTTCAACTCCTTTGCATTTATTTAAACATGTTCTATGAGCTAGTATATAGTCTATTGGGAAGATTCATTTTTTGAGGCCAGCCTGGACTACGTAAAAAGTTCTATGGCTGTGCTGGATGACATGGTGAGACTCTCAAAAATAGAAAGCAAAACAAAAATGAGCATGAGTCTTACTAGTTTTTATGTATCTACCTATAATTTATGGGGTAGGTTCTAAAGAGAACCTTTAGGAAAAAGGAAATTAGGTTTATGCTACATGCACTCTGAGTTTTCTTTCTTTAGGTTTCAGTGACTTCTAAGGAAAGTTGCTTAAATTAATGAAAGGAAATTGAAGTTCACAAAATACATGTAATTAAGGCTTCAAACACATCTGCTGATAGAAAATAGTAGCAAGAAAAAGTCTTCAACTTAAGAATTGTTGGTAGTTGTAAGGAAAAAGAAAAAGGAAAAGACAGGATAAAAATAGGAGGGAAATTCAGAAAGCTAGATTCTAGGGTGAAGAGAGGGAAAATTCAGTGAGGCAAGTAGGTTTGTAAAACCTATTTGATAGCTGGGAAATCATCTCAGCAATTCTAAGTACATAGATACTTTAATAACTTCATTTAATGAAACTGGTTATTATATAAACATAATTAGTATGAAAAAAGAAATAGTATTTTAAAGAAAAATCCAAGTATAAAATATAATAACCATATCCATGTTTTTTGTCTTTAACACATATCCTACTAAACAGTTCAAACAAAAGACAGCCTGTATAGAATTAGGAAAAGTTGAATCACTACTTCCTTTCCCACAATCTAATAACTGTAATACACTGAATGAAAAGTGATGTTCAACCTAAATGCTGTCAAGAGTACAATTCTATTGTTAAGAATAGAGTAGGAAAATGTAGTTTAGGATGAGTTTTATGAAAAACTGAGGCTGACAAAAATCAAATCATGAATAGTTAAGACTAAGACACTGCATTCAAGTCTGGGCACATCATTTAGTACTTCTGCAAATGATGAAGTACTGTTAATCTCTCACTAAGAATTCATTAAAAACTCAGAAAAGCTTATACTTTAGGACTGAATTTCATTAAAAAAGACAAGTATTTTGGTATGGCAAAGCTGCTGTATTCAGCCACCATACAGACACAATATGTAAAACAAAGTGTATATATGCCTTGGGAAAATTTTCAGTCCTTAAAAAAAAAAGCCCCAAACAAAAACAAAGACACAGATGTAAAAAGCACTACCACAAACAAATGGCAGTTCTTTTGGCAGATGATGTGATAATATTTCATCATTAAAGTTCTAGGCAGCAATACTGAATACATTAAACAGCAATAAACTCATGGCAAAACAAAGTTTACTTATGAGTTTTACTAATACAAGTTTATCTGAAGAATGTCAATGTTAAATATTCATTTTTAATCATTCAAGGAATTTCTCTTGGGACAATCTTATACTCTCAACATTATATCTGGTAAAAAATAGAGGTAGAGCCCTTCCTTTTAGAGAAGATACATTCAGAAATAATGCTGTATCCTTTTCAGTACTATAAGGTTATACTCCTGGAAAATTTAAAACAGGGAGTAAATCTTTATTTTGGTTAACAGATCTACTTTCTAATGATATCAATTAGTGAACTGGAAAATATTTAGCTATCTGAACATGTTAAATCATGCAACTCTGCTACCAAAGCAACACGAAGTAACATTTATCTCCTTAGCTTTTCAAAAGCTGCCTAATCCAACTAAATGTGTTTACACACATGTATGTACAAGTATGCCAATAATTAACATACTGGGTAGCAATTACTGAAAACCTGAGGCAAATAGGCTACATATAAAGGACTCATGAACATCTGAATAATTCTATGCCTAGGAAATATAAATTAATTTTAACTCTCATATCCCATAAGTCCTAGACAGATTTCTTATCAATAGACCTGAGCTCTTTATGAAATATACTTAAATACACCAAGTTTTACCTTACAAATTACATGTCCAAAGCATGATTAAGTGAAGGGGGAAATATTTATTAAATACTAGGGGCAAAGAGTTTCAGAGATATAATTTTGGAAGTGTAAAAAAAGTCTGATATTCAGCTCTCAGCTCATTACCCAGAAGAATGCTCTTCCATCACTTTAGTTTACTAAGACCACTTTCTGAAATACTTTGTCCACATATCTATTGACATATTCTAACTCTAGAGTTAATTTTCAGAAAACAGAGATCCAGTATGTCTTGATTGTCACTGTATTTCTAGCAAACCTATTATTTGCTGAATAAATGGATTTTTCAGTGTACATAAGCCAATCTGGACTACAAGAAAAAAAATCCAAGTTTTAAAGGTATATCAGATATACTATTTTAAGACAGAGGTAGTTTTTTTTTTTTTTGCGCCTTAAAGTGAATAATATATATTAAAAGTGAAAAAATTTCAGGAACCCTCTCCAAATAGAAAAAAACTACTCATAAAATATTTATCCCATAACATTTATACTGGTTAAAAATAACGAGATGAAACGATTTTGAACATGGTAATTTATTTTATGCAGTTTAAATCCATTGTTTAAAAATTTTCAAAGGCACTTTAAAAAACATTTAAAAATACATTTTTCTGACTTAATGGTGATCACTTAAAATAAGCAAGTCACCAAACATTTTTAAATCATTCATAACACTTTAAATAATTATTAAATTTCATAACACATTCACTATATATACAACACACTGCTTAGCAGTAAGATTAGTTTCCCTCTGATAACATACTTCATGTAGATTGTTCATTGTAGGGCCCTGCAAAGTCATTCAAACTTAAATACAAACTGAAAGCTAGAGAAGGAAGGCGAAACAGAGCAAACTTCAACTTTAAAGCTATTTTTAGGGCTGGTTTCTCTAAAGAGAGCTTGTAGAAGTCCTTGTTTCAATTTGTTAATTTCTATTTCAACTCTAATATATAAACATGAGTCATTTTTAACCAAGAGATTATATTTTGCATAAAATACACCACAGGGTGTCTCACAGATTGCTTAAGCATGTTTCTGTCAGGACTATTATAAAGAGGCAAGGAAATGAAGCAAATGATCCAATAACTGTACTTCCTTTAATAATTACAGATTTAGGATTAATTTTTAAAATTGTGCATTGTTAAGTAGGGCAAGTACCCTGAGAACCAGCAGGCATTATTCTTAAAACTTTTTATCTCATAGGGAAGCAAAGTTATTAGGTATAAAATTATCACCAAGTAATACAAATTCTCATCACTAATACAGCCAAATTAACATTATGAAGGCAGCATTAAGAGTAGCTAGAAAGTGGAAGTTAGTTATTAAGGAAACAAAGAAGACAATAAATACAAAAAAGCGGAAACTGTTACAAGACAGAATGATCTATTAAACTGAAAATTTAAATTAAAAATAAAAGTCCAGAATGACCTGATCAAGTGAGGGAGTCTTTCAAGTACAACAGTGCCTCAAAAACAGGTATACAGTTTGATGGGCTCAAGGAAATAAAAGTCAATGTTCAAGAAACAATTATGAAAATAGCTAGCAACTTTAATGCATAAGTCTAATTACCATATTCAAAAACATTAAAAACTGGTCAGTAATTTACTTTCTAAACTTAGTACAATGGCAGAAACCCCTCTGAAATTTAAGGTATTTGAAAATAATCAAATCTTGGAATAAAAACCTATCTATGAACTTTCAACTAGAAAATACCAGCCTGGTA
The DNA here is from genome assembly GCF_012274545.1 of Fukomys damarensis. NCBI lineage: Eukaryota > Metazoa > Chordata > Mammalia > Rodentia > Bathyergidae > Fukomys > Fukomys damarensis. Next base: position 57,470,758 of record NW_022900916.1, read on the forward strand.
TTATTAGAGAAAATACATCAAAAGCCTTATGTTGGTACCACACTGAAATAATTTATCTAAAAGATGGTGAATAAATCAGTTATGAAATCTGATTGCTTGTGCTCTGTTGAATACTTGGAGAATATTTTTGTTTCATTAGATCATACAGGACAAACACTGTATATTAAAAATAGCATTTTGCTATCTACATTTTATCAGTAACACTTCTGTGGACATCTGACAACATTCATTTATGTATGCTCTTTTAATGAATATGCACTTGCTAGTAATTAATGAACCCTTCAAATCCAATGTGAATTTACTGAACTTGAAGAATTAAAGATTTTACAGATTTATTATCAGTTCCCTGATAACAGTCACTCTGGAGAAGTTAAAGAATTTTGCCAAATCAATGATCCACTGAGCCTTTAAATTTTCTTTAAATATTTTATTTTTAATAAAGTGTGAGCCTAGACTGAATTGATATAAAACATGCTTTAAGTTTTTTAAAAATGTCTTACTCATGGGGCAGTTATCCTGAGTTTCAAAGGCTATTTAAACCATAATCATGTAAGCAGTTGGGCAACGGTTCTCACAGTAACAGGAATTAACACTCACCTGTACGGCTTGTTTAATCATGGATGGTGGACCCACCCTGGTTTCTGTTTTAGTACATCTGAGCAAGGTTGTTTCCAAATAGTTCCCAGCTGAGATACTGCTTGTTGGGACCAATGTCTGACAACTACTGTGTGGTATCTGATAAAAATCTGTTAAGAATGTAGAGTCCTGGGTCCAAGCTACAATTAGAATTGCTGGAGCTGGGGTCTTCATCTCTATTTAAAAACACTCCCAGGAAAAAGTATGAGAACCACAATGTAAGTATCAGTATGACAATTTGGCTGGTTAATCTGACTGTTACTGGCCAATGTACCAGATGTCACATTTCAGATACATGAAAATGAGAATGCCAAATGACCCCCAAGCTGGCCAACAAAAAAAAATACACATGGTTTGAGTATGAATCCTAGTTCTGTTACTTACTAGCTTTGTGACAGAGCAAAAGTTACTTTAATTCCCTGAGCCTCAGTTTCCTTATCTATAATATGGGAATAATACCCAGTTAGTGAGGATTAATACTACTATACACAGAATAAACACAGTACCTGTATACAATAGGCACTAGATAAATACTATTATTTGTTGTAATTAACATACACAAATCTTTTGCTATCTGATTTGATCATTTCACTCCTTTAAATACTTACACTCCACAAGAATAGAACAGTAAAACCTTATACTTTATTGCTCCCTATGCTAGCCTAGACAATGTATATTACATATATATGTGTGTAATATACATATATATGTATATATATATATACATATTTATTAATCCTCATAAAAATCCTATGAGGTAGGTAGTATTATTATGCCTACTTTATAGATGAGGAAATTGAGGCACAGAGAGACTAACTGCTCAAGGTTACAAAAACAGTAACAGTAATGAAACAAAAATTTAAAACTCAGGCAGTCTGATTCTAAAGTCCAGGATTCATCACAGCAGTCATTTCCTATGAGTCAATTTTAAGTTTTTTTTCAATGTTTATGATGAACTATTTACACTTCTAATAAAGAACAGCATATATGGGGCTGGGAATTTAGCTCAGTGGTTCCACCAAATGCCTCGCAAACACAAGGTCCCAAATTCGATCCCTCGTACCAAAAAAGAAAAAAAAACAAAAACAACCACACAGCAACAACAAAAAAAAGCATCTATGGACCACAGATAAATTCACAGTCACACTATAGTAAAGAGTTGTTCAAAGAATAGAATGAATATCTTGAAATTTTGGTATATATCATTAAAAAATAGGTAAAAGTTGGTGTGTGTTTTCATTACGTGAAAGAGTAATCCATAGTCACTAAAATTATTCTATCAAATATATCATACAAAGAGGTCATATGTTTTGGCAAAATAAATATAAGTTATTTAGCCAAACAACAGAATCAATGGAGTGACAACTAGATAAATTTGGCATAATCAAAATCATATATAACATTAAAAATAATCTACAGAAAATCTGTAAAAATACTGTTATACACTTGTAAAGACTGAAAAAGTTAAATTTTTCTTTCTTTGAAAAAACCCTTCAAACAGAGTGACTAAATTAGAATGAGACATTCACGAACATGTTTTGATAGTAGTCTTGAATGGGTATTCTGTCAGAATTATCCACTAGCGAGACTTTATTCCAAAATAAGTTAACATCAAACTTCGGGTTGTTGTTCATACATTACTTGGTCTTTTAACATATTTTAGTTTGTTTAAACACTCTATTTTCTAGTGCATTTAATTAACTCTGGCCAAAACCTTAATTCAAAGTATCTTGCAGGTGTAATAGCCACCTCAAACCTAAACATGAATTTAAAAAATTTTAACCAAGTTATGAAAGACACAAGCAAGTTCTCATTTTTCAAAAGAAGAATGAAAAGAATAATTATATAGTTGGAAGAATTTTAAATAATCAACTAAAAATATCTGTAAAGAAAAGCATGCCAAAATAGCATTAAATTTACTATTAATTACCCATAGTTAATTAACAATGGGTAAATTTTGGAACTAAATATTTTAAAATGCTTGCTTACAGACCATTTATGTTTTAATAAATATTAATAGTGGAAAATGGTATTCAAGTGGTTAAACATTTAGAAGAGACAACAAACTCAGTAGAAGATTAATTAGAACCAAATATATTGAGGCCCATAATTTCAAAATGTAGTTTTATTAATGCACTTTAATAAGTGCCATTCTTATTCTATCTTCAAGAAATAATGCTAATTATAAATAATCACAGCAAACTTTTCATTAGACAACTGGTGGGGAGAAGTGGTTCATTTATATCATACTGCAAATAAATTTATAAACAATACTGAGCAACAGTATTTCCTTCTAAAATTTTAAGGCAGATCTGTTTAGCATTGTGTGTAACTAATGTGGTACACTGCAGTTATAGCAAATTTAACTGTTTTAGTTTCTCAGTAACAGTAATACACATGGTCAAGAACAGGTGACAAAATCTCTTTTCTACTTCTTCTACCTGCCACCCCATTAAAAATACAAATTCTTATACAGATTTATATATTACTGTATCAAAAAACATTTAACAGCTTATTTAAAGCTTTAGTTTGCAGTCATTCATTTGAAAGATTTCTATATGGAACATCACTGGGATTTCAAGGTTCTGTGTCAGAGATGCAGAAGTCTTTCTTCAGTGCAACGTCAGACTTTTTACCTTGGCTCATCTGTGTTCCTTTCAAGGATTTCATAATTTCACTTTTGGGTCTTCATTTTTGTTTACTTGACTTACTTCCTTTAGTACGTTCTCAGGTAAGGCAGGTTGATATCTATACAAATAACCATATGCACGAAGATGGTAAACGAGGTATTCTAATTCATACATGGTTGTAGAATCAACATAGTGAAAAGAAACTGCAAGATCAGAACAGCAACCAGGACCCTAAAATAGTGGTGGAAAGACACTGTTAATAAAAAGCATATTAACATCCAATCATCACATAATAATTTTAAAAGATCCAAGCATTAAAGCTGGCAAAGTAAAGCAGAGTTATCTAATTTATTAGACATGTGAAAGAAACTAATATTTTGTTAAAAACTAAGAGTTCCTAGCCAGACATAAAATTGCTGAAGTATTTCTAACTGAAACTATTCTTTTATTTTTCAATGTTTTAGTAAAAAACAAGTTCCCAGGAAAGAGAGCCACAAATGAACACAAAGGGTTTAACTTGCTACTGGTATAGTTTATTTTATTTCAAATTTCTGATCCTTTCTGGGAGCAATTTTCATGACTGAAATATTGTAGTATACTGTTATTTTTAAGCATATAAGCAATAAACGACAAAAGAAACAGCTAAATTATAAAAAGAAATAATGACTGTGGTTACCAAAAACACTCAAGAGTGTCAAGAGGAAAATAAACATAAATAGGGAATTCTATAAATCAGATTATAAAGATGCTTAAAACGCTTTCATATATACCAATTAAAAAGGAAAGCTTTTAAAAAGCTTAAACAGAGTGTTATCAACAGAAAATACCTAAAGAGGTACTTAACAGATAAAGTTTCACAAAGCGTTCTAAAAAGGCAACCTAAAAAAAAATTTTGGACAAAAATATCACTGTCTCAAAATTAATGAGTTTCTATGCAACGATAAAGATATAAAGTTGCCAAAACATCTTCAAAGAGAAGAAAAAAAGGAGAGTAACACATTTTTAAATTAGTAACTTAAAGAGGGTTCACTAACAACACATTGCTGGGCCAGAATCTAGAATTGAAATTCCAGACACTGATGCTACTGTAAGTAACACAATGCATAATAAGGGAGGTTCTTTAAATCCGTCATGGAAGTGCATAAGACTCAGTAACAAATTATAATGAAACAAATATATTTCAGACAGATTATAGTAAATAAAACTAGGATAAATGATATTTGATCACTTCTAAACTACAGAAAAGACATTCATATGAAGAGGAATATATATATATAATTAATTATACAGTGGTACCTCAGTTCAGTAATGCTTTTCTTTACAAACAGTCTGGTTCACAAAAGTGTTTAGCAAAACTGTTTTTAGTTCTCAAACTCTGTATCAGGTGACAAACACACCCGCAAGTATTTCTCTCTCATAAATACAAATGTGGCCATCTTTTCCAAAATTGTAAAATAAATTAAGTTCATGAACCAAGTACCACTGTGCATCTATTTTCAATCTATTATGATTACAAATTCACTGGTGAAAGCCTTGTCTAAAAGGTTTTTAAGCCATCAGATGGTACGGGAAAAGAACTGCCTGAAGAATCTGTTCCAAACAAACATCTTAAGAATATAACTGACAAAGGTGACTATCTCTACGAAGTAGACTATCTTTATCCCTACTTGCCAGATAAAAATTTTTTATATTATAGTCTTAGTGATTTACTATAAAGAAAATGTATGCATGAAATTAAGAAAGGCTTTGAGAACAGTAACTCACCTAGGGAGAAAAACATTATTCAGTGATAGAAGAGTAACACCATTTTGGTTTCACTGGGTTTTTATACATCGTCCTGATACAGAACAGGCAATTTTAGAAGATGTGATCAATTTCATTACTTCAAATTTTGTTTTAGAATTTTCAGCATAATGGAATTTTTAAGAGGACCACAAACTTTACCATTGATTTAGAAACCACTATTTAAATCAAAGATGTCCTCTACAAATTTTGTAAATAGGGGTAATACGTGGTTACAAAATGATGACAGTTATGATGCCCTTTTGCTACTTTACATGTACCCTATATTTCAATACACTCATGCTTTGAGATATATTTGTACATGTTTTGTAATGTTTTTAAATTTTACATGGGAATGGGTGCAAAATTTAGAAGGGGGATGGTCAAGTCATCTTGCAATGACCAGAATAGATTAAGAAAAGCATATATCAAAAAAGCAACCAAAGTAGTACCTCAGAGATACAAAAGAAAATCATTACCAAAAAGCAGATTGGGAATACCATACTTCTATTTCAGTCTTAAACTGCTGCAGCTATGACAGCAATGAAAATACAGCAAAAGCTTCAACAATCTCATTACGTAGAACTGAAATTAAAATGTTCATTTATTAAAGTGGACTTTTACCACAATAATAGTTGTTTTAATGGATATACTCTACTACTTTGTGGGAGCCAGTCATGGCCCACTGGGGTTCGACAGATAAAACTTCTTTCTTTATAACCAAGGCATTGACACAATGTGTGGTCAAAATGTTCCTGATTAACATTTGTTAATAGTTGTTCCTTTTCAAGGACACTGATTGTTAAACTTGTTTGTTCTTTGACCCTGCGATGGGAGGAACTCAGATAGCCAAAGATCTGACATTATCTGTAGGAGTCAGGTGCTTCCTGTTGGTGTGCCTTTAAAAGGAGCTGTTTCTATGAAATAAATCAGACTTCTCTTGGTCTCCACTCAGGCATGAGTGTTCTTTCCTTTCTCAATCCTCAATCCCCAACTCAGGCATGTTCGTGTTGTGACGGCTGGACCGCCACACTACTTCTTGTGGAACATTATCCTATTGGTCATAGAAAGAAGCTGATGAGCAGTACAAATCAAACAAAAGCTTTTAGAATCACAATGGTTTGCAATACTTCCTAGTCCAGTGATGGTGAACCTTTTAGAGCTCTCACTGATACAAACAGCCCAGTGTGGCACTTATGCCACAGGTTTTGCCACCACTGGCCTAGTCAATTATCAGGTTAGGCCAATTACTGAATTTTCCTGAGCCTCAGTTTTGCCACCTATTAAATGCAGAATTGTTGCAAGGATTAGCTACTCATCATGTGTGTGTAGACACAAAAAGCATACAGGTGGCTAACAGCACAAACAGTAGTGATATGCTGAAATGTTGGGTCACATGTTGTAGGCCAGGCTTTAATTTTGGCACTACTGATATTTTGTAATAGTTAATTATTTGATGGGTGTGTAAGCCTGTTTTATGCACAGCAGGATGGTTAGTAACTAGTAGGTTTCTACTTACTAGATGCCAAGTAGCAACCTATTTGTAAAAACTGAATGTTTTCCAGACCCTGCCAGATATCCATGGAGGAACAAAAGCACTTCTGTTAGAGAACCATTATTCTAGATGACAATTTGAAAGCATTGGCTTGTGAAGAGAGTGGTACAGCGAAGTGTTTTATTAAAATGAGGCAGAGAAAAGGTATAGAGAACTAGTGACTTGCCTAAAGACATTAATGAGAGAGTTGAGACTAAAAAGTAGGTTTCATGATTCCTAGTCTCAATCAGATATTCACTGTAGCAGTCAGTGCTCATAATAGTGAAAAACTGGAAACAATATGCATTCATATCAGCATGGAACAAAGTATGTTTATATATAAAATATGTAACAGTTTAAAATAATAAAGTAGACACATATTAACACTGTCAAAGTGTGAAAAGGGAAAATGGAAAGATGGATGTGGTCTAATTCTATTAATTTAAAAGTCTGCAAAACAATACTATATACAGTGCTCATTAGTGAAAAACTGGAAACAATATGCATTCATATCAGCATGGAACAAAGTATGTTTATATATAAAATATGTAACAGTTTAAAATAATAAAGTAGACACATATTAACACTGTCAAAGTGTGAAAAGGGAAAAAATGACACCAAAGAAAAATGAACGTGTGATTAATGAGTCATAAATTTAGGATAGTGTTTAATTCTAGGGAAGGAGTAAGGGAACTAAAATGGGGAGGGTATACAGGCTTCAAGTATAACATATTTCTCTTTTGAAAAAATTTAAAGCTAATTCACAAAAGATTAACATTTGGTTAAACTGGGTGGTAAAAGTATAAGGTGTCAAATTATTATCAAATACCTGTATTCTTGAAATATTTCATCAATAAATTTTACATAAATTTCTCAGGAATGTATCTAAGGTACCACATGAAAGCTGCAGCTTATTAAATGCTTACCATGTGATAGGCTGTAGTACACATAATTACAAGTAAATGGAACAAATAGATCATGTCCATTTTACAAATGAGGAAACAGACCTTAGCCAAATTCTGTTCATTCCATGGTCACTTAATTAATAAACAGGAAAGCAGAATTTGAACCTAGGTCTTTCTGAACCTCAAAGTCTTCTCACAAGTTGTTCCTGATGATTAGAAGGCTCGACAACAGTAACTCACAGAGGGAGAAAAACATTATTTAGTGACAGATGAGTAACCAGATCTTCAGTTGGCTCTCTATCCTCACCCAAGTTTTTGTTCAAAAAGCATCTCTTAGAAAAGCCTTGCACTCACTATAGGTAACTTTTAAGGATATTTTTCTTCAAAGCACTTTAAGAGTACCTAAAATTATATCCTTATAAGTCTGCTTGCTAATGGTGTATTTCCCCATCCAGAATATTCAGTTCTCAAGAACTGAAGCTTGACTGTATTTGCTTTTACACTGTCAATGCCTGGCATACAGCAGTATCAAGAGACACTGGTTAAATGACTACTGCGGATTCCCATTCTCGTTTGCTGTTATACTGCCATACAAAAATACTAAGGGAGACTTCTGCTTATTGATACTAAAGAAACATAAACATACTAGCTAGTTTGTTATTTTTAAAAAGTCAACAAAGTAAATAGTCTCAAGTACTTATACAGTAATAAAATTTCCAAACTTACCTCTACAGGAGGATAATAGTTATAATTCCAGTACCAAAAGGTTCTGGGTAGATAACCTTTGATTAAATGGTGTTCTGGTACAAAGGGATGAAAAGTTTCCTTTCCTGTGGTGTCTCTGGAATCTCCAGCTTCTACATTCATAACTTCCATGCATTTTCCCAGAGCTAGGTCTTCAATGGAAGAACTATGTGTGCACTTTTCTGTTTTAAATGCATCAATAAATCTCTTCAAGGCTTCTTTGCTTAGTACATATCCTGCTCCGCCACTCATGTAACCCTGCTTCACATAGGGCTTAAATCTTCTCCCAAAATAAATGGGTTCTTCAGGACTATATTTTGAAAGAAGCCATCTCAAATTGTCTAGTATGACATATGTATCATCGTCTGCTTTCAAAAACCAATCCGCATCTTCTAAATAATGGTCATGAACATACTGAAAAGCTTTAATTGTTTTCCAGTATAGTTGATCTCTACCCTCTTTGGTTTTTAATCCCACAGCAGGGAAGTCTTTGTTTTCTTCTGAACTCATAAATAACACTTTATTACAACGCTGGGCCCATGTAGCTTTGACATGTTTGGCCTTTTTCTCTAGATTTTGAGGGCCCGTCATAACCCAACAAAGAATTTTAACTTTCTGGTACAGGTTTTCAGCGATGTCTGTATTCTCATCTAAAATTCAAATATAAATTAAAGAATAAGAAAGGAAGACTTTTCTCTATTTAGCCATCTATTATTACTGATTTAGACGAAATAAAGCAAAAGTCAACCTAAAGGTAACGAATTCTGAATTACTGATTTCATGTCAGTTTTACCCAGATCATTAAAGCTGTCTCTAGGACTCACATTCTTACCACTCAGATGTTGTCCATGGGGCAGGACCACCGGAGACTGTCAGATATGCAGGATCTCAGGCCCTGCCTTAGAGCTGCCAAATCAGAATCTGAATTTTAAAAGTTCTGGTGATTCATACACATGTTAAATATTGCTTTAAATAATCTCTTCTTGGCACTGCATACTATAAGGAAAGTTTCAGCTGTTATTCAGAACATTCACATGAATTTCTCACTGCTGAGCTTTTGAAGGGAAGGAAAAAACATGCTGCTGAAGAGGCAGTTCATTTCTGAAGGTCGTTAGAATCCATGGTTTCATGCTAACATGGTTCCAACAAGAGTTAATGCAGGTTTGAGATTACTTTTGCTAAATTCTAAAAACTTCATTTCAAAATGCAAATCCACGAATCAGAAATGAACAGAACAGGTATAATTTCCAAGACTGTTTTAAAAGTGTTTAAAAAACTAGTAGTTTGCAAAGAAATAAGCTCATGGCAGAATATAAATCAACATATTCAACATATTCCTTCTTTCATCAAGGAAGAATTCTGATCAAAGTGGGGAGGCAGAAGTCCACTTAACTAAGCAGTAAGCTTAGGGACTTAAACTGACTTAAATCCTAGCATAAGCTTCTTATCAAACAATTCACAGGCTGTCAGGCCAGGACCACACTATAGTACTGGTCTAAAAGAAGAAGCCAATTATGAGATGCTAAACTAGTACTTCTCAAACTATCTGTGGTGAAGGATCAATTTTTATTTAATTATTAAACATGATAAAAATCAATGACTCAAAAAATATCGAAAGGTCTAAAGTCTTTATTTTCAGATTCAGACAAAATCACTATTACCATAAAACATTTCTGCTTATTTCAAGTAGGGACTTAAAGACTTAAATGCTAGCATAAGCTTCTTATCAAACAATTCACAGGCTGTCAGGCCAGGACCACACTATAGTACTGGTCTAAAAGAAGAAGCCAATTATGAGATGCTAAACTAGTACTTCTCAAACTATCTGTGGTGAAGGATCAATTTTTATTTAATTATTAAACATGATAAAAATCAATGACTCAAAAAATATCGAAAGGTCTAAAGTCTTTATTTTCAGATTCAGACAAAATCACTATTACCATAAAACATTTCTGCTTATTTCAAGTTTAGTTTTAATACATATATTTAGTCACTGAGTGTGCAAATCACACTGATTAGCAATGCTATAGTATCTTAAGGAAGGATAACCTTAAAGTCAGAATCAAAGAGTGGGTTTCAAAATCTCAGTCATGTAAGCCAGGAGTGGTGGTGCAAACCTGTAATTCCAGCACAAAGAATCACCAAGAGTTCAAGGTATGCCTGAGTTATATAGTGAGTTCAAGGCCAGTCTCAACTATGTAATAATAAGATACTGTCTTAAAACAACAAACTTAGTCCTGTGGAAAAAATTAACAATACTGGCATAATTCACTAGTTAACTGATTGAGAAGGGAAAGGAGAAAAGGCAGAATATCAAGAATTCACAAACATAAAGGCCATTATACCTCTATTTTCAGCAAGAAAGCACTGAACACTGATATACCTGAGCTCTTAGCTATATAGACAAACCAAACCCTGGAAAATGGAGAAAGTAGTACATGGAGGACCCTTCTCCCCATTCTACCAATCTGTCTCAGGACACAACAGTGTTGATACTCTCACTTTCAATTATTTAATAATCACTTTGTAACAAAGTGTGCAGGCACTGGAGGAGACTCATTTCTTGCCACAGAAGAATTTACAGCTTAGCAGGGGAGCCTGATATGCAAACCAGTAATAGCTACATACAAAAAATGCTAATGGAAGTATGTACAAAGGGCTCAATGTACTGAGAGAAAAAAAAGAAGTGGATGGTTCAGCCTATAGAGCAGTGACATTATAACAAAAGAGATGATGTGGAAAGTCTAAGTGAAGAGAAGCTCACAAAAAGGACAAAAGGTATGATAAAGTATAGCTGAGTGCAGGTATGTGGGTATAGCTGAAGGCCTTGTGAGGGGAAATATACTGTGAATTGAGAGGAAACATTCTAAAAAAATGGTTAAAAAAAGTAGAACTGTTAAAATTTAGTGATAAATGAAACTGACTGGAATGTTAAGGAAAGTATATATCATGATTTCAGTTTCCAGTTTCCAGAAAATGCAACTGAGAAAATCCTGTTAAAAGGTAACAGGCCTACAGAAGATGAAGTCATTATACCACTACCTTAGTTTTTTTACTTCCTTAGTTTTGTTATTTTGAAAAGAAGAAAAAATTACATATGTATCTATGGCCATTTGTATTATTATCAGTAGTTAATGTAATCTTTTTTTTAAAAAAAAAAGAAAACAAGACAATAGCAAAAACCACCAACACAGATATAACAGTAATAGAATTGGGCCTAAGAAACTATTTTTAAAAACCCTTTGTTTTCACTAAATCAGTTTCTATTAAAATTAACATATTACTGCCCAAATAAATCTATGTTTTAACAACTTCTTTCTCCTGAAGCAATACAAAGATTTTATTTTTTATTTATGTTTTTGGTACCAGGGATTGAACTCAGGACCAATTCCCAGCTACAAATTATGTTTTAACACCTGGAATAGAGAGCTCATTTTGGTCAATAGCTATAAATGGTCATATAAAAAAGTTGTGTAGTATCTAGACTGAAATACTCCTTAATAACATAACCCGTACCTCTATGTTGGCTAGAATCTGCATTGAAGTTCATTTGTCCTTCTAGATGATTTTGTCCGTTATCATCCAAATGTCTTGCATGAGGATCATTATGAAGAATATTAGGCTGGGTGTCACCTTGTTCTCCCAACAAAATACTAAATAGCTGAGAACATAAAAAAAATCCTATTGCTGATCCACAGAGGAAGGTTAAAAAATTCAGCCAAGATTTAGAGGCCATTTCCTGAAAGTGTATTTCTGTTAAAAAAAAAAGAAAAAGAAAAAGCAGGATGTTATAAAATTATAAATCAATAAACATAAGAGTAAAAAAAGTGTGATAACTTTCAGCTATCACAGAAAGTTAATTTCTTCTATATAGAAGAACATTTCCAATAGTATTTAACTTCTGCTTATCTATGACTATTTCCTGCTGTAATAGCATATTATAGATAATAGAATAAAACAAGTGACTAATTAGCAAAATAATTACTGTTGGCATGGGTGAATGCTGGTACTGTCTTTGCATACACACTTCCTATTTTTCTCATGAGTATCCTTTGTGAATCTCATGCCTCTTTGTCATAATCTTTTTCCCCCCTTGGCTGTCAACTATGAGTACTGAAATCTACCCTGACGGTCACAGTATTCAGCAACTATTCTCCAATCCAGAAGTTACTCATTTTCTTCTGTAAATGACTAGAAATAAGATGCTTCAGGCTTTGTGGACCATGTCATCCCTGGTGTGTCTTGTTCTAAAAAATTTAAAAAAATGTAAAAGGGATTTAGCTTGTGCAGGGGTTAGCCTGCCACATGTTTTTGTAATTAAAGCTTTATTTGCATATACTCAGCTCCATTCATTAATGTGTGTATTCTGGCTGCTTTTGCACTCCAAATTAGAGTTGAGTTGTTGCAACAGAGGAAACAGCCTTACCTGACTGAACCTTTTCAGAAAAAATGCTGGCCTCTGCTATAATTCCCTGGAAGTCCTGGACGTAGCTTCCCCTGCTTACCATCCTTCACTGTACTCTCACTGGACTCCAAGATGCTGAATGGCATCTACAGTACCAGGATTAATGCCCACAGTGGGGTCTCTGGAACATAGTGGCTGGTGAAAAGATACCTGTTGAACTGCCCCATAACCAAACACACAGGCCCTATTTAGGGGTTTGCTAGGAATTACTACACAATGCAGCAATAAATTCCCTGAGTGGTCCTTACTGTACAGTTTCCAACTTCTTGAGATAATTAAAAAAAATGTTTCTTGGTATCTATCATGTAAGAGGCTGTCCATCACACATAATTTCATTTTTCATTCTCACTATGCCCATTTTGTAGATGAGGAAACAACTCACACAGGCTGGCACAAAGAGGAAGAGTGAAAATTCTCGCCCAGATCTACCTGCTTAAGAAAAAGACCAGTACTTTATGTTACATTTCTCAAACCTGTCATCCAATCAGAAGTCAATGGACACATGTAACAAAGTCAGGAGTCTTGAGCGACAGGCCCTAAAATCAAAACTGCTTTGAGATATGTAAGGAAACAAAAATGTACAAAACAATAATCACCACTGCAACAAAAAAATTAAGTTTCACATGGCTGTATTTCCAGAATGTTAAATTCTTTTAGACAAACTGTCAGAGTACAATTATAAAAAAAAAAAACAACAAAAAATAAATGTTTAAAAACATACATATTTGAAGACACCAGTAAGAAAAGAAAACAATCAGTGGGGCAAAGTTTGGAAAAAAGAGAGTTGAACTGGGCACTTGTCACAGCTCTGACAATTATAGTTGTCCCTTAGTGTTCGTGGGGGATTGGATAAGTTCCAAGACTCTCCAGGGTTACCACAATCCACAGACGTTTAAGTCTCATATAAAATGGCAAAGTATTTGCATGTAACTTATATATATCCTCTTGTATAAAGTATCTCTACACTACTTATAATTCTTAATATAATGCAAACACTATAAATAACAGTTATTCTGCATTGCTCAGGGAAAGACAAGAAAAAACTTATGTTCAACATATATGCAACATACTCCCATTTTCAATCCATGTTGGAGTCACGGGTATAGAACCCAAAGATATGACAGCTAACTGCACTGATTCAGAAAGACAAAACAGGTGAGAGGCAATGAAACTAAGCAAAAGTCAAAGTCTTTCTAGAACAGGTCCAAGAAAACACTCCCTTGTGTTACACAATTTGTTTTTAAAATTAAAAATATTTTGTGATGCTGTTTAATGTCGCTATACCCTTCTCAGAGTATTACCATTGAAGCATATGTACATGCTGGGTTTTCCTTGTTGATTTTACTTCATCCTCTCCCAATTTCAAGGACTTCTACCTTATGACTAAATATCTGTAAAGTACATTTCTTTTCTGATGATAGTATAAAAGTCATCTCATGTAAGTGGAATACACCCTTCACCCCAAAGACCTCTCAGAGTTCTAGCAAATATCATCATGCCTCCCTCTTCAGGTTCTTCACCAGAGTGGTGAAGTAGGACCAAACTGGAAGAAGAGATTATTACTTAACCATGTTGCACAGGAAGGGGATTTCTGTATTTATTCGAATTGGGGAGGGGGTTATTTATGCCTGGTATTTTCTAAACCTGATGCCTCAGCAGAATCACCTGATGAGCATTTTAAAAATGCAGACTTCTAGACTTGAGAACTTGGTAATTCAAATGCAAAAATATTGTCTGGAAAACAAAATTTTGTGTTATGCACTGTAAAGAAAATACTCAAATCAAAGAAATGCATGAAGAAGGAAGAAATCTCCCCAAATCTTACCACCAAGAAGTAACCATCATATGGAAAACACAGAAGAAATGGACAGATTTCTAGATACTTATGAATTACCAAAGTTGAACAAAGAAGATAAAAACATTTTAAACACCCCAATTACAGTCAAAGAAATTGTTGGTAAATTTTTAATTACATTTTCAAAGAAAAGCCCAGGCCCTGATGGATTCTCTGCTGAATTTTATGACATTTAGAGAAGAACTACTGCCATTACTCTTCAAACTTTTCAATGAAATTGAAAGGGAAGCTATACTTTCAAATTCATTTCTGGAAGCAAGTATCACTTTGATTCCCAAAGCAGGGAAAGATGCAACTAAAAAAGAGAACTACAGGCCAATCTCCTTAATGAATATAGATGCAAAAATCCTTAATAAAATACTAGCAAACAGAATACAGAGGATTATCAAGAAGATCATCCATCCTGACCAAGTCGGATTTATTCCAGAGGTGCAAGGGTGATTCAATATACGAAAGTCAATAAATGTAATACATTATATTAATAAAGTCAACGACAAAAACCATATGATCCTCTCAATAGATGCAGAAAAAGCATTTGATAAAATTCAACACCCATTCATGATAAAAACCCTGCAAAAAATTGGAATAGATGGTCTATATATCTATTTAATAAAGGCTATCTATGAAAAACCATCAGCCAACATCATATTGAATGGCCAAAAAATGAAAACCTTCACGTTAAAATAAGGAACAAGACAAGGATGCCCTCTATCACCACTCCTCTTCAGTATAGTTTTGGAAACATTAGCCACAGCAATTAGATAAGAGAAAGAAATTAAAGTAATAAAGATAGGAAAGGAGGAAGTTAAACTCATTATTTGCTGATGATATGATACCCTACATTGAAGACCAAAAAAACTCTACCAAAAGACTTCCAGACTTAATTGACACTTTTAGCAGAGTAGCTGCATACAAGGTTAACACCCAAAAATCAATAGCTTTCTTGTACACAAATAACAGACTCACTGAGAGAGGAAAAAGGGAAAAATTTCCTTTTACAATAGCATCCAAAAAAATGAAGTATCTAGGAATCAATCTAACAAAAGAAGCAAAGATATCTACACTGAAAATTATAGCACTCTGAAAAAAGAAATTGAAGAGGATATTAAAAAATGGAAAGAACTCACTGAGAGGAAAAAGGGAAAAATTTCCTTTTACAATAGCATCCAAAAAAATGAAGTATCTAGGAATCAATCTAACAAAAGAAGCAAAGATATCTACACTGAAAATTATAGCACTCTGAAAAAAGAAATTGAAGAGGAGATATAAAAAAATGGAGAGATATCCCCTGCTCCTGGGTACGAAGAATCAACATAGTGAAAATGGCCATACTACCAAACCTGCTATATACATTCAATGCAATGCCATTTGAAATTCCAACACTATATTTCACAGAACTAGAAAAAAGAATCCAAAAATTCATTTGGAACCATAAGAGACCTAGAATACCAAAAGCCATCTTAG
>NW_022900916.1:57488161-57499399 GCF_012274545.1 Fukomys damarensis
AAAAAAAAAAAAAAAGAAAGAACCATCATTAACATTTGGTGAATATCATTAAAGACCTGCTGCTATGAATAAAGGAAAGGACATAGAAGAAGTGCTAACTATAGCTATCATTTGAACCTTGTATTAAGAACTTATATGAGTAAAATGGAGATTATTTTTCCCATTTTACAAATAAACTCAGGCACAGAAAATGGTAAAATTCCCCCAGTCACACTAGCAATGTGAATCAAGAATTTAAACACTGTTAGTTTTTACTAGTCATTTTTTTTTCAAAGATTTAACAGAAACTGGATTTACAGGAAAAAAGGGAAATGAGCCTAAAGGAGCTATTAAATGTCATTTAGACATTTAGAATATGACACCCCCATCCTCTAAATTATTCCTTTGAAGGTTAGGAAAACTATGAAAAACATAAAGCATCTATAGGCCCTTTATTTAGTTCCACATTTCAGTTTTAGGTAATCAGTTGTTTCTTGCTGTGAGAAATGTAGAGATCTGCATACACACATAACACACCTCTCTATTTTTGTGATCTATTTTTATTTGCTAAAATTTATTATGAATTGTAATTACATGAGTGCTTAATCTTGAATCTGGATTAAATTGGATTCTACACTCTATATAGCTCCTCTAAACTTTAGTTCTTCATTGATGCCATCTTTTTTTTTTTTGACTGGATATCAGTAAGTAGTTTCCCTATCAGTGCTAAGTGAAATCTTGGAAAATGCCTACTATTGCCTTAATATATGATACACAACTTATCCAAAAACATTCTCCTTAGAACTTTGTACATGGTATTTTATGGTCTTCTCACATAGGTGCCTGAGTAGTTTGAGAACTGATCCTTTAACACTTGAAAATACAGGCATATCTTACACTTCACTGTCCTGAGTTCTACTGTGCTTTAGAGATATTTTTACAAATTAAGTTATGTAACAATCCTACATTGAGCAAGTCTGTTTCCAACAGCAAATGTTCACTTTGCATCTGTGTCACAAATGTGTGATTCTCCAAATATTTCAGACTTCTTTTTTGTCTATGATCTTTGATATCACTACTCCATTTTGGGCCACCATGAACCGCATCAGTTTAAGATTTTGAACTTAATAAAGATTAGGTGTGTTCTAAATACTCTGGCTTGTTCCTTACCTCTCTCCCTTTTCTTAAGCCTCCCTATTCCTTTGCATCTGTGTCACAAATGTGTGATTCTCCAAATATTTCAGACTTCTTTTTTGTCTATGATCTTTGATATCACTACTCCATTTTGGGCCACCATGAACCGCATCAGTTTAAGATTTTGAACTTAATAAAGATTAGGTGTGTTCTAAATACTCTGGCTTGTTCCTTACCTCTCTCCCTTTTCTTAAGCCTCCCTATTCCCTCGAACACAAAAGTATTAAAGTTATATCACTTAATAACCCTATAAAGGCCTCTAAGTGTTCAAGTGAAAAAATGAAAAATATGTAGGTGTTCTTAAGTCAAAGCTAGAAATAATTACATTTTGGTGAAAAAGGCACATCAAAAGGCAAGAAAGATCAAAAGTTAGGCCTCTTGCCCCGAAGAGCCAAGTAGTAAAAACAAAGGAAAAGTTTTTAATGGAAATTAAAAGTGCAACTAAAGTGTGCACCAGAATGATAAGCACAGTCAGTGTTGACATGGAAAGTTCAGTGGTCTGATAGGAGATCTAATATTAGTATATCCTCCATGCTTATTCTAATCCAGAGGTAAGGAAGCTGGAAAAGTAAGTCTGAAATGAGGAAGGTTAGTGAGGTTTATGGAAAGAAGTGCAAGGTGAAGTGGAAAACACTAATGTAGAAACTACAGCAAATTATCCAGAAGATCTAGCTACAGTAATGGATGAAGATGGCTACATTAAACAACAGACTTTCAATGTAGAGGATAATGGACTTTCACAGCTAAAAAAGTCACTATTTTGCTTCAAAGGAAAGATTCTCTTGTTAGAAGCTAACACAGCTGGTGGTTTTAAGATGAAGCTAGGGCCAGAGATGTAGCTCAGTGGTGCTGCGCCTGTCTAGCAAGTGCTAGGTTTAAGCTCCAGAACCAGGGGGGAAAAACATGAAGCTAATGCTTATTTATCATTCCAAAAGCTCCTAAGGTTAAGAATTATACTAAATCTACTCTTGCCCATGCTATCTAAATGGAACAACAAATCCAAAAGACAGGATATCTACTTACAGCATGAGCAACTGCATATTTGAAGTGTACTATTAAGACCTATTGCTCAGGAAGAAAAAAAATCAAAATTTTACTGCTTACTGACAATGCATCCTGTCACACTGGACCTTTGACAGGGACAGGGATACTGTTTCAAAGTTCAAAATCATTTAAAATATATAGTAATACATTATATATGAGAAAAGGTAAAAGAAGGTGCCCTTCCCTTTCTCATGCAATTTATGTTTTAAAAATCAAATCAATTAAGACTAAACAGGGACATATACCATGTTTATGAGTTAAAAGTACCTGGTAGAAATGTCAATCCTTCACATACTGATATTTAGGTTTTAATGCAATTTAAAAGTTTCAACAAGTAGATACAGTATTATTTCACAATTTTTAAGGTGAATGAAATAGAATACTTAAAATTTTGAAAATATGAAAAGGCAGGAAGATTGATTTTCTTTAGTTCAACTATCACATAGTTAGAGTAATGAAGAGTGTAGAGTACAGGCAGAAAGACAGAGACAGGAAACAATGGAAAAGAACAAAGCACCCAGAAACAGACTTATATACAGATGCTCAAACTAATTTGTGACAAAGATACAGAAACAAATGAAAGACACCCTTTCAATAAATGGTGCCAAATGTTATGTTTTGGCAAAAACATAAATCTTAACCTGTAATCTCAGCACTCTGGGAGGCTGAGGCAAAGGATGGCATGTTCAAGCCCAGACTGAGCATCTTATTGAGACCCGGTATCAAAATAAGAATTAAAAAAAAAAAAAAAAAAAAGCGCTCAAGATGTAGCTCAGCACAAAGGCTCTGAGTTCAATTAACAGGGTCAAAAAAAAAAAAAGGCCACATTCCTCAGTGTAAGTCATACCTTCAAAAAATTAACTCATTTTTCTTCTAATTTTAAAACTAGACCTGTATCTCTCACAATGCACTAATCTAAAATCAAAATGGATTAAAGATCTAAATATTGAAAATACTAAACTGGCTAGAAGAGAGGTTAGGCAGAACTCCTGAAGACAGCAGCATAGGAAAAATTTATAAACAAAACCTCAGTTGCACATGAACTAGTACAATTGACAAGTGGGATCTCTTATTACCAGCTATTTTTCAGACAGTCTATCTAAAATATATAAAGAACTAAAAAATATCAGCCTCCCCAAATATAATGGCTCAATTAAAAAATGGGCATCTGAAATGAAGAGATATTTCACAAAGTAAAAGCAGCAAATAATCATATAAAAAAATGTTCAACATCACAGGTTATTCGAGAGATGCAGATGAAAACAACACTGAAATTACACCTCACCCCAGAAAGAATGGCTGCTCTCAAGAAATCAACCATTAACAAATGCTGGCAGGGCTGTGGGGAGAAAGGAACCCTTCTTCTTCACTGTTGGTGGGAGCGCAGAATGGTGCAACCACTCTGGAAATCAGTATGAAGATACCTTAAACAACTAGGATTGGAAGTGCCATTTGACTGATATCTTCCCTAAAGAATTAAAAGAATCATACCACAGTGGTTATATGCTCACGCACTTTTATAGTGGCACAGTTTGTAATAGCTAAAACTTGGAAACAGCCCAACTGCCCATCAAAGGGAGACTAAAGAAAATGTTTTTTAAAAATAAAAATAGTGTACTACTCAGCTATAATGAATAAGAAACTAGAGACATTTATAGTTAAGTGGATGTACAATGAGGCAATACTTTGCAGTGCGATAGGACACATGTAAATACTGAATAGTTTCTCTGGTGTGAGAAACAAAGTGTAAATAAGGACTAAAAGGTATAATAGATAATGTGAAATAGGAAGGAAAAGTATGAAGGGGAAGTGGGAGGGTAGGGAAAGGAAAGAAGGGAATGGAATTAATAAGAGAAAATGAAAAAATGGAAACAAAATCTTTGTAAATAGGAAGGGGTGAAGGGAGGGCAGGGGAATAGGGAAAAATAAGAATCAAGATAGATTATGTAAAGGTACAAATTTACAAATTTACTATGATGAAAGTCGTTATACTGTATACCTAAAATGTACCAATAAAATTAATTTGAAACAACTAGCTCAAAGACTGGTGAGGAATGCCCAGCTGCATGGCGAGCTTGCCAGCATTACACCCTCCTTTCTTGCCATGCTTTCAGGCCTCCCACTTGTGCCAGTACCTAGATCCACACTGCAGAGGCACAGGTGGTCATAAATGTCATTTTATTGAGCTCCAGAAGATAGAACGGAAGTAAGCAACTGCACTAAAGGCACATCAGACCTCCATAGTTGCTGTTTGGAGGGATCACCACCACCCATCAGAACCTGGAGTATCTTCAGAGAAGGGCAGCGGGAACCTGTAGTAGAACCTTGCAGAGTTCAACCCTGCAAGAGGTCAGGGAGCTCAACTTGGGCCTTGAAGCCAGAATTCAGCCTGAATCTCAGGGGTCTTCCATTGGCTAGCTGAGACTTAACTGACTTAGTTCTGCATGTTGTTGCCCACACTGTCTATTTAGAAAAGCATCTTTCAGGGTGTATCTCTGCTTTCTTATTTTTTTCCTCATATTTTTAATTTTTAATCTTTAGTTTAAAATTTTTATTTTTTCCCATTCTGCAAATTCTTCCTTTTTTCATTCTTTTTCTTGCTCAGTCTCTTGCTCCCCAACATTAATTATTCTTCATCTCCCTTTTCGTTCATGTTCCTGCCCTAATTTGGATTTCTTCTTCTTTTCTTCTCTTTTTCCTTTTTTCAAGTGTCATTAGTTTCAAAGGAAAGTGAGTATAATTTATAGCTTCCCTATTATTGTTAAGTTGTTCTATTCTGTCTTTGTTCTTGTGCTGTCTTTCCCACTTGCTATCAACAGTTTCCTAGTGTTAGCATGATTATCCTGTCTCCTCTGGCTTCACTTGAAACCTTCTATTCTTTGACCTATCTGTTCATCTCCTCCTAACTCCTTCTAAGTCCCCCATCCTGAAGGGTAAAGTTGCTATGTTGAAGACTTTATTCACAACAAACATATTTGGGCTGGTCCTTGATTTTGATTTAATTCACATGGTTAAGGTGATAGATTAATAACTATCATAAATGGTCAGTTTCTAAGCTGTGCTTGATGTTATTGTGTTGCTGATTGATCAACTGGGCTAAAGGGTTGTGACTGATTTAATGAGTTGTCCTTTCTGATAATATGAGAGTGTCTCTGAGTCATCAGAGACTCAAAACCTAAAGAGCAGCTATATCAGGAAGATTAAAGTACTAACCCAGGAATTAAACAAAGGACAGACCAACAACAAAAATAAAAATGATAAAACACTTAAGCAAGGTAAAAAGATAGACTTCCAATTCACCAACAGCAAATTCTAGGGGAAATGAGGTTGAAAAGTCTCACAGTCAACCACCAGGACACCCTGAACTCATAGCACAGGAAGTAACAAAACAGATCAATCAGGCTCTAGAAAATTTCAAAACAAATAATTTCTCAGATAACTACAGACATGGTGAGCACAATGAAAGACGTGATTAGACTCTAGGAAAGAAACTGACAAAAAAATAGAAGCCATGAATCCCCAGCATAGGAAAGAAATGGAAAGCATGAATGCCCAACAAAGAAAAGTAATGGAATCTATGATACAGACTCAAACAGATATCCAGGAGATTAAAAACCATTGAAAGCATTTGCATCAGGATAAACGAATGTGAAGGTAGAATTTCAGATAGAAGGCAGGATTGCAGTCAGTAACCATGAAAAGAAAGATCTCTTAAAAACAGTAAGGGATCATGAGAAATCAATCCAACAACTCCTAGATGATGCAAAGAAGAATAACATAAGACTGATTGGAATCCATGAAGTAGCATGAGAAAGTACAAATGACTTAAAAAAACTGTTCACAGAATTAATGACAGAAAACTTCCCAAAGAGGGGGAAAAATTTGACATACAGATAAGTGAGGTATACAGGACTCCAAGTAGCCATGATCAAAAAAAATCTACACCTACACATATAATAATCAAGATCCCAGAAACCCAACAGAAGAACAAAATACTGCAAGCAGTTAGAGAAAAGAAACAAATCACATGCAAAGAAAAGCCCATCCAAATCACAGCAGACTTTTCAACAGATCCCTCCCTCAAGGAGAGCCTGGAGTGAGGTATTGTAAGTCCGATGAGAAAACAACCTCCAACCTACACTGATGTATCCTGCCACAGTCTTTTAAAATGGATGGGGAAATGATACATCCATGACAAAGAACATCTGAGAAACTTCATGAATATGAAACCAGCACTACAATTCTAAACAATATCCGAGAAAAATACAATGAAGGTCACAATACCATGAGGCCCAAGACAGCAAATACACTATTTCAGGCAAGAAACTAAAGAGATAGGGGAAAAAATTAGAAATAGCCAACAACAGAACAATGACATGACAGTGATAAATCAATATGTATCAGTTATAACCATCAATGTCAATGGCCTCAATTCACCAATCAAAAGAAACAGACTGACAGAATGGATTAAGCAGCAAAATCCAACAATATGTTGTATACAAGAAACACACCTAGTTCAAAAAGAAACTCAAAGACTGAAACTAAAAGTATAGAAAACAGTTCTCCATGCAACAAGAACCTGGAAAAAAACATGGGCATCTATTGTATTCTCAGACAAAGTAAATTTCAAACCAAAACTTATTGAGAGACAAAAAAGGTCACCACATCCTTGTAAAGGGAACAATCCAAGAGGAAGAGATGACAATCATAAATATATATGCACCAAATATTAATGCCCCCAACTATATTAAACAAATATTAAGGAACATGAAAAACCAAATAAGCACTAATACAATTGTAGTGGGGGACCTAAATACTATACTATCACAAACAGATCATCTAGACAAAAGAATCAATAATGAAATACTAGAACTGAAGCAAGCTTTTGAACAAATGGACTTAATAGATGTGTACAGAATGTTCCACCCCACAAAATCAGAATATACATTTTTTTTTGGCTGCACATGGGTCACTCTCCAAAACAGACCACAAACTAGCTCATAGAACAGGTTTAAATAAATGCAAAGGGGCTGAAGTCATACCATGTATATTATCAGACCATAGTGCAATTAAGCTGGAGATCAATAGTATAAGAAACTGTAAGAACTTCATAAATACATGGAAACTGAACAACACTCCCATGAACAATCAATGGGTGACAAAGGAAACTAAAGAAGAAATTAAGTCAGTTTTTACAAATAAATGATAATGCCAGTACAACACAAAGGAATCTATGGGACACAATGAAAGCAGTTCTACGTGGATAATTCACAGCAGTGAATGTCCACCATAGGAAAACAGAGTGAGCTCAAATAAACAACCCAAGGATGAATCTTAGGCTCCTAAAAAATAAAAGGAAGCTCATACAAGGGAGGAAATTATAAAGATCAGAGCAGAATCAACAATATGGAAATTAAGAGAATGATACAAAAAAAAAGTCAATGAATCAAAGAGATGGTCTTTCAAAAGAATAAATAAAATTGCTAAATGCTTAGCCAACCTCCTCAAAAAAAAAAAAAAAAACAAAAAAACAAAAAACAAAAAACAAAAAAAAACCCCAAAAAACAAAATGGAAAGAAAAGGCTCAGATCCCTGCAATTAGGAACAAGAGGTGAAGTCACAACAGATCCAGCAAAAATCCAGAGGTTCATCAATACTTCGAAAACGTGTACTCCAATAAAATGGAAAACAGAAGAAATGGACAGATTTCTTGATACTTATGGACTGCCCAAGTTGAACAAAGAAAATAAAAATATTCTAAACACCCCAATTACAATCAGTGAAATTAAAAATGTAAGTAAAAGTTTACCAATGAAGAAAAGCCCAGGTCCTGAATGGATTCACTGCTGAATTCTACCAGACATTTAAAGAAGAACTACTGCCACTACTCTTTAAACTTTTCAATGAAATTGAAAGGGAAGTGATACTTCCAAATTCATTCCTGGAAGCAAGTGTTACTTTGATTCCAAAACCAGGGAAAGACTCAAACAAAAAAGAGAACTACAGCCAATCTCCTTAATGAACATAGATGCAAAAATCCTCAGTAAGATACTGGCAGAAAGAATTCATAAGGTCATCAAGATCATACACCCTGACCCAGTCAGATTTATTTCAGGGGTGCAAGGATGGTTCAACATATGTAAATCAGTAAATGTAATACACTATATTAACAGAATCAAGGACAAAAACCATATGATCATCTCAATAGATGCAGAAAAAGCATTTGACAAAATTCAACACGATAAAAACCCTGCAGAAAATTGGAACAGATGCTCTTTACCTCAACTTGATAAAGGTTATCTATGAAAAACCAACAGCCAACACAGTATTAAGTGGCCAAAAATGGAAAACCTTCGCATTAAAATCAAGAATGAGACAAGGATGCCCACTATCACCACTTCTCTTCGATATAGTTCTGTAAACATTAGCCACAACAATTAGACTAGAGAAAGAAATTAAAGCAATAAAGATAGGAAAGGAAGAAGTTAAGCTGTTATTATTTGCTGACAATATGATACTCTATATAAAAGACCAAAAAAAAAAAAAAAAAAAAAACTGTGCCAAAAGGCTTCTAGATTTAATTGACACTTTCAGCGCAGTAGCTGGATACAAGGTCAACACTCAAAAATTAATAGCTTTTTTGTATACAACAGACTGAGAGAGAAATTAGGGAAACACTTCATTTCTTTGGATGCTATTGTGAAAGGAATTATCTAGGAATTAATCTAATGAAAAAAGCTAAAGATCTTTACACTGAAAACTACAGCACTCTGAAAAAAGGGATTGAAGAGAATATAAGAAAATGGAAAGATACCCTCAGCTCCTGGGTAGGAAGAATCAACATAGTGAAAATGGCCATCCTACCAAAACTGTTATACAGATTCAACGCAATGCCAATTGAAATTCCAACACTATATTTCATAGAACTAGAAAAAATAATCTAAAAATTCATTTGGAACCAGAAGAGACCTAGAATAGCAAAAGCCATCCTAGGCAACAGGGACATGGCAGCATGTATAACAATTCCCAATTTCAAACTATACTACAAATCTACTGTGATAAAAACAGCATGATACCATCAAAGAAACAGACCTGAGGATAAGTGGGATAGATTGGAAGGTAGAGAAACAACTCCAGATGTACTCAGCTACCTCCTCTTTGATAAAGGAGCCAACCACCCTCAGTGGAGCAAAGATAGCCTCTTTAATAAATGGTGTTGGAAAAACTGGATCTCAACCTGCCAAAAATTAAAACTAGACCCTTATTTTTCATCATGCACTAAACTAAAATCCAAGTGGATTAAAGATCTAAATATTAAAAAAGAAACACTAAACTTACTGGAAGATAAGTCAGGCAGAACTCTCAAAGACATTGGCATAGGAAAAGACTTTATGAACAAATCCTCAGTAGCATGGGAACTGGCAGAGAGAATCAACAACTGGGATCTTATTAAAAAGCTTCTGCACTGCAAAAGAAACCATAAACAGAGCTAAGAGACCACCTAACAATGTGGAAAATATTTGTTCTAGCTGCTCCTCAGAAAAAGAACTATTATCTAGAGTATATAAAGAACTCAAAAAAATCAGGCCCCCAAATATAAAGACCTAATTAAAAAATGGGCATCTGAAATGAACATATGTTTCCCAGACAAACAAGTAAAAGCAGCAAATAAATATATGAAAAAATGTTCAACATCACTGGTTATTTCAAGAGATGCAGATGAAAACAACACTGAGATTCCACCTCACCCCACAAAGAATGGCTGCTATCAAGAAATCAACCAATAACAAATGTTGGCGGGGTTGTGGGGAGAAAGGAACTCTTCTCCATTGTTGGTGGGAGTGCAGACTGGTGCAACCACTATGGAAATCAATATGGAGATACCTTAGAGAATTAGGACTAGAGGTTCCATTTGACCCAGCCATCCCTCTGCTGGGTATCTTTCAAAAGAATTAAAAGAATCTTACCACAGTGATATATATGCCACTATGTTTATAGCTGCAGTTTGTAATAGCTAAAACTTGGAGACTGGATAAAGATGTGGTTTTTCTATAAAACAGAATACTACTCAGCCATAAGGAATGAGAAATTAGAGTCATTCACTGGAAAATGGATGCATATTGAGGTCATACTCTTAAGTGAAATAAATAAGACACACATCTGTAAATACCAAATAGTTTATCTGCTGTGAAAAACAAAGTGTAAATAAGATCCAAATTGTATAAGTGACTATGTGAAATAGAAAAGGCCTGTAAGTGTAGAGGAAGTGGGAAGGGTAGGGAAAAGTAAATAAGGGAAAAGAAAAAATATGAAAAAAGAAAAAAATGGAAACAAAGTCTTTGTAAATAGGGGAGGGTGGAGGGGGTGAAAGAGGGCAGGGCATGGGAAAAAAATGAGAAACAAGATCTGTCATGTAAAGGTACAAGATCCCAACAATAAATGTAACTGCTGTATAAAGTACCAATAAATTCAATGAAAAAAAACTCAAAATGGAGTAATCTTAGAATGTTAAAACATGCAAAGTGAAAACCCTTAGCAAAGACAAAATACTTTGTGATTTAGAACTAAATAAGACTTCATAAGCTTAACACCAAAAAGCATAATTCATAAAAGAAAAAACTGAAACTGGACTTCATTAAAATTAAAGTCTCTCTGTGGAAGACTGAGGATAAGCAGAAAAATGACAGATATCTGCAAACCACATATCTGAAAAACAGAAAAACCTCGCTTCTAGAATATATAAATAATTCTCAAAGATAAAAAGCAAAAAACAAAATTCAATTAAACAAGTCAAAAGATACTTCATCAAACACACATTTCAGCAAGGATGTAAAGTCAGACTTTGGATTTAGATTTTATTAGTCTATTAGCTACAGACTTAAGTAGGTATCCACCAGAGTCATTTCACATCTAACTCCATTATTTCCTCAAGAATTTCTTTGTTCTTGTCCTTTCCCTATTTCCTCCGAACTACTGTATGTATGTATGTATGTATGTATGTATGTATGTATGTATATATAT
>NW_022900916.1:57499411-57523499 GCF_012274545.1 Fukomys damarensis
ATTCTTTAAATTACCCAACCAATTTCTTACAAAATAACTTGCTACTCTGCCTGTACTAATCTAATCTCTGGCGAGGAATTGACATAATCCTTCTCCCCACCTGGGATTTTTGCCTTTCAAACTTGTTTGAAATAAGATCTTAGAATACACTCAACTCTTGAAATTTGCATTTTATGAGCTGTATCTCATATCACCCCAAATATACTTTTTGCTGCTTAATCTGTTCTTTCTCTCAGGGATCAACAGAAGTATTATTCCCTGGAAAAACTTGTAGGGAAATAAGACAGGAACAGGAATGAAGGAAAAAAAGCAAGAAAGTCCCCATGGACAGCAATTTTAGCCCAATCATTCAGTACAGCTGTGAAGAAAATGCAGGTCACATCTCTGTTCATGCATGCCATCAGTCACTGGTTAAGATCTGTCCTTATGAAGCAAATTTCCCAGGCATTTCTACAGTGTGTACATTGCCAAAGTGGACTCTGGCATTATAAAGGGAGACCTCCCACAAAGAGCAACAGAAGTTGGGAATGAACACACATCAGGAGTATAACATAAAGAGGAAACAAGAGGCCTATACACAAAGCATTGGCATCATCGGCAACAGTGATTTTCAGATAGGGAAAGTTAAAAACCTTATTTGGATTCTCACTATAGAACTCGCAAAAGCCTGAGCAATAACTCACTCCAATTAGATCATGCTACAGGTGATTAGCTCCAAAGATGTGTGCAGAGATTTCAATAAAATGGCCGGTTAAAAATTCCACGGCACTTTAAGGATAGCCTCTAAAAGAAAAATACCAACATAGTTAAAGCAACTTGCAAGAGCCTATACAGTGATTTAAAAAAAAAAAACCATTAATAACCTGAATGATAAAAAGATGCCATGCCATGATATTGATGAAGACACTAATGTTTTAGAAAAATTAAAGAAAACCCCTACAAATTATAAAAACCTCAACAAAAAAACCTGTAATTTAGAAAAAGTTAAGAATATCTGCTGAAAATGAGCAAAGCAAAAAGACAAGGTGATGAAAAAATGTTTATGATAACCAAAAATCAGTTTTATGTGTTCAGATAAGAGCAAAGGGAGAACAAATTATTTCAAAGATGTTTCCACACTGAGGAGATCCAGGTGCCCAGCACAGTAAGTAAAAACAGCTCCATAAAGTTACATTATCATAAAATTTTGGACTATCTATGTCAAAGAAACCATCCTGCTAGATTTTAGAAACTGGAACAAAAGGTCATACACAAGAGTTAAAAATCAAAATTCTGCCGGGGATTTAGCTCAGTGGTTCTGCTGCCTTCCTCACAAGCTCAAGGTCCTGAGTTTGATCCCTGGTACCACAAAATATAAAGAAAAGAAAAGAAAAGATCAAAATTTTGAGGAAAATAATTTCCAACCTTAAATTCTATACCCAGCCAAAATGTCCAACAAATGTGAGGGAAGAGTAAATTTTAGAAGTAACAGATTTCAGTTATATTAGTATTCAAGGTAATATACTTCTACTTTAAAGCATCAACAAGAAACAGCAGAGACGCTGACCAAGTTGTTGGAGATACAGGTTTAGAAATGGGGAAAAGTTATAGCATTGGTCATCTGTATACTTGAAATGAAAAACTAAAAAGTCAAACCTAACATAATCTACTCAACAAAAATATGTAATTAAGTAATTATTCATTGAAAAGGATATTCTACATGTTTAAAATTTGTCATTTTTCCACAATCCTACATAAGCTAAAACAGAAGTGTAAACTCCCAGTAATTTATAGCTTATGTGGCTTGCTACTATAAAAAATTCAAAAGACAAATTAAAATTCTTTTAGTATACTCCCTTCTTTATCTTCAAAATATAGGTGACTAGGGCTGGGAATTTAGCTCAGTGGTGCCACTGCCTGCCTCACAAGTGCAAGGTCCCGAGTTCAATCTCCGGTACCAAAAGAGAAAAAAATGTAGGTGACTCGGCTTTTAGATTATTCTGAATAAGCCACTAAGTAGAATATTATACAACTGCTAAAAATCTCTTAAAGATTATATTTCAATATAAAAACATGGTTAGAATGTAAGCAAATAAAAAGAAGATGCACAATTATATGTAGCTGTTTTTCCAACCATGTACTTAAGAAAAAGCTGTCCTTAAAAAAAAAAACAAAAAACAAAAAACACCTAGGATAAAAAATAAAGAAAAGAAAAGAAAAGAAAAGATCAAAATTTTGAGGAAAATAATTTCCAACCTTAAATTCTATACCCAGCCAAAATGTCCAACAAATGTGAGGGAAGAGTAAATTTTAGAAGTAACAGATTTCAGTTATATTAGTATTCAAGGTAATATACTTCTACTTTAAAGCATCAACAAGAAACAGCAGAGACGCTGACCAAGTTGTTGGAGATACAGGTTTAGAAATGGGGAAAAGTTATAGCATTGGTCATCTGTATACTTGAAATGAAAAACTAAAAAGTCAAACCTAACATAATCTACTCAACAAAAATATGTAATTAAGTAATTATTCATTGAAAAGGATATTCTACATGTTTAAAATTTGTCATTTTTCCACAATCCTACATAAGCTAAAACAGAAGTGTAAACTCCCAGTAATTTATAGCTTATGTGGCTTGCTACTATAAAAAATTCAAAAGACAAATTAAAATTCTTTTAGTATACTCCCTTCTTTATCTTCAAAATATAGGTGACTAGGGCTGGGAATTTAGCTCAGTGGTGCCACTGCCTGCCTCACAAGTGCAAGGTCCCGAGTTCAATCTCCGGTACCAAAAGAGAAAAAAATGTAGGTGACTCGGCTTTTAGATTATTCTGAATAAGCCACTAAGTAGAATATTATACAACTGCTAAAAATCTCTTAAAGATTATATTTCAATATAAAAACATGGTTAGAATGTAAGCAAATAAAAAGAAGATGCACAATTATATGTAGCTGTTTTTCCAACCATGTACTTAAGAAAAAGCTGTCCTTAAAAAAAAAAACAAAAAACAAAAAACACCTAGGATAAAGAAATGTAAACATTTCTAATTTGAGTGGTAGGATTATTTTCTTTCCCTATTTTTCTAAATTGAGTATACACTTTTTTTTCTTTTTTGGTACTGGGGATTGAACTTGGGTCCTTGCACTTGCAAGGCAGGCCACCGAACTGCTGAGCAAAATCCCCAGCCTAAGTATACACAATTTGAAGAGCTCAAAAATTAATTTCAATTTTAAACTGTCAATTTTTGCTCCTGTTAATGTGAATTATATCTACCGATTAGATGTGTATTAGAAATTATAACAAAAAATTTGAGGCTTTATTTTTTTGAAGCAGGCATATATTTATAACAAAATTGAGAAGGTACAGATATACCCTTTCTTCCCACAAATGTTTAGCCTCCTTTATTATTAGCATCCCTCATTAGAAGACACATTTGTTAATAACTTATGAACCTACATTATTACTATAACTTACATTAGGCCTCACTCTTGGTGGTATATATTTTGAGTTTATATGACATGTTGTCACTAGATTGCAACAGCAGTATTTTCAATGCCCCAAAAAACCTCTGTGATTAAACTACAGCTGTTCCTCAACTTATGATAAAAGTTATATTCAGACAAACTACCTGGTGTTTTGAGGCAGGGCCTTACTACACAGTTCAGGCTTACCTTGAAGACTATTATAGATCAGGCTGACTTCAGGTCACAGTGCTCCTCCTGCCTCAGCCTCCTGAGTTGTTGAGATTACAGCATGTGCCACCACATCCGGTTCAGATGAAACCCTTGTAAGGTGAAAATACTGAAACTGAAAATGCATTTAATATACCTAACCTATCAAATAACACAGCAAAGCAACACACTGTACACTGTTGACTGTGGACCCTGGTAACTCCATGCTGACTGAGAACTACTACAGTCTTTACTTGAAAGGATCCCATTCACTCTTCACTCAGTGATATAGTTCAGGTCTAAAATGTCCCAAAAGTCTTGTGTTCAAAGCCAAGACTTTTGGCAGCTGACTCCATCATGGAGACGCTCCACTGAACCATGTAGGATCCACTGTTGAGTTCATAACTGAGCTGTTTAGATTTGGGGCCTGGTCAGAAAGCAAGGTTCCTGGGGATGTGACCAGGAAGGGCATATTCTTGTCTCCCAGCTCTACCACTCCCTTTCTGCTTCCTGGCTGCCATGGGTGAGAAGTTGTCCTCCAAGCTCTTCTGCCGTGACATTTCTACCTTGGAGGAAGACAAACATAGCATAAAACTTCCAAAACAATGAGCCAAAATAAACCTTCCTCCTTAAGTTGTAAGTGCTGGGTATTAATAGTATCTCAGCAACAAGGAAGCTGACTGACAAACACAAGAAAAGGTCAATATTCAAAATTTTAAGAATAATTTAAATTGAGTGCATACTGCTTTTACACGATGGTAAAGAAAAAGTCAAACAGAATAACTGTAAGTTGGGGACCATTTGTATTTATTCATAATAAAGATGAGAAATCTACTACCTGTTAACATAATATTTTATGAAAAGTATATTTGGGGGAAAGGAAGAGGGTACAATTCATAACTAAATCTTGGAAACAGCCTATGAGTCCATCAACAGAAGACTGGATAAAGAAGATGTGGTATTTATATACAATGGAGTACTACTCTGCAATAAAGAATAACTTTGAGTCATCTGTAGGAATATCGATGTACTTTGAGGCCAAAGTGTTACATAAAATAAACGAGACACACATGTTTAAATACTGCATGGTTTTTCTTATATGATATAATTAACTCAAAGAGCAAAATAAAAGACACATGCTAGGAAACAAGGAGATAGATCTTTTGCAAATTGGAAGGGGACCAAGAGGTGAATGGAGCAAAGGGAGCGGGAGGTAGGTGAGGGAAAGGGGAAGTGAACAAAATATCCATCTATCAATCTATATTCTATGATTACATTGATTTTCCTTAGTTCAGGGTGGCTTTCATTTGGTTAACTCTTTTTACCTCTTAAATTAAAAAAAAAAATTCATAGTTCTGAAAAAAAATTTTTAAAAAAGAGAAGCAAGGCTTTTCCTTAGTTCAGGGCTTCTTTCATTGGGTAAGATTCAGTTATCTTTTACATTATCTATAGGTATAACCAGACTTGGAACTAACAGTTTGAGTGTTGGCTACTAAGAACTATTTGCCAAATGTGACATTTTCTACCCTCATCCTTTTTGTTTTGTTTGTTTTGTTTTTTGAGACAGGGTTTTGCTAGCCTTGATTTCATTATGTAGCCCAGGATGGCTTTGAACTCCTCCTGCCTCAGCCTCCCAAGTGCTGGGATTATAGGTGGTGCCACCAGAATCCAGCCCTTTTTTCAGCTTGTTACAACCAATCTATACAACATGTCAGTAACACTGGGTACTACAGACACCACTGAGAATGCAAAAAAAAATTTCTGTGGATTTATGGAATATTAATAAGACATTTTTATGTTTTAACCTTCTGATGTAGAATTACTGGCAGTAACATTTAAAAATATACAATCACAGTGATTTATATATATACAATTTGATTTTAAACTTGACTGCAAGTTTTTATATAATCTTTGGAAAATGCTACTAGTTAAACACTTTTCCATTTGTTAAACAGATTTTCAACTTATAATGGAGTTACATTCCAATAAACCCATTGTAAAAAAACACTGTAAACCAAAAATGCATTTAACACCTTGATAAACTCAATGTAGAAGTGAAAAATTGTAAACTGAACCATTTAATATCCTGATCTCTTTGACTTACAATGGGGTTATGTATGATAAGCCCATTATAAAGTTGAAAAGTACGGTGGTACTATTACTGTAATAAAGTTAAGGATATAATCATTGGCGTGTTTTCTCCTGTTTATAGAGTATAAACTGCCTACAGGCAAAAATATAGTATTTTGCCTCTGAGTTGCTGACTACAATGCTTTTCATAAAGACAGCAGTACACTCAATACTACTCACTTGATGTGAAAGTTCAAAGCAGCACAACTCTTTTTCTTCCCACTGCCAAATCTGACCATAACTCTCTACCTTTCTACTTTAGCCACTATGACACTTTCTACTTCATTTATTGATCATCCTTCTCTGAACCAATTAATTCATAGAGGATTTAAATAACAGCCTTGCATAAAAATGATAATACACTAGTCACCCTTTATACACAGGGAATACATTCAGACACTAAATAGATGCCTGAAATAGTGGATAATAGTGAACACTATGTATACTGTTTCTGATAAACCTAAATTACATGCAGTGAAAGATTAACAATAATAAAATAGAAAATGAAAACAAGATACTATAAAGTTATGTGATCTCTTTCTCAAATTATACTGTGGATCTTAGCAACCTCAACATATGGTGTTTTTTTCTTTTCCTTACTAAATTGGGAACTTTCACCTTCTCATTAACAGGAAGGACTTTATAGCTTTTTGTCGGCACAAATTCCCAGCATCGCCACTTTTGTGCTTTGGAAGCGCTATTAAGTAAAATAGGGGTTATTTGAATACAAGTACTGTAATTCTGTGACAGAGCTGGTAACCTCAACAGTTACTTAGTGATGAACAGGTAAACAGTGTATATGCTATGAAAACCCCGGATGATTCAGGTTCCAGGTAGGAAGAGAGATCAAGATTACACAGGATTTCTCTACACTAGTCACAAATGTGCACAATTTAAAATTTATAAATTGTTCCTTTCTGGAATTTTCCATTTATTTTCAGAGCACAGATGATGGCAGTAACTGAAACCTGAAAATATGAAAGACTAAGGATGATAAATATTTTCCAATGCAACACTATCAAGCCTAACTGCTTAATTCGGTATACAAGATCTTACTACTTTAGTTTCCTGCCCCACCCCTTTTGTACTGGGGATCAAACTCAGGACCTTGCACTTGCTGCCCAGAGCATCTTGCCCAATTCTGCCTTCTAGATACATGTATAATTAGCTTTTAAAGTTGTCTTTGTTTCAGTACTCTCTATGACCCCTTTCCTTAACACTAAAAGCAAATTATCCTCCCTTCAAGTATTTCTTCCTTCCTTCATTTATACCTCCACTACATACTCATCATGATGCGTTAGAGTAAGGATATGCTATCTGCCTACCATTAGAACAGCCGGCTATGACTCATTTATCTCCATCTCTCCAACTGTAACATACATAGCAACTCGTAAAAGATATCCAAGTTGTGTGTGGGGGGGTAAGATACAGTTGAAATTATTTTTCCCAACAGCTATCTGGGTTGCTTGATTTACTAAATAAAATTGCTCTTACTGTATTTCAAATCATGTCTAAACATCTATATTAACAGTTATTTCAAAGCTTTACCAGTCTCTTAACAAAAAGGAATGAAAAATAAATTAGTTATTACTGAATAAACTATATATCCACATAATCATTAAGAATCCGCTTAACCATGAAATCATACAAAGCTCACCATTTGATGCTTTTAAGTACCATTCTACAGTGCAAGGTCATTAATTTGCCATATAATATAACTGTTATTTCTCTTATTGTGTGTTTGACTCATGAACTATCATATAAGCACATACTAATTCAAAGACAGAAGCTAGAAATATTTAATACTCAATTAGTGACTACATCTACAGAAAAAAAATTAATGCAAGTCTTTTACCTAATGATCCTGAAATACTTTATGAGCATTACAGTTATACAACTTTAGCACTAGAAAGGATGTTGGAATTTTACAAATTCTGACAAAGCACCTCAGGATAAGAAATAAACCTTCTACAAGTTGCACATGACATTATACTTAGAAGTCAAGTTGTATAAGTCTAAGACTGAGACTGTATTTTCTTAAAAGTCTCACAAATTTAGATTCAGATGATCAAATAAGAATTCTTTTATTCCTTTTTTTGTGAGTACACAAATATTTTTTATATACTCAATGATTCTGACAATACCCAAAGTTAGAAGAAATTATTGTTTATCACAGCAAAACTGTCCTAGGAACATGCAATATTCTTTCTTCATGAATCCCACATCTGCCCTATTCCCAAAAGTACGCTGAGGCTCTATCTGTTACATGGCCCAAAAGGCCACAAGACATAACTGGTAGAAGATTACTACTGAAAGGTTTATCTTTTTGATCCCTATGTATCATGACCACCTTTGTCTCTACTTCTTACTTCATGAGAAGAAAGTATGAATTTCTTATCAATTTTGGTACTTTTTTTCAGTAGTGTCTATCTCTGAAAATTATTACTGTACCTAAAAATACTTTTTCTTTCTACACACAATATTTACCAATTGTGAACCTAAAATTATACAGCCCAAGTCAATATTGCCAGTTTTTGATGTATTAGTATCCTTAGAACTTTCCTACTGAATTAAATGTAAGACAAAGATGCAGGTAGTCACTACCATTAAATAGTACACTGAAAGCACTAGCCATTGGAACTGCTGAAGAAAATAAGATGTGTAAGTATTTCAGAAGTGTGAAAACTACCATTATTTATAATTGGACCATCTTTTGAGAAAAATTGAAACACTATATAAAAATAGAAAATAATGTAAGGAAGCTACTTATGAAATTAATCGTTATTAATATGAGATGATAAGCAACCATATGGAAAATCTCATTGCATCAACAAGCTAAAATCTGTAAATACAATGAATGAATGTAGGTTTGATCCACCCAAACAGCAGGTGTTTGGCATGAATGGTATCATGTAACCGTCTTCACTCAGGAGGCTGGGAACAGGGGGTAGGGGCTCTTTTCTCCTTCAGGATTTCTGCATAAGTCACTTAAGAGTTGCAGAGATACTCCAAGAGTTAAAAAGGTATGTGTGTGGGTGTGCAGGTTTTCTTTGGGGAAGACAAGGTAGGAATCAAGTTTTTAGGACAGATTTGGTCCCAAACAGGAAACAAGGAAAAGGGGGACTACCAAAGAAAAGATGGTTCAAGATCCCCACTTCAAAAAGAGCCTCCCCAACTTATTTTTGAGATCCTTTTGCCTGGTGCAGAACCTTCTGTCAAAGATGCTTTGGCTATTTTTTTCTCAATACAAAAAATTTTGTAAACGATAAAACCCCGAAAGAACACGGAGAAAAGACCAACACATATTTACACAAACTAGGCCACCTAGCAATCACCAACTCAGAGACTCAGTAAAGTCCAACAAGGCCCAAATATAATAATTAGGAAGGGGGCAGCATTTGGGCGAGACAAGAAACTAGGATCAGACACACACTACTCAATGTGTTCTACTACATTTGTCCTGTCTCAACACAGTGAGGTAGGTTTGCAGTGATATCACAGCATGTAAATGAAACCCTCCTTTTCCCTTTTAGCTACCATGACACTATTAGTCACTACTGCAGCAGGGCAGGACACTGGCTCCTGGCACCACAGAGGCCCTATCTTATGGGTCTCCCTGGAAGCCACTAATGTTGAATGGGTCAGAATTGTGGGCCCTTCTATATGAGTGGGGTCAGGAGGCCATCAAAAGGGAGTATGAATGTATATCCAAGTCACTCCGGAACTTTTATGCAGGTGTAAGAAACTTATGTCAGGTCTGGGGATTTACCTCAGCGGTTCGGTGGTCTGCCTTGCAAGCACAAGGACCCAAGTTTGATCCCTGGTACTCCCCCAAAAAAGAAACATGTCAAAGTGGCCTCAAGATTGTTTAATAGGAGACAGATGAATGTAACTCCATGTTTACTGCTAGCAACCAAAGCTTTGTGTGAAATCTTGAATTTATGGAGAGGGATGGCGGGGAGGGGGGAGAAGTATGTACCTGTCTGTTCTTTCCCTGAACCCTTCACGTCATTCCTGAACCTCTAGAACTGAGCCCCCTTGGGGTTTGGTGGGATGTCTATTCGCTGGGATGTGTATTTGATGGCTGATTTTGCTGTACCCTGGTACACTTACTTCCTATCCTCTTTTCTAATCATTTTGTAACACGTCTTCCTTCCCTTCTCCTTTACCCAGGAAAATAACATGAATAAAAAGTCTTATTGGTACTAAAAAAAAAAAGAAAGAAAAGAACGAATGTAACTAAAAATATACAAGGTCAATAAAAACTCTAATTCCACTGAAGCATCTACAATAAAATGAGTAAATCTAAAGACTATAAATACAGTGGTTCCTTGATTCACAAACCTGATTCATTCCTCCATTCTGAGGAAGATGACTATAGTCATGTTTGTCATCCAATGCGGAGTTCTGCAATGGAAGTAAAATTTTGCCTCATGCTTCTGTTTGAGAACCAAATTATTAACAAACAGAAGCATTTAAGAACCAAGGTATCACTATACTGTATACATTTTGGAATATAAAGAATAATAGGTTAGAGCAGTGATAGCAAACCTTTTATAACTTCCAAAGATAACAAACAGCCAGCTGCAGCACAAGTGCCATACGTTTGCCCCCAGTGGCTTAGAGGATTCTGGGGAAATATAGTAGGGAATCAGAGGAATCAGTGTCCCCACTCAGACAATTACACTGGAAGAATCTGATGTAACTATTTTGAAACTCTGAAAAACTATTAAAGGCTTAAAACATCCCAGGAAAGGCTTGGACAGTAAGGTCAATTGTAGATAATTTCAGTTACGTTCAGCTCTTAACTCAGGAAGAACTATGTATCTCTCCCCTAACACAGTTCCTTTGGTAGGCAGTGTATGTTTGTAAGGCAGCTTGAATGATTCTTGTGGAGCAAGGGTATGCAAGAAAAAATGTGTCCTCTAAATATCAGCAAAAAGTTGTTAACTATTACTTCTGATGACAGAGATGGACAGCCACTGTTGATGTACTGCATTGCTTCAAGCTCCCCGCTCAGAGGTGACTCCACTGGGTTTAGAGGGATAATGTCTTCCCTGACCCTCTTTACTCTTTATTTTTCTCTTTTCCCACTTTTAGAAGCCAGACATTAAGAAGCAGGGCACTGAGTAAGACCCTGTCTCAAAATTTAAAAAAAAAAGTGTCTGGGATATAGCTTAGTATGAAAGGTCTGGGATCGATTACTAGTGCCATGGTGGGGGTGGGGTCCATACACATGAGAAATTAAAGCAAAGGTTAGGGAAGGTAAGAATCTGAGTACCACATTGTTAAATTAAAACATCTGATTTTTAACAAATAATCACAAGGCATTTAAAGAAACAAAGTATCATTTGAAGAAAATTTGTTCCTAAGATAGATCTGATGACAAATCTAATAGACACAGACTTTTATTTATATATATATATGTATATACACACACACATACATATAAACTTATTTTATATATAAACACACACACATATATATATATACATATACATACACACACACACATATACACACACATATACTTATTCTGGATCTGAAAAGAACAGTAACAGAAAATTAAAATCCGCTGAAGAGACTCAAAGACAAATCTTGGCAGGTAGAAAAAAAATTGGCAACCGATGATAGAACAAGTGAAATTATTAAGTCTGAAGAACAAAAAGAAAATGCAGAAGAAATAAAACAGAACCTAGCAAATAGCAAATAGAATGCTAATCAATGCGAATCATCAAAAAAGATCATACATCATGACCAAGTAGGTTTCATCCCAGAGATGCAAGGATGGTTCAACATTTATAAGTCAATAAATGTTAATACATAAACACAAGCAAGGTCAAAAACCACATGATCTTATCAATGGATGTAGAAAAGTCTTTTTTCCAACACCCTGACATGATAAACACATGATGAAAACAAGAATATAATGACCACACCTAAATTTGATAAACCAATTTATGACAAACCAACAGCCAGCATACTAAATAAGAAAAGCTAAAAGCATTCCCCTTAAATCAGGAACAAGACAAAGATACCCAACTTTCATGACTTCTATTTAACACCATGCATGAAAATTAGCCAGGCCAGGTAACAGAAAAGAAAGAAAAGAGATATAAATTAGAACCGACGAACTCAAATTAACATTATTTGCGGATGGTACTCCACATAAAAGAACCAAAGAACTCCATCAAAATATTTACAAAAACCAACTTCAGCAACATGGCAGGATACAAAATCAACATACAAAAATCACTAATATTTGTGTACACCAATAATGAACTTAATGAACAGGAAATTATGAAGACAGTATCAAGAAAAAATTCCCAGGAATTAACCTGAGGAAGTGAAAGACCTCTACAAGGAAAATTACATTGCTCTGAAAAAGGAGATAAAAAAGGATATCATAAAATGGAAAGATAGTCCCTGTTCCTGCACAGGCAGAATCAATATTGTCAAAATGGTCATACTTCCAAAACTGTCATACAGATTCAATGCAGTCCAAATCAAAATACCAACAACATGCTTTACAGACCTAGAGGAAACAATCCTATTAAAATTCACATGAAATCAGAAAAGACCCAGAACAGCAAACGCAATTTTGGGCAACAGAGCAAAACAGAAGGCCTTATAATACCTGACTTCAAAGCAATGGTGATAAAAATGGCATGGTACTGGAACAAAAACACATATTCAATGGACTTGAATAGAAGATAAAAGAAACATCCCCAGACACATTCAGATATTTAATCTTTGTCAAAGTAGCCAAAACATACATTGGAGGAAAGACAGCCTGCTCAACAAGTGGTTCTGGGAAAACTAGATTATCTGTTGAAACAGGGCACTTACCTTTCACCATATACTAAATTAAAATAAAAATGGATCAAAATTCTGAACATTAAAATAAAGATTAAACCAAGTGGAAGATAAAATAGGTAAAATACATGAAGACATAGGTGTAGAAAAGGATTTTCTAAACAGAACAAGAAATAAGAATAAACAAAGGCGATTATGTCAGACTAAGAAGCTTCTATACAGCAAATGAATCAATTAGTAGAAATGAAGAGACAACCTATAGAATGGGAAAAACAAATTTGCCAGCTACTTCTCAGACAGAAGATTAATACCTAGAATACTGTACATAAAGGACTCAAAATAATTAGACCAACTAAAAGATCCAGTCAAGAAATGGGCAAGAGAAATGAACACACACTTCAAGAGGAAGTACAAATGACCAAAAGATACATGAATATTCAACATTTCTGTCATTAGAGAGATGCAAATTAAAACACCACAGAGATTCCATCTTAGTCCAGAAAAAATGGCAATCATCAAGAAATCAAAAACTCACAAATGCTGGTGAGGCTGTGGTACAAAAGGAAACTTTTCACATTGCTGGTGGGAATGTAAACGAATACAAACATTATAGAAATTAACATGAAGATTCCTTAAAGAACTAAAATTAGAAATTCCATATGATGCAGCTATCCCCCTTCTAGGTATCTTTCCCAAAGAGACTAAGACATAATATAGTGATACATTCATACCAATGTTTATAGTAGTACAATTCATAGTAGTAAAATCCTGGGAAGAGCCTCTATGCCCATCAACAGACAACTGGCTAAAGAAAATGTGCTATCTATATACAATGGAATACTATTTGGCTATAAAGAATAAATTTGAGAAATCTGTAGGAAAGCAGATGCACATAGAAAATCGTTGAATCAAATCAGACACAAACTTAAAAACCATATGTCTGTCATCTGAGTAAGGCAAAGTACAAACTAAGATCAAAATAAAGGAAGGACAGAAGAAAACAAGGGGATTGATCTCTTGTAGATGGGAAGGGGTCCACAGGACCAAGGGCAAGAGGTGAGGGTGAGGGGATGGGGAAATAAGTGGAGTGGAGATATGTCACGTTCACAGTCCTAATTACCTCAATGAATGTGGATATCATATGACATAAACACGAACTAAGATTAATATGAACAAGAATAAAAAGGGGGAAGGGGATTAGAAGGAGTGATGGAGGGGGAGGAAAGAGATTAAAAAAATAAACTGTATTACGTACATGTATCAACTCCTCAAGACGACTGAAAATGCATGCACTGCAACCATGTACTAATTTTTTTAAAAATTCAACTCATAATTCCATATCTGGCAAAATTGTCCTTTAAAAGTGAAGAGGGTTTCTCTGGTGTGAATAAACTATAACAGTACATAAGATCCTAATGATATAATGGACAATGTGAAATAGGAAGAAAGGGCCTAATGGTGTAGAGAAAGTGGGAAGGGTAGGGGAAAGGTAATAAGGGAAAAGAAAAAATATGAGAAAATGAAAAATTGGAAATGAAGTGTTTGTAAAGGGGGAGGGGAGGAGAGGGTGAAGGGAGGGCAAGGACAAGGGGAAAAAATGAGAACCAAGACCTGTCATGTAAAGGCACAAGATCCCAATGATGAATGTAACTGTACTGTATACCTAAATTGTACCAATAAACTCAATGGGGGGGGGAGTGAAGAGGAAATTAAGGTATTTTCAGATTAAAAAAAAGAAAACTATTGAAGAACTGAAACCAAAGCTAGCAGAAGTACAGAAATACATGATACACATTAGAACAAAAATAAAGAAAAAAACAGCAAAACACAATGAATCTGAAAGCTGGTTCTTCAAGAAGATCAACAAAACTGGCAAATCTTTACACATAGATTGACTAAGAAATAAAGAGCAGACTCAAATACTAAAATAATCAATAAGTGGAGACACTCAATTCTACAGAAATGCTATGATCCTAATCATAGAACACTATGAACAATTGATAGTAACAACTGCCGTGACCTACAGAAAAACTGCTGGACACACAAAAGGTACCATAACTAAATCACACATACACACATGCAAAAAACAAAAAACAAACAAAACCCTGAAGAGTCCTATTATAGTAAGAAGACTGAATCAGTAATCAAAAAGACATTGCATAAGTAATAAAATTTCCCAACAAAGAATTGCTCTGGGCCACCTAATGGCTTCAAAGATAAGAGCTACCAAACATTTAAGTAGTTGAAACCAAGCCTTATTAATCTTTTCCAAAATACAGAAGTGGAAGACATACTTTATTCATTCAGAGGCCCACATTATGTTGATAGCAAAGCCAGAAAGAGACACAAGAAAACTACATAGCAATATCCACTATGAACCATGATACAAAAAAACTGAATGTAATACTAGCAAATTGAATTCGGCAGCATATTAAGTGATCATATACCATGTCCAAGAGGAATTTATTCTTGAAATACAAGGTTGATTCAACATTATGAAATTCAGTTCAGGTAATATACCACATTAATATAATGGATGGAGTGGGGAGGAGGAGACTCAATCTTCTCAAGGCAGAAAAAAAGAATTTGACAGAAGCTGGGCATATTGGTGCACAACTGCAGTTCCAGTACTCAGAAAACTGAGGTGGGAAGATTGTTTGAGGCAAACCTGGAGTCAACGCTAACCTGAACTGCATAGCAAGAACTTCTTTCAGAATCTCTCCCAATGGACAAAATGCAATACTTTTCATAATATACTCAACAAACCAACTATAGAAGTGACCTTCCTCAACACATAAAAGACATAAATGAGTAAACCACAACAATCATTATGCGGAATGGCAAAAAACTGGGAGGGTTTCCTCCAGTATCAAAATAAAGGCAAAGATGCCTGCTTTTATCACTTCCATTCAATGTAATACTAGAAGTTCCAGCCAAAGGAAAAAGGCAAGAAAAAAATTAAAAATAAATACCCAAATTAGGAAGAAAGTAAAATCATCTCATTTGATATGATCATTTATGTAGAAATTAGTAAAGATTACACACACCCACAACAAACACAGACACCCCTGATAGAACTAGTAAATGAATCCTGTAAAGTATATGAAAAAGGAATGCTCTGAAAAGCACATCAACTCCATTTTTGATAGCAGCAAAAAGAAACCTAGGAATTAATTTAACCAAGGAGGTGAAAGATTTGTATGAGAACTAAAAACACTACTGAAATTAAGACATAAATAAGTAAAAAGATATTCCATGCTCTTAGACTGCAAGACATAGTACAGCTAAGATATCAATACTACAAAGTGAACTACAGATTCAGGGTAATACCTAGTAAAATCTCAACAATGTTTCATACAGAAATAGAAAAATCCTTTCTAAAATTTGTATGGAATCACAGGAGATCCCAAATAGGCAAAACAATCCTGAAAAAGAAACAAGGCTGGAAGACTCACACTTCCCGATTAAAAAAAAAACTTAACTACAACCTCTATTAGTGATCACAGCAATGTGCTACTGCAATAAAGACATGCATGCACATCAGAAGAATACATCTAGAAATAAATCCTCACTTTTGGTCAAATGATTTTTGGCAAAGGAATCAAGACCATTTAATGGGCAAAAGAGTCTTTTTTTAAAGAAGCGCTATGAGAAAACTGGGTATCTACATGCAAAAGAATAAACTTGTCTCTTAAAAGAGTATCCAAAAATTGACAAAATGGATTAAAGATCAAAACAGAGGTCCTAAAATTATAAAATCTTTAGGAAAGAAAAAAAACATATACTAGAAGATTTAAGACTTTCAATTGGGCAATGATTTCCTGGATAGGACTCCAAGGGCAGCCAAAAGCAGCATCAACAAAAAAATCAGCATATTGGACTATATTAAGTATTTTTAAAATTTGTGCATTAAAAGACACTATCAACAGAGTAAAAGGCAGAACCATAGTGTCTTACTTTTCTTAATTTTACTTAATTTTAGAAAATTAAGTCTTAATTTTCTTATTGCTGAGACAAAATACCTGACACCCAAAGATAGAGGAGGAAAGGTTTATCGTAGCTCAGTTTGTAAAGGTCTCAGTTCATAGTCAGCTGCCTCCAAGGCAGTGCGACATGGCAGAGGGACGTCATAGAGGATAAACAGTTTATGGCAGTCAGAAGGCAGCAGATCAGTGAAGTAGCAAAGCAGCCACAGCAAGTGACAAGCAGCGACACTCCTTCTGTCCCTTATATCCTATCCAGGCTATCCACTCTTAGGAGAAGTAGCACTCACACCAAGGGTGAGACACTCTTAATCCTAGCACTGTACCCTGAATCAATCCCAGCAT
Source organism: Fukomys damarensis (assembly GCF_012274545.1). Classification (NCBI taxonomy): domain Eukaryota; kingdom Metazoa; phylum Chordata; class Mammalia; order Rodentia; family Bathyergidae; genus Fukomys; species Fukomys damarensis. The sequence continues at coordinate 57,516,337 of NW_022900916.1, forward strand.
CACCCTAGATCCAGCCACCTCCGAAAAGCCCCACCTATGACTTCATGAAGCTTTTGGGGGAGGACATCTAGATATAAGCCAGAATGGGCAAATATAACTGCGAATGAGACAAACAATAAAAGATTAATGTTCAAAATATATAGAGAACTAAAATTCAACAACAAAAATAAAATTCAATTCAATGGACAAAAGATTTGAATCAATATTTCTTGCATGAAGATAAACAAATGACCAATAAAACACATGAAAATATTACTAACATCACTAATCATTAATCAAATACAAATCAAGGAGATGCCACTTCATACCCATTAGGATGGCTACTATTAATATTCAGGAAACAACAAGTTTTACTGGTAAGAATGTATAGCTGCTGTGGAAAACAGTATGGCTGTTCCTGAAAAATTAAAGACAATTACCATATGATTCACCAATTCTATTTTTAAGTTCTAATTAATTGAAAGCAGGAGCTCAAAGAAGTATTTGCACATCCATGTGCACAGCAGCGGTACCAAAAAATAATAAGTGAAAGCAAAACAAATACACATTTACTGACAGGTGAATGAATTAGCAAAATGTGGTTATCTACCCACAGAAAAATATTAGTTACCTTTAAAGGAAAGGGAATTCTAACATATGTTACAAAATACATGAGCCTGGAAGACACTGCTAAGTGAAATAAGTCAATCATAAAAAGACAAATAATGTATAATTCCACTAACATGAAATACAGTAAAAATCAAGAGACAGAATTGTGATTGCCAGGGGCTCTGGGATTGGGGGAATTATTGTTTAAGGGTATATTTTTGCATCTCTGAAGGAAAAGAGAGTCCTGGATATGGATGCTGGTGACCGCCTAACTATAAATGTACTTAATACTATTTAACTGTAAAATGTAAAATGACTAACACGGTGACTTACATTTTACTGCAATAAAAGTAACTGAAAAAAAAAATCATCCTTAATGGTGTCAGTTTCTCCAGATTAATTTATATATGTAATAAGATCAAAATTAAAATACAGGTAGATTTTTAAAAAGTAAATAACCTAGCAAAAAGCATTTTATAAGTTTGAAAAAACAAACAAAAATTGTGGAAAGAGGTACTGGGGAAGGGATAAACTAAGCTTATCAGATCCATTTAAAAATGCAAGATTTAAAAAAATTAAATAACAAAATTATTCTAAATATTGTTTGAAAAAATAAATGTGAGTGTAGATGGGGATTCTTGAAAGGAGTAGAGGGGAGCAAGGCCTACCACACATTAAAATATATTATCTACAAAACATAGGTACCATAATTAAAACAAACTGATATTGAGACCAGAGTAACTTTATCTACAACTCCGTAGAAAATGCATTGCTGATACTAAAGACATAGTGCTGAACCTTTTTTTTTCCCTCTATAATCTGACTTTCATTCGAAGCTATTTTGTTTGAACTGTATTAGTGAGAATGGACCATCCCACTCTTGCATGAATGATGGATTATTATGAAACAGAAGCAGCCTCAATTTGTAATGCATGGCTTCAGATAAGGGGTTTCCAGATACACATTCCACATTTATCCCAGTTCTGCAGTCTCCAAGGAAACAAGACCCCAAGTACACTTGTTAGCCGGGCCTGATGTTTATTAACCCCCTGAGACGCAGTCTTCTAGTGCTTTAAAAATATCAAGTATTGCTGCATTTTAAAATTTGCCTTAATAATACTCCTCTTCAAAATATTATAATAACCCAGTTTATTCTTCAGTGTAATAAGGTTCTTCCTCTGTTCTACGAGTCTCCCTTACAGCAGCAAGTTAATTAGTTTAACTTGGTCAATTTACAGAGATGTGCCTGGTGATCATTATCAGGATTTTATCAACTGAAACAGTTTATGAAAAAAACAAGTACATATGGAAATTTAATAACTAAATAACCCAGGATTTCAAATCAAGGAAAAAAAAAAAGCCTTACTGAAGAAATGGTACTAGAATTAATCTTTCAGAAAACATAAAAAGCAACCACTTGGATCTCATTCTGATAATTAATAACAATTCTAAATGTTTGAGTTTAATATTTAAAAAACTGAAATTAAAACTAGAAAAAAAATCTCTTTGATTTTTAAGTCATAAACTGAGATCTCAAAACTCAGATGCTATGACTACAGAACTGAGTTTCGGTGGATACATTTCTGGTGGCAATGCTGATTCAAAAGTAGGTTTCTTCATAAAATGTTTTAAAAATCAATGTAAATTATAAAGGACAAACGATCCACAAAATATAAAAACAAAGAAAATAAAAGATTCCCAGAAAAAATGACCAATGACAATCTGATTCCACTCATGAAAAAAAGGTAAATCAAATGAAGAGATACTATTTTAACCCATTGTATTGGTAAAAATTTTAAAGTTTATTAACATCCAGTATTTATTAACTAATGTGCATGCATTTTCCTTCACAATTATATATTTTTACAATCTTTTAGAAGGGTGTCTGACAATATTTAAAAAACTTTAACTGAATATTTCTTGATTCATCATTTCATGATCTGAAACTTATCTTACAGACAAATCATAGTTTTCCAAGACGTTCTTGACAAGTATAAAATGTTTCTCTGTTGATGGAATTTCATACATCTATACAACAGAATTTAATTGTTAAAATTAATAATGATCTGTATGTGTTAATAAGGAAAATCTTTGCAGTTTTAGCTAAGATTAGTTGTTAATAAAATATATTTTAAAATCAGAGAATGAAAAGAAAAAGTCAAATGAACTACACGAGAGAAAATATACCTAATTGTTCTGTTTTGTTTTATTTTTATTACCAGCTCTCTCCAAAGGTAATTACTATTCATTGAAACTATTCAAGAAAAAAAGTAATGCCTACATCAACATACATTTAAGTTCATCTTTTAATTTTGTTAGAGATCATACTATATATCCAATTTACCCTTCTGACATTTTCTGTAATGCAATTAATTCACTTAAATAATGATATGAAAGAATTTTTAAGACAAACTATTGAAGTCTGCACAGCACAATACCATTTGGCTTTTAAAATTCTTATGTGTGTACGTATTAAATTCTGAATATCTAAATATATAAAATGCTTCTATATATAAAATCTGAACATAACTGAGTGGAATGGGCAAGTACAAAAAAATCTTTTCATTATACATGTTCTCTTTGTCTTTTCTCTTTTGAGACAGGGTCCCACCCACTATATTGTCTAGGCTGGTCTTGAACTTCAGGTGTCTCAAGGGATTCTACTACCTCAGCCTTTGGAGTGCAGAAGACTACAAGCATGTGCTACTGTGCCCAACTCATTACATGTTTTATTGTAAATGCCTAACACATTTAATTGTAATGCCTAACTAATGTTAATGTTTCAATTTTTTATCAGGCACACACTTATTGTTTAACAGAAATAAAGGTATTTTATCAGAAGTAAAAGTCAAAGCACTGTACTTTTACTACACTTGTTACACAACATCTCTTGATACTTTTCAAATTTCTCCAAGTTTCAAAGTCCATACACAAATCCCTGCTACACACAGGCATCATTCAACAAGTCCAAGTCATTGCATTTTCCCCCTAAATTAGCTCATTCTATCTTAATTACTGGTAGTTAAATTATTCACCTAAAGGACCCTATTTCACTCAGAGTCATCTGGTTATCAGACGAGAAATTAGGGAAACCTTTGCTGGGTAGGGGGTGCTGGGGGTCAAGCTTAGAGCCTTGACATGCTTGCTAAACATGCACTCTGCCATAAGTACAACCCAAGCACCCCAGAGGCATTCTTAAAGTTCCTCTTACCCTCACCCCAAATCTAATTACCAAGTACTGCCTATTTTATTTCCTATTTTTCTAAAGCATCATCTATTTCTAGTCTTTGTCCTACTTCAGATCCTACTCTCCTTTCTAAGCTGTTACAATGTGTAACCTGTCTCCCAACTTAAATGCTATCTCTCTCCAACTCATCACCACTGTTAGCAAAATGACCTCCTAAAATGAAAAGTCGACCGTGTCACTTCATGGATCCTTTCATAGAAAGTCACTGTCTATAAAACAGAAACTAAGCATCTTTAATTAACATGATACACAAAGGCTCTCCTTGATGAAGACTTTATCCAAGTTTCCAGCCTTACTTTTCACTGATTCCATGATTTATAGTTTATACGTTAGTAATCCTGAACTATCAATGATTCCCTAAACATTCCATGTAGTTAGCTACTTTATTCCAACTGTATTATCTGACTACAAAGCCTTCTTACCTTTACTATGCCCGAACTTCTACACTTGCAATAAAGTCAGGGTTTCTTAATCTTGGCATGCTGACATTATGATCTGGATAATACTGTTTTAAAAGATGTCCTATGCACTACAAGATATTTACCAGGTTTCCTGGCTTCTGCTTGGTAGAAGCCATAGCATTACAGCAGTTGTGATAACCAAAAATGTCTCTAGACATAGCCAAACGTTCCCTGGAGAAAATCAGCACCCACACCCGTTAAGAACCACTCTACTAACTTGTTGAAACTTATTTTCTCATACTTGAGATATGATCAATAAATATGGTGAATGTTTCCATTTTTCAAAACATTACAGTAGAATGAGAAACCACAGATATTTATAGCTAAATGGATGCACAATGAGGATATACTCTTAAGTGAAATAAAAAGGATACACGAGTAAATATTGAATAGTTTATCTGCTGTGATAAACTAAAAGTGTAAATAAGGTTCAAATGCTATAAATGATTGTATGAAATAGGAAGAAAATGGGTAAAGGAGAAGTGGGAAGGGTAGGTGAGAGGAAACAAGGGAAAAGAAAAAACACGTAAAAAGAAAAAAAATGGAAACGAGTCTTTGGAAATAGGGAAGGGTGAAGGGGATGAAGGGAGGCAGGGTAACGGGGTAAAAAGAAGAACCAAGATATATCATGTAAAGGTACAAGATCCCAAGGATACAAGTAACTGCATTGTTTGCCTTAAATGTACTAATAAACTTGATAAAAAAAGAAAAAAACATTACAGTAAAAGACACATTGCCATTAACTTCCCTCGAAGTACTCTCTCATTTCTGACACACTCTCGTACACTCATCCCATCATTCACCCCGCTTTCTGGAGCAGTTCTGGAAATCCTCTTTCCTGAGTATCTGTAGTTGCATTGTTGCGCTTATCCTGAATGAATTTAAAACATTTACCTTTTGTGGTCATTTTGACTTAGGAGAGATTACATGGTGCCAAATCTGGTGAATAAGATGGATGAGAAAACACCACAATGTTTTTATTTGACAGAAATTATCATAACATTTTGAATTGATTCAGGACATCAAGGCAGTGATGAAGACAAAAAAAGAGGGCTGCCAAAAGTGTTTTAGAAAGTGCCAGGCACGACGAAATATGTGTTGGAAGTGGAGGGGGTACTTTGAAAGGGGTTAATGACAATATGTCTTTTTCTGTAATAAATTTTTAAAATCTAAATATTCACTATATTTTATCATACCACTTATGTTAGTATACAAGATATCTCAGAAAGAATATATAAAGACTTAAAACTTTGGTTGTCCTTGAGAAGGACAACCAGGTAACTAAGGTGATTAGAATATAAGAAAAAAATGCTCACTTTTTGCTACTTTTAGTGTTTTTAATCTTGTACCTCTGCACAGCTAATACACACCTTTGAGTCACTTTTTTCTCTTAACTACTGCAATAGCCTTCCAGCCAACTTTTCCCTTCCTTCATCCCCCCTTTCTTCAGTCTATCAGCAGCCAGAGTAATCCTTTTAAAAGTGAAATCCTTGTCACCCATTTGCTCAAAACCTTCAGCTTTCCTAATCTTACTTAAAAAGTCAAAATCTTGGGACGGGGATTTAGCTCAGTGGCACCACTGAGCTATAATTCATAAACGCAAGGTGGGTAGCAAAAAAAAAAAAAAAGTCAAAATCTTAAATGATCTTCACATAATCTGTCATCCTGTTGCACTCCTTTCTTTCTCTTTTCCTTGTAATCTGATGGTTTGGAGGTCAAAAATGAACAAATAGCAATTTCATAGGTTGGAACGTAACAGTTTCCCTCTCACTGCGTTTTAAAAAACTTTGGACTCCTACACTTCCTCAATCATGCCTGGGTCTTTGAAATTGTTGCTCTTTACTTCACTTATCTGTCTTATTGCCCAACTACTTCAAGTTTACTTTTCAAATATTTCCTAATCACACTACTCTTACCTATAGCATCTATTAACATCTAACATCAAACAAATTCCAGGCAAATCTGAAAGACATTTAAGAGGTCTCCACGAGTACTAAAAAATCATTTTCTTTTCCTACGAAGAATTTTAAATGAGTCATACTTTCCTTACTAAATCACTGCTTTACTTAACATATGGTGAAAAAAGTTAACTGTTTGGTAACTTGAAGTTTATATTCATTTAAACTGTACATCAATATACATTAAGGCTGGCAGAAAATAAAACAAGTGCAGTTTATTATATACGATACTTAGAACACAATATCATGTACACAAGGCTCATCTGACATTTATGACATGAGAATGCAACCTGTCATCTAAATACCTTCTAAAAACTCAAGAATCTCAGCCCATACCAGAATTAAAGCACTTGCCTAACTTTTAATAAATTAACAATTCCCGCCCCTTACACATAACCTAATTTATTATGAAAGATTAAAGTTCTGACCTTATAACTTTTAAGTTCATAACGAAATCATTTCAGTCTAATAGTTTTCAATCTTTACAGTAGAGAATGAAAAAATCCGACTCCCAATGACTTGAGAGAACTGGATTAGAAATTCAGTCAGTTTATTAAAAATGTGTAGTTCCTGCTGCGGCTATTTTTTTTAAAAGGGAGGTGGCAGGCGTTAAGGGCTGAAACACAGTAATTCCCCGTCCCTAAATTGCAATCATTTTTAAAGCGTATGTAATTCATCTATATTCAAAGCAGTGTGGACTAACTTGCCAGCACGTATAGTAATCTCGTCGCACTGTCAGGGCAAGGAGGGCAGAAACAGCATAGAACTCCTGTCCTCTTCCACCAAGCAAGTGCCCCAACACACACCGGCTCGTCCATCCGGCAGCAGGGAAACTTAAGACACAAATCGGCCCCAGACGAACCTGCCCAGCGCGCGGGGCTCTCGGGAGGCGCCGCACACCTGAGCGCC
>NW_022900916.1:57524298-57525778 GCF_012274545.1 Fukomys damarensis
TTTAAGGTTTGGTTGCAGCCCCCTTGCGGTTGTGTCTGTTGATTTCTACCTTTCTGATCTGCTCTTGCGTCCTGAGCTAGCTTCCGGGCTCAGGGGAGACTAAAACTAGGAAACCGCAAGAACAGAGGCTGGGGGTGGCTGAGGGACCGGATCAGGCTCTAACCCAGTGTCCAATATCCTCTTACTCTGTTAACTAGTCTTCTGCTCTCTGATTCTTTCTTCATATTCTTTACTCAGTATCTTTCTGTTCTTAACGAAGGGGAATGTGACAAGATGGGGTATGCAAAAGGATGTTGTGTAACTAGTTGTGTGAGCCCGGAAATACTGGTGAAAACCCAGATTCCAGAAAGCCTCCTGTGGAACATGAGTATGATCTTTGGTTTTGTCAGTGCTGTAGTTCTGCCCTGCTTGGCAGGAAGAAGTTCCTCGAGGCTCTACAAAATTCAACCTCTTCCTTGGCATTAGGGCTGTGCAGCAGGAAGCTGTTTTTGGAATAGAGGGAGTGGGAGCTCACTGTTGAGGCGGACCTCCCACAGGAGGTGGGAGTGTCACAGGGTTGGGTCTGAGGTCTCCAAGGCTGAAATAAAGAATCTAACCCATCCTTGTAAAATGGCTTTGCTGAGTTTTGTCGCAGAAAAAGACGCACTACAGAGACATGAGTAGGATTTATTAGGCAAAGACAGAGCAAAAGTATCGCAGAGGGAAAGCAGATAGCCTTTTACCGTGAAGGGAAAGCATATAGACCCCTGGCAAAAGAATCTGGGGAGGGGTCAGAAAGGGGTTGCCCAAAGGATCTCCCTGCTTAGGGCTTTTATACAGGGGGGAAAAAATGACTTACATCTTTAAAACTATCAGTATAAACACAAGGACGTTCTTTTTTTTTCAGCTTTAATTGAGTTTATTGGTACATTTTAGGGATTACAGTACAGTTACATTCATTGTTGGGATCTTGTACCTCTACATGACAAGTCTTGGTTCTCATTTTTTCCCCTTGTCCCTGCCCTCCCTTCACCCCCTCTTCCCCTCCCCATCTACAACCACTTTATTTCCATCTTTTCTTTATCTCACATTTTTTTCTTTTCCCTTGTTACCCTTCCCCTACCCATCCCACCTTCCCTACACCTTTAGCTCCTTTCTTCCCATTTCTAAATGTCAGTAATCTTATTAGGATCTTATGTATTAACAAGGACGTTCTTTATAGCAAATGTAGATATCTTGTTCTTGGGCTATAAAATTTCGCCAATGTAATAATCCTTCGTCGGTTGAGCTTCCAGGTGCCCGGGCCTTGGTCACTGATGCCACCTTCACTAAATACATCTGACTCTCCCTTTAACTTGGCCTCCGGCTGCCTGTGACCCCCTTTGCCAGTACCCTGCTTGCAACCTTCATCCATATGCAAACTGCCAGGCTCCTATGTCTGTCTTTCTTAACTGAGTCAATTTGTGGCTTTGGGAATTTTTTTTTTTTTTTTTTTTTTTTT
>NW_022900916.1:57525793-57536734 GCF_012274545.1 Fukomys damarensis
TTTTTTTTTTTTTTTTTGTCTTGGAAGTTGCAGTCTTTACGAAGTACAGTTGTTAGTTATGATTTTCTTGTCTCCTTTCTACTTATCTTTTATTTTTTCTATCCTACCTTTGGGGAACTGGTGTGGACTTTATTAATGTCAGCTGTCATCTGCAAGGCCCAGCTCCACGATGGCGAAGCTGCTTCTGATACCAGGTTTTGGGGTGCTGGAATTTCTTTCTGGAGGGGGTTTCTAGGTGCTTAGCAAAGTTTTTTTTTTTTTAAAGGTAGGAAAAGAGGCTCTACAGCAGCAAGTTTTGGCCTAGCAAAAGTAGGAAAAGAAGTACACCCTACAGTGTGAGGATGAATCACCATGCAAGAGAGAACACAGGGTGGACATCTTTTTTGTGTCACCCACTCCTCAGGCTGACAGGTCTAGGTCATCCTATCAAAAACCTGCTCCAATTCGCAGGTGAAGTCCACATGCAGGGCTTTGGGACCTGTTCTGCGCATGTGTTGGGGGATTTTGTAATTAACAGGTCACACCTGCTTCCCCAAGCAGCTTTGCCATACCCTAATTTCTTGTTTCATTCCCTCTTCCTTTTGGGGGGTGGTACTGGTACTGAGTCCTGAGCTTGCAAGGCAAGGGGTGGAACCACTAATCTAAATCCCCAGCCCATTCCCTCTCCCTTTAAATATCCTACTCAGGCATTTCTTCGGTAACCAAACATAGCTATTCAGAATTATGGGCTCTGAAATCAGGCCATTTGAGCTGTGTCTTAGTCCATTTTCCATAATAACACAACACCACAGACTATGTAAGTTACAAAGAAGTTTATATTGACTGGTTCTGGACAAAGGCCCAGGGGCTGCATCTGGTGCCAGGGGTTTTGCTGAATAGTCCTGAAATGAAGCACATGGAAAGATACAGGGAGCCCAAAAGAGACTTAGCCAAAGCGACTTTTGTGGCAGACCCACTGTCAAGATAGCCCATCAACCCATTCATCATATGAACAGATTAAGCCATTCATGATGGCAGAATCCTAATAATTCATAAAGGATCTGCCATCGTGAAGCCAGGTCCTGAAGCAGCAAAAAACTGGACCCTTGCATCCTCGGTCCTTGGTTTTTTGTGCCCTTGAAGGAATTCAAGACACATAAGAGGCCATACAGAAGCATAGGTAGGATTTATTGCAAAGTAGAGTTATGCCTTCAAGTCAGAAGGTGAGCAGTGTCACACAGACATCTGCCCTGAGTGTGACTTTGGATACCTTTTAATGCGCACCCAGGTTACTCTTGGGCTTCAGAGAACTAGGATGATAATAAGTGCTTTAATTACACAATATATGTTCTTATTGACATTTCTCTTAAGGATTACTTTGGAATGTCAAGATCTCAAAAATGTTTTCCTTATTCCTTTCTAAGGAATAGGCCTTAATCTCATAAGAATCTAAATCAGGTCTCAGCCCAAGGAGGGAAGATTTTTAAAGAATGGTCCCCTTGCTGATATAAGTGGGTGTAGGCATGGCACCCTAGAATGCTGTATACTTTGTTTTGGAAATAGACAGCTACAAATGGCCAAGTACCAAAAGGAATGTACACAGTGTATGACCTTAAAATATTGTGCTGTGAAGGATTGCTGTAGGTTCGAGACCCAACAAATGATTATAAATATATTACACTTTGAAGTCTTTATTTCTTCACTGTAACTGCCAAAGCATGCTGTTTTGGAGTTTCCCCAACCTTTGTCCCTCAGGCCTCCAAATATCTACCTACCTAACAGTTCCACTTGGTCCCACCTCTTAATCGCTCATAATGAAGATTAAATTTTAACACGAGTTTGGGAGAGGACAAGCTTCATTCAAATAACAGGCTGGAATCCTTGTTCCCTCCATCTGTTAGTTACATGACTTTGTTAAGTTACTTAGCAGTGTATCTGGGAGACATAATAAACAATGTATGTGTTATTGTTGTTATTTTTCCTTCAATTTGTTTAGGTTCAGATTTAGTATAGTTTGCCAGGTCATACCATCAACAGATCCAAAAATTTCTTTGAACAGGAATTTAAATTTTAAAGCACATCTAGTGATTCTACTGTAAATGTCTCTTTTAAAACTGAGACCAGAAAAATAAAGTGAGAGGCCCATGAGCGAAAATAAGTGCAGGTATTCTGATGTCCAAATTAATGCCCTTTCCCTGGGCCATGTCTTCAGATTTCCCTCCCTGACTTCCTTACCTTTGTCATCCTTTCTTCCCCAGCCCCTGTACCACTGTAAAACCGGAAAGAGGGACCTCTGTAGAGATCACAAAATGCTAAATAGAAAACAAAGTAAAACTCAGGATTCCTTATCTCATTTTAATTTTATTGAAAGTTGTAATGAATAACAATATTTTTTAGTGAACAAAGATAAACTGTTCCAAAGATGAGGTAAGCCATAGCCATATGCAGGAAAATTATAGGCACAAAGGAATGTTGATAGGAATACCTTTTTTGGTGTTTTCGAAAAATGGCTATTATTTTATGAAAAATATGTATACATGCTTATTCAAACAAAAATGCAAAGAAAGTAGTTATAATTTGTCCAAATCCCATAACCTAGAGAGAATCACTTTTAAAATTCTGTCTTGCATTCTTCCAAATATCTCCTTAAAACTAAAATATACATCAGGACATATAAGTACAATATTTCATGAATTATAATTTATATACAAGTCTGTTATCACTGGACAATATGTTATAAATATCATTTTTAAACATTGCATGGTATCTGTTAAGTAGATACATCATCATATATCTTGCCAATATTCTATGGAGTGACATTCATGGTTTTGTTCAAGTTTTTACTATTGTAAACAATTATTTGATAAACTTCTTCATGCATATACCTTTGCACAACTGTGCAGGTATCTTTTTGGACACTTTCCTAGAAACGATATTCATGTCAGGCAATTCTTCAATGCTATCAACTAGACAAAAGACCGTTATGGCTACTTTGAAGAACATGTGTGGGACTCAAAACTGACCAGATTCTCCCATTTGAAACACAGATAAACCTCAGACAGTATTGTCTGTTTGGTGTCTAATATTTCAATACTGAGTGTCAAAGCTGTGCACATCAGAAAAACGTGTGTCAAAACTCTCTGGAGCAGGAAGATATACATAGGCGGTTGTCTAAACCAATACCCTTTCTTCCTTATTAGCAGAATCCTGATTTTTTTTTTCCAGGCAGACAGTGTGTCCAGTTAGAAATAGTAGTGTATTCACTTCCCTAGGCTCTTGTAAGTCATGGCTGGCTTCATGACCTGCTGGTAAAATAAAAGTCAACGTCTCTAAGAGGAGCTTAATGAAATTTTATGGAAGAAAACTTTAGCTATTTGACCTTCTCTCATGCCTTTTCATACTTGTAATCGACACATGATCCTGAAGGTAGAACGGCCATATTTTAACCATAATAACAAAAGTGACACAGACTGTCAATAGCGTAGGAAGCCCGAGGTGCCTGAGTTCACTATTTATTTGGAAGGCCAGCTTAGGAGAACTGGGCTGCCCACTGCTGGTTTTTTTCTTACGTGAGGAAAAATAAATCTGTCCCATATGAGGCTTTGTTATATGAGTTTGAATCTAATTCCTAAATGGTATAATACATCATGACTTATTTAGCACTGTAGATTATACAGAGTCTTTCTATTATAGACAAATTGAGATGAAAATAGGGACAGAAATTGCAATTAACAATTCTCTAGTAGACTTAGTTTTCTTTTTTGGTACTGGGGATTGAACTCGGGTCCTTGCGCTTGCAAGGCAGGCCACCGAACCGCTGAGCTAAATCTCCGGCTTAGTTTTCTTTTTAATACACAAATATTAAATAGATTAACAAATTGTCTTATAATGAATTAAATTTTGTTATATTTGCCCATGTGGTAGTTTTAATATATATCCACAAATTCTTTGATACTTCTTTCAAATTGAAGAGCTTAAGTCCTATTGCCTTAAGTTTGGACTGCACTTAATGACTTGTTCTCATGAATAGACTGAAGCATGAATAACATCGTGCAGCCTCTGAGGCGAGTTTATGAAACACATGCCAGCTTTCTTGTTGTCTCTCTGGAATTTCTTCCTGACATGTCATAGTCATAAGGTCACTCAGGCAACTGATGGAGAGGCTCCGTTGGTGAATAATTAAGGCTTCCAGACAACAATCATGCCAATAATCTTGAAGCAAATCCCCCAACCGTAATCAAGCCTTCAACTGATTGCATGCAATCCTGACCAACATCTTAACCACACACTCAACAGATAATCTGAGCCAGGAGCACTCAGTTAAGCTGCTCCCAAATTCCTGGCCTACAGAACTGAAATAATACTATACATGTTTAAGTAATTGTTTTATACCACCACATATTGGGAATACAGCTAGATATAAAGTGCCTTGTACAATGACTGGTACTACACAGGGGTGTAAAAATTTGTTGAATGAATGATGTAGAGTGTAACTTTAAAGAGTTATGTACAATGCTGTTATTATCTTTGACCTCTCAACCTGTATTGTGAGCGTTTTTATATGATCATAGACAAAGCAGTTGTGAATCTTACTGGGAACCACATGTTTATAGTTCTATATATAACTTGACTACATCAATAAAATTCTTGAAATTGAATTCTGTCATTACTTGTATCACCGATTAGCAGAGTGGCTTATAGTAAAACACCAAATTCTTCTATCTAAACCTCAATTTTCCAATCCATTAATTGGGGATAATAATACCGACCTTCCTCAAAAGACAATGAAATTATATGTTACAGTATTACTGTAAAGCATTAACATTTGTTTCATCAAATTAGTCGCTTTTTACTTTGAAATAAGCATTAAATATTTTAGATATGGGTACAATGGAGATTTTCCTTTAAGAGATGGCAACTTATTTACTGATTTGAATTGTGTGCATTCAAATGTAGGAAGTACAGATTTAGGAGTATGGCAGGATAGTAGTTTATTATATGTCTGCTATCATTTTATTAGCCTGTTGAAAGTTTATTGTATTTTAAACAGCATACATAATTATGACTGTCTCCTTTTGCTTTCACAAATTAATTTGTAACTGTTGCTGGGTATTTGCCCCTTTTTATAGCAACAGTGGTACTTCATCGTACTGAGTAATAAAAATACACTTACTCTAAAATTTGTTGTGATTCTAAAGTAAAATTTCACCCAACAGCAAGAAAATAAGTGGTAGAATATATCTCTTCTTCTTTCACGGAGGAGGACTGGGGGAAATGGAAGAAGGCTTTACAGAATGACATGTCAGAGGCAATAATGATACAGTTATTGACATTGCACAGTTTGGTGCAATACACCAGAATGAGTAAAATAGAGCCTCAGTATACAGTTCAAGTCCTGATTATGTAGTGGACAAATTATCCAAATTACTTGGTTTTCCTGTGCAGTAATCCCCCTTCCTTTATCCACAGGGTATAAGTTTCAAAACCCCTACTAGACACCCAAAACTATATATGTGTGTGTGTGTGTGTGTGTGTAACACATATATGTTTGTTCTATGCATACATATTTACAACAGTCTAATTTATAAATTAGGCACAGTAGAAAATTAACAATAATAACTAATATTAAAAATAGACGTATAATAATTTACTTTAATAATAATAATGTGGATGTAGTCTCTGTCTCTTTCTTTCAAAATAATTTATGTACTATAGATCTTAGCCATCTCAGCATGTAATTGTTTTTCCTTAGTAAATCAAGTTCCCTCTTTACAACAATCACTTCATGGCTTCTCTTTGCCATATGCAAATTGTTAGCGTCCTTTCTCTTATATGTTAGGGCCATTAATAAGTAAAACTAGGGTTACTACACACAAGCACTGCAATACCATGAGCTTCTCTGATACTGAAATGACTACAAAGTGAATGGGCAGGTAGTTTACATAGTGTAGACGTGCTAGAGAAAGGAATGATTCGCATGGTAACTGCAGTGGGGTGGAATAGCATGAGATTTCATCACACTACGCAGAATTAGGCACAATATAGTACGATAAAAATTCCCATTTAATGTTTTGGACTGAAGATGAAAATGGATAAATGAAACTTCAAGAAGCAAACCCATGGTTGTAGCTGGCCCACCTGGCTGGTCATCACTGCAGGTCTCAAGTCCCTGCTGCCTCAGAAGCAAACTGAGGAGTGCAGCCCGCTCTTCTAAGCTTTCCCCACCTAGGTGCCACTCATGGGGGACCTAGTCTGCTGCTTTGTTTTCCCTACCCCGGGGATCGAATGAGAATGAATGACAAAGAGACATGGAGTCAGTTTCACATACCGGAATCTTGTCTCTAGTATGGAGAGAGCCCCCACCATAAAGCTCATCTTTTATTCACCCAAACATGGATACAAGCAATCAAAGTAACAAGATTCATCTGCTTTCCAACATCCATGAGTCCATACTCAGGTAAACAATTTAGTCTCAGCTGTCTTAACTTCCCTAGAACCTGCAATATTCCATCACCTGTAAGTACAGCCTTTCTCCTTTGTGCTCCAGTAGAGGTTAGACCTTAATTTTCCTCTGGTCTCCCACATGTGAGTAAAGGAATACTACAGTATTGTTCTTTTTTGCTTCCTTTTACTTAACTAGCATCTCAAATCAGTTGAAAGTTTATGCAGACATTATCAGTTTAAAGTATTAGTTATTTGTGGTTGCAGGTGACATCTGAATAGGAAAAAATTCTAGCAAAAGCTTTGTGTATTCTGTGTCCCATATTAAATTAGGAAATAAATGAAAAGTGGACACTGGGATACAGAGATGAGGGAGTACTAGTGAATGTGCTTTTCAACGGAGCTTCTCATCTCCCTTTGAAAATAATTTCTAGTTCCGCACTGGGGAATCTAAAAAAAAGCATTTTCTAGTTTATATTCCTTATAGCTGTATCATCATAAACTACACCAAGATTTTGAGGCACTTGGAAAGGCTATTATTTTCTGAGTTGATTGACACAGAAATGAGGTAAAGATGAAGAACAGAGCAGAGGAGGAGACTTTAAAAAAAGAAAGGGTAGGAAATACTTTTAACCTCCAGGGAAGAGGACTCAGCATGATTCACACCATATCAGCTTGAAAGCACAGGCTGCCATGTGTGCACTGAGGAACTTGTGTTATTCTGAGAAATATTCTCAATTTAGGAGGTTAGGTTCCCTGGAGTTACTCTGTATTCTAGTCCCTTGGAATAAAAACCATAATATTCCTTAGTTGTTTTCCTTGGTGGTTCACCAAAAGCAGAAAACATTTTTGTAAATGGAGTAAGGAAAGCTAGCTTTAGTTTGAAATCCTGAAGGTGTTATTTACAAAATGTGTGTGCTGCCTCTGTTACTGTAAAGAACAGATTTACAGATTTTAACTGTATAATAAACCATAAATTTTAAAATCTTTCTTTCAAGTTGTATTCCTAACTAAAGATTGACAGTACTAGATAACTTACTGGGGTTCTAATCATCTCCATTGAGAGTACCTGCTTCCTTGGACAGTTTCCTCAACCCCTATGTACCTTACAGATTGGCCCTCACAGCCATGTTTATAGGAGAGAATCTTTGTCCATGTTTGGCCACAGCTGATTTGATAGGGTTGGTTCCAGAAAACCCTGAATCAAGTTTCCTTTTCTGGGAATTTGGAGTTGGGACAGAAAGGTTTGACCTATTCTTTGTTGAATATTGAAATGGTAACCAAATATGGCTGTTAACCCAAGGGTGTAAACCCACAATGGGGAGAAGTCATTCTACAGGAAAAGAGAGGAATAAAGCAGACCTTCACAGAAGAGTAGTTGACCCTGATCTGAAAGAAAGAAGGAGAACAGGGTTTTCTGGTTTCTTACAGGATTCCCTGGCCTCCATCTCACAAATAGCTTCATTGAGTTCCATGAATCTCTCCTCTGTATTCATACACTTGCTTTTTGTTAAATTAGTTAGAATGAATATTTTTTCCTTAAAATAGATTTTATCAGTGCATTTAAGAGACCTAAATAGTGCTTCTTACTTATAGGAAGTGAAAATTATACTGAAAGCTTTGGCTTAAATGAATCAAGGTTTATGAAAAGCCTGAAAAAGTAGTCTTTTCAATAAAGAAGGAAAAATGGCAG
Source organism: Fukomys damarensis (assembly GCF_012274545.1). Classification (NCBI taxonomy): domain Eukaryota; kingdom Metazoa; phylum Chordata; class Mammalia; order Rodentia; family Bathyergidae; genus Fukomys; species Fukomys damarensis. The sequence continues at coordinate 57,533,907 of NW_022900916.1, forward strand.
ACTTTCAAGAAGCTCCAAGTTCTTGTTCTGCTATCGAAGGATCAAAACACAAGCAGAAGTTGTTACAAATAATTTTGTAAGAAACTCTGGAAACACTTAAAAGTTTATAGCAATGAACTAAGCAAAAGCAGACTAAGCAAGACCAAAGCACTTGAAAACAGTAGGAATGTTCTATGAGGATTTTGCTTGTCGTTCCCCTACGCACCTTGACTTTATGGGGACATCTGAAGTGACAGCAGTCTTAAAGTGGTAACAGTATGGCAAAGCAGCAGTGGTTAACAAAGCTGCTATAGACATCAATATTCTGGTCTTAAAGTGGGTAGCCCTCTAAAAACACTATGGTCTCCTGTTCCCGGTGGGAGGCCATATGCCAAATTCTAGGAAGAAAAAAGCAGGCCTTGCTTGGAAATTATTCTATATGTCTTGGGATATTATAGACTGAGTTGTGTCTCCCAAAGTTCATATGTTGCAGCTCTAACCTCGCACATGATTTTATAGGCAGGGCCTATGAGGAAATAATCAAAGTTAAATGAGATCATAAGGAGAGGGCCCAATCTGACAGAACTGTCGCTCTTAAGAAAAGGAATGAACATTGAGGCCATACTCTTAAGTGAAATAAATAAGGCACACGTGTAAGTACTGAGTAGTTTCTCTGGTGTGAGAAATTGAAAGTGTAAATGAGAACCAAAATGTGTAATAGATGATGTGAAATAGGAGGAAAAGGTCCAGAGGAGAAGGGAAAGGAGAGGTGGGAAAGGAAGAAATAGGAGAAAAGAAGGAAAAATGGAAACAAAGTCTTTGTAAATAGGGAGGGGTGGAGAGGTTGAAGGGAGGCGGGGGAATGGCAGAAAAATAAAAACCAAGATGTGTCACGCACAGGAACAGATTCCCAATGATGATTATCATCATGTTGTATACCTGAAATGTACCAATAAACTTAATGATTTTTTTTAAAAAAGAAAATGAATGCATCAGACTGTACCCTCTTCTTTTCCTTCTCCTTATCAGGTGAGAGCACAAGAAGATAGAAGCCTTATGCAAAACAGAATGAAACTCCTCATCAGAAACCAAATCAGCCAAAACCTTGATCCTGAACTTTCCAGCTTCCATAAATATGAAATATCAATTTCTTCTTTTCAAGTCAGTCAGCCTATAACATTTTGTTACAGCAGTCCAGGCACACTAACAGAAGAACTGATTGAAGGAGCTAGTCTCTGTTTTTATTTAAATCAGGACGTAGGGTAGAAAAGCTTTGCCAACTGAATTAACAACCCTAGGGGAAAAGATTACAGTTCAGGAAATCATGACATTCAAAAACAGCATATGTATTTAAAAGATATCTGAGAAAACCCAAAGCTTTCACCCTGGGCTGATCTTTTAGCACCAGCAAACCTGGTGCTACAGTCTTTGCAATAATAGTCTAGGAAAGACATTCAATTAATTACCATAGTCTTCCACAACATTCAGCTGGGAATCCTAGAGAAGGCGGCAGGAGAAACTTGTTTCTATTTGACACATTGTGATAGAATGTCAGGTTTTCACTTACAAACACATACACAAAGCCTACAAGTAAAGAAGAAGTTATGGTTCATTAAAAGGAGCAAAGTAAGTTGACAGACACCACCATGCATAGCCACTTTGAAAGACAGTTTTCTTACAAAACTTAACATTCTTAACATACAATTCAACAATTTTGCTCCTTAGTATTTCTCCGAATTAGTTAGAAACTTTTGGAGACACGTAAACATGTCTGTGAATGATTATAGTAGCCTTAGTAATAAGTACCAGAACTGGGAAACAACCAAGATATCCTTCAGCATGTGTGCTATGGACCACATGTTTGTGTACCATTTGAAATACACATCCTCATTGTCCTGGTAGAAGAACACAGCAGAGGAAAGCTGCTACTTCATGGAAACCAAGAAGCAGGGAAAAAAGGAAGAGATCAAATGAGAGAGAAGGGGCCAGGGAAAACTGACCTTTCAAAAACATAGTTGCAATGACCTGCATCCTCCAACTGCCCCTCCCTTCCTCACAACCCATACAGATATGAACTCATCAATGGATTAAGTCCTCAGTAGTTACACACTCAAAAGCTAGTTACTTCATTAGGCCACATTGCCGAACATTGCTGCACTGTCAATAAAGCCCTTAATATATGAGTCTTTTGGGGACACTTTGAATTTAGACCACAACACACACACTGAGACATTTTAAACAAGCTGAAGAGGATCTGACAGTAGCAAGAAAAAATTGACACTTCACATGCAAGCATGAGATTAATGGGCCATTTCTCTATAGAAATCATGGGCCCATAAGACAAAACAGTGAGATGTCTGAAGTCATGGAAAGAAAAACCTGTTAGCAGTGAATTTTATACTCAACAAGATTGTCCTTCGAAAGTGAGGTTGCAATTAAGACACACCCAGATAAACAAATCTGTGGAAGTTAATTCTAACTAGATCTACTGTATCAGAAATGCTAAACAAAGTATTTTGGGTAAAAATAAAAATGCAATAGGCAATAACTCAAAGCTATGTGAAAAGATAAATATCAGTAAAGATTAATACATGGAAAATAATAAAAACAAGCTTTTTTTGTAACTCTGCCTTTCACTTTGGACAGGACTTAACTGACACATATATGGAAATTTGTAAGTCTATTATTGGATACATGGTGGATAAAGATGTAATAAAGATACTAATAATATAAAGGGGGAATCATAGTTTGCATGTTTGTGAAATTTGCAGCAATTCAAAATAGATTTCTATAAGCAGGGCATGAAATTTAATCACCATGCTAGCTAAGAAGAAAATACCTAAAAAAAA
>NW_022900916.1:57536835-57604667 GCF_012274545.1 Fukomys damarensis
AAGGAAATGACAAGAAAATAAAAATGGTTCACTACAAAAATCAACTAAATGTAAGAGAAGGAAGTAGTAGAAGAAATGGGGGACCAAAAATGTACAAAACATAAAAAAATTTAAAAATAAAATGGCAAAGTTCTTTATAACAAGTATTATTTCTAATATAAATGTATTAAGCTCCTCAATCAAAAAGCAGAGATAACCAAAAAAGATTAATAAACTTGATCCACTTATATGTTATTTAAAAGAGATTCCCAATGGATTGAAAGAGACAAGTTCAGAGTGAAAGGGGATAAAAAGATATTCCATGTAAATTGTAGGCAAAAGAAAGGCAGGATGGCTATGTTACTATCAGGCAAATAAGACTCTTCAAGTCAGATATTGTTATAATTACAAAAATTACCTTATAAATCGACAGAAAAGCCCATTTACCAAGAATATATTACATACATAAATATATATGTTCCAAACAAGAGATTCCAAATATTTGAAGCAAATATTGACAAAATTAAAGGGAGACAATTTTACAATAATACATGGAGATTTCAATATAGTACTTCAAAAGATAAATGATAAAGACTAAATAAATAGGAAATGTGAGAAGTTGAACAACACAATAAACAAACTTCATTGAGCAGGCATATAAAACATTCTATCCAATAACAGCAAAATACACAGGGTTCATAGAATATTCTCCAAGATAAAAAAATGTTATGTCACAAAACATCTTAATTTTTTTCTTTTAAAATTATATTTATTAGTGTACATTAGTTAAACAGAAAATAATAGGCTTCGTGTTAGAATAATCATGTATTCATATAACATGATTTGATCATTTCCAGCCAGGAACATTTTGTATGCTATTGGCTGTTGATTTTTAATAGATAGCTTTTATTAGGTTGAGATAAAGACCATCTATTCCAATTTTCAATAGGGTTTTCATCACGAATCGGTGTCAAATTTTGTCAAATGCTTTTTCTGCATCCATAGAGATGATCATATGGTTTTGTCTTTGACTCTGTTAATATAGTATATTACATTTATTGATTTATGTTTGTTGAACCATCCTTGCATAGACACATAATAATCAAGATCCCAGAAACCCAAAAGAAGAACAAAATACTACAAACAGTTAGAGAAAAGAAACAAATCACATGCAAAGGAAAGCGCATCAGAATCACAGCAGATTTTTTACCACAAACCCTCAAGTCAAGGAGAGCCTGGAGTGAGTTATTTCAAGCCCCCCCCAAAAAATAGCCCAACCTAGACTGATATATCCTGCAAAATTATCTTGCAAAATTGATGGGAGAATAAGATACTTCCATGACAAAGAATACCTGAGAAACTTCATGCATACAACTAGCACTCCAAACAATTCTATATAATATCCTAAAAAAAGACAATGAAGGTCACAACTGTATGAGGCCCAACAGAGCAAATATACCAGGCAAAACAAGACCTTAAAAAGACCTTAAAAGGAGAGAGGAGGGGCTGGGGATTTAGCTCATCGGTTTGGTGGCCTGCCTTGCAAGCACAAGGACCCGAGTTCAATCCCCGGTACCAAAAAAAAAAAAAAAAGGAGGGAGGAAAAAATAAAAGAACTAACAATAAGAAAACATCATGACAATGACAAGTCAATATATAACAGTTATAACCATTAATGTTGATGGCCTCAATTTACCAATCAAAAGAAATAGGCTGGCAGAATGGATTAAGAAGCAAAACCCAGCAATATGCTGTATAAAAGAAACCAAATTAATCCACAAAGAAACTCATAGACTGAGAGTAAAAGGATGGAAAACAGTTCTTCATGCAACAGAAGCCCAGAAAAAAAACAGGGGTAACTATCTTGTTTGCATACAGAGTAGATTTCAAATCAAAACTTATTAAGAGAGACAAAGAAGGCCACTACATTCTTGTAAAGGGAACAACTCAAAAGTAAGAAATGACAATCATAAATATATACGCACTAAATACTAATGCCCCCAACTATATAAAACAAATATTAATGGACATGAAAAACCAAATGAGCACTACTACAATTGCAGTGAGGGACCTAAATACCCCTCTGTCATAAATAGATCATAGACAAAAAAATGAACAATGAAATAACAGAACTGAACCAAGTCATAGAACAAATGGATTTAGTAGATGTCTACAGGGTGTTCCACCCCACAAAATGAGACTATTCATTGTTTTTGGCTGCACATGGGTCATTCTCCAAAACACACCACAGGCTAGCTCATACAGCATGCTTAAATGAATGCAAAGGAATTGACATTATCACCTGTATATTCAGACTATACTGCAATTAAACTGGAGATCAGTAGCCTAAGAAACATCAAGAACTTCACAAACACATGGAAATTCAGTAACACTCTCCTGAAGAACCAAAGGGTCACAGAGGAAATTAAAGAAGTTAGACAGTTTCTACAATTAAGTGATAATGCCAATACAACATACAGGAATCTATGGGACACAATGAAAGCAGTTCTACAAGGGAATCTCATAGCAGTAAATGCCCATACTAGGAAAACAGAGTGAGCTCAAATAAACAACCTAATGCTGGACCTCAAGCTCCTAGAAAAAGAAAAGCAAGACAAACCTAAAGCTCATACAAATTGAGGCAATTTTAAGTATCAGAGCAGAAATTAATGCAATTTAAACTAAGAGAATGATACAAAAAATCAATGAATCGAAGAGTTGGTTTTTCGAAAGAATTAAAAAAAATTGATAAAACCTTAGCCAACCTTATAAAAAAAAAAAAGGAAAGAAAAGGCGTGCAGTTAGGAATGAAAAAGGCAAAATTACAACCGATGCATCAGAAATTCAGAGGATCATCAATACCTACTTTGAAAACATGTACTCTAATAAAATGGAAAATAGAGAAGAAATGGACAGATTCCTAGATACATATGAATTTTCAAAGTTGAATGAAGAAGATATAAAAATTCTAAACACCCCAATTACATTCGGTGAAGTTGAAAATGTAATTAAAACATTACCAACAAAGAAAAGCCCAGGTTCTGATGGCTTTACTGTTGAATTCTACAAGACATTTAGAGAAGAATTAGTGCTACTACTCTTTAAACTCTTCAATGAAATTGAAAGGGACTGTAAGTGTTACTTTGATTCCCAAAGCACAGAAAGACCCAACCAGAAAAGAGAACTACAGGCCAAGCTTGCTAATGAACATAGTTGCAAAAATCCTCAATAAGATACTGGCAAACAGAATACAGAAGATCATCAAGAAGATCATATACCATGACTAAAAGTCCAATTTATCCCATGGATGCCAGGATGATTCAACACATGTAAATCGATAAATGCAATACCCTATATTAACAGAATCAAGGACAAAAACCATATGATCATCTCAATAGATGCAAAAAAAGCATTTGACAAAATTCAACACCCATTCATGTTGAAAACTGCAGAAAAATTGGAATAGATGGTCTTTATCTCAACCTGATAAAGGCTATCTATGAAAAACCAACAGCCAATATACTAAATGGTCAAAATTTGAAAACCTTCACACTAAAATCAGGAAGAAGACGGGATGTCCACTATCAGCACTCCCGTTCAATATAGTTCTAATTGCCACAGCAAATAGGCAAGAGAAAGAAATGAAAGCAATGAATATAGGAAAGAAGGAAGTGATACTGTCACTATCTGCTGATGATTTGATATTTCATATAAAAAGACCCCAAAAACTCTGCCAAAGACTTCTAGACTTAATTGACAGATTCAATAGAGAAGCTGAATAGAAAGTCAACATTCAAAAATCAATGGCCTCCTTATGCTCAAAAAACAGACTCATTGAAAGAGGAATTAGGGAAAAAATTCCTTTCACAATAACATTCAAAAAATGAAATATTGGGCCGGGGATATAGCTCAGCAGTTTGGTGGCCTCCCTTGCAAGCACAAGGACCCAAGTTCAATCCCCAGTATAAAACAAAACAAAACAAAACAAAAAAACAAAACAAAAAAAAAAAAAAAAAAAAAAAAAAGAAAGAAGGAAAGAAAAGAAATATCCAGGAATCTATCTAATGAAAGAAGCAAAAGACCTCTACATTGAAAACTACAACACTTTGAAAAATGGTATTGAAGAAGATATAAGAAAATGGAAAGACATCCCTTTCTCCCCAGTGGGAAGAATCAACATAGTGAAAATGGCCATACTACCAAAACTGCTATACAGATTCAATGAAATCCCAATTAAAATTCCAACAGTATATTTGACAGAACTAGAGAAAACAATATAAAACTTCATTGGAACCAGAAGACATGGCAAGGGGTATCACAATTCCCAACTTGAAACTATACTACAAAGCCACTGTGATAAAAACAGCATGGTACTGGCAAAGAAACAAACCCAAGGATCAAAGGAATAGATTAGAAGACGCAGAAATAACCTCAGACATTCTCAGCTACCTCAACTTTGACAAAGGAGCCAACCATCCTCAGTGGAGGAAAGATAGCCTCTTTAATAAATGGTGTGGGAAAAACTGGATTTCAACCTACCAAAGATTGAAACTAGACCCCTATCTTTCACTATGCACTAAACTAAAATCCAAGTGGATTAAAGGTAAAACTCTCAAAGACATTGGCATAAAAGAAGACTTTGTGAACAAATCCTCAGCAGCATGAGAACTTGCACAAAGAATTAACAACTGGGATCCCACTGTATTAAAAAGTTTTTGCAGTGTAAGAGTAACCACCAACAGAGCTAAAAGACAACCTACAAGGTGGGAAATAATTTTTTCCAACTAGAATAGATAAAGAACTCAAAAAAATAAGATCCCCCCAAATACAAAGACCCAATTCAAAAATGGGCATCTGAAATGAACAGACTTTTCTCAAACAGACAAGTAAAAGCAGCAAATAAATATATAAAACATGTTCATTCACTGGTCATTTGAGAGATGCGGATGAAAACAACACTGAGATTTCACCTTACACAGAAAGAATGGCTGCTATCAAGAAATCAACCAATAACAAATACTGGCGGGGTTGTGGGGAGAAAGGAGCCCTTCTCCATTGTTGGTGGGAGTGCAGGCTGGTACAACCATGGTGGAAATCAATATGGAGATATCTCAGAGAACTAGGATTAGAGGTCCCATTTGACCCAACTACCCTTCTGCTGGGTATCTTTCCAAAAGAATTAAAAGAATCATACCATAGGGATATATGTACACCCCTGTTTATAGTGGCACAGTTTGTAATAGCTAAAACTTGGACATTGGATTAAGAAGATGTGGTTTTTCTGTAAAATGGAATACTACTCAGCCATAAAGAGTGAGAAACTAGAGTCATTCATAGAAAAATGGATGTATATTGAGGACATACTCTTAAGTTAAATAAGACACATGTGTAAATACTGAATAGTTTCTCTGGTGTGAAAAGCTAAAAGTGAAATAAGGTTCAAATGGCATAATTGACAGTGTGAAATTGGAAGAAAATGGCTAAAGGGGAAGTGGAAAGGGGAGGAGAAAGGAACTAGGAGAAAAGGAAAAAATGGAAGAAGTGAAAACCAAGTCTTTGTAAATAGGGAAGGGTGAAGTGGGTGAAGGAGGGCAGGGCTACGGGGCAAAAACAAGAACTAAGACATATCATGTAAAGGTACAAGATCCCAATGATAAATGTAACTGTATTTTTTGCTTTAAATATACCAATAAACTTAATAAGGGAAAAAATGAATTTATTGCTTATTACAGCTCATTATTTTTTCCAGTATTAATTATCTCTGCTGACCAGAACTATCTTGTACATGGTAACGTTGTCATCTCCTAACACTAGTCCTTTGGCTAGTTTCTCTCATACAGTTTTTGTAGCTGCTCTGGACAAGTAGGTACTTCATGCCCTCTTATTTCATCTTTTGTGCCTAAGAATGAGTTCATGTATATGTTCATCCTTTGGAACCAATTTAAAATCACATTTGACTTACAGTTTGAACTAGACTTGACTTCTTTTTTGCTGAATGGATCCTGGATAGTATACAGATGGACTACCTTTATTTTTCTGCCTTTCTAAATAGTAGTCCACCTACATCTTCTTACTTCTCACTAAGAAGAGGAGTCTAGCCTCCTTTATCATGATAGACAGAATAACATTCCTTACTATACATCAACTATTAAATATGTATTAAAGCTTTGTCAATCAAGATAACACTACTGTACTCTTATATATCAGTTTGTCAAGGATATACCTGACCAGGAAAATGGCAGGAGTTATGAGCTGAAGGTAAAAGTCAAACTCCGAGGTAACACACGGTATAGTCAAAGACTGAAAGCTCTAGATGGAAGGTGACGTGGTATACACAAACAGAAGAGAAAGAAATGTTCAGAGTTCAGAAGAACCAAAGTTGCATTTCCACAAAGAGACTGGAATTAGAGTACCCAATATAAGAAGAACACATAGTGGACCAAGGATCAGGGAATTTAACTAGTTTTGCTTCTCACATACAAATGACCATTTATGGCACTGCTGCCTTTTTATCTTTGAAGTGTAGAGATATCCCCCAGTTTTTGAACATGACTGGGTAAAAATCTTTCTAAGTTGTGAGAAGGAAAATGAGAAGAGGTGTTGTGTTTCAATCTGCCAAGTGAAGAGCTGGCTGAAAGGCTAGTTTCTTCTCGCATTATAGGTTCAGTTGTTTTTGTGAACTGTTGATGACATAATTCATATAGGAAAACTTCATTGTTTGAAATAGATCACTTTAAATGAATTTTGGGAATACAGCCCTTATGGAGACATTAATCTTTTTCTATTTTAATAAGATTAACTATCTAAAGGTTGCAGGTAAAGAAAATTAAGGTGGAAAAATAGTGAGTTGCCAAAGGCATTACAATCATATGAAGCTAAAACTAGAATTTCATGCATCTTCACTTAGTTTGTAAAACTTATTTTTCCTTGAAGAGATTATTGGGGAAGGAGGAAAGAAAAGAGGGAAGAAACCAACACAGTTTAACAACCGCACCACTTTCTCTTCCTTTTTCCACCCCTTTTTGCTTTGCATTTTTATTTATTTTCCAAAATGTTTGTTCCTGCTACCTTCACTTCCACTTTTTTTTGGCTTTTCCTTTTTCTTTGCTTTCTGAATTTTTACTGCACTCAGTGTCTGGTCTGCTTCTTCCTAACCTTTTCTTTTTTATTTTTTAGTTGTAGTTTTTATACTTGACTCTTCTAGTAGAGGAAATAATGTCATCATTACTGTCACTAAAGAAAAGTTCTTGACTTTTACTGGATCTGTGCCAAGCACAGTGAAAAATCTTATGCAGGCAATATTTGACCTCTAAAAATATACAATCTTTTGAATCACAGCGGTGATTTTACAACATGCTCATGATTCTTGAATTTTTTTCTTCTCAATTCCATTAAAAATCCAGTGATTTTTAATTAGCAATGAATTGCTTCCTTCCAAAAGTGCATAAGTCACTGACAAATTCTATCTGAATATAATTTCAGAAGATTCAAAAACTCCCTGAACCCCTTAGGAGTTTATGACTTTAGAACCATGATGCTTATCTTAATATATTTTTCAAATATCACACATGTCAGACAGTTTGAAACAGAGAGTATCTTAAAACGTTCTTAAGATATAATAAATTTTAATTCACTTTATTAAGACATTCAATAGGCCATATAATAGCCATTTTGTGTGATTGGAGAAAAAAGAAGAAATACTAACACATTGCAAGTACATTATCCAAAAAGAACAAGTGTTTATTGAATGCCTACTACACACACATACATATATAGTGCACAAATATACAAATACATTTATAGTTATGAATAACATCTATATAATACAGTGATTGTAAAAATTATATATATATAATACACACACACACACACACACACACACACACACACATATATAAATATATATATATATATATATGTAGCTACCCCTCAGTGTTCCTGGGGGATTGGTTTTAGGATCTCCCAGATGCCAAAATGTGGAAATGTTTAAGTTCCTTATCTAAAATGATGGAATAGTTACATGTACATTCTCCCATATACTTTAAATTTATAGATTACTTATAATACTAAATGCATTGTAAATGTTATGTAAAAGCTGTTATGCTACATTGTTTAACGAATAATGTCAAGAATAATGTCTGTATATCTTCAGATGAAAACTCTGTGGAATAATTTTGATCCAAGGTAGGAATCTATAGACATGAAACCCACAGATGCGGAACCCTCACTGTATATAACTACTGTATACACATATGTGTCTATATAAAGTATATATTATAAAATTTTCTCTATATGTAAAATTTTTAACAGCTTTATCATGTAGGAATTATTATACTCAAAAATAGAAATTGAGACTCAAAGCATTTAAATAGCTAACTCAGACCATTTTCTACTGAATAGTTAAAAAAATCAAAATTCTAAAACCTATAGCTAACTGCAATGTTCCCTCAAAGGATGTTTGTTATTTATCTTTTCTTCTCTCCATGAGACTTAGCACAGAAGTAGTATGGAATGTTGGACTGTTGACTGAGTTAAACTAAGCAGAGTCAGGTATAGTGTAGTGCAGTAGGTAACTGGAGGCCAGAGAACACTCCCCCTCTGATACCCCCACTTCCTATTTAAATTCTTTTCCATAGTGAAGAGAGGGACATGCTACACCTAAGGTGTAGAGAGAACACTAAAAAAATTCAGACATGTGTAATATGTGTAATTTTACTTTATTCATCAGAGAACAATTTTAGATCGAGCAGTGTGAGGGTAATAGGCTTGCATATGCCAATTTTCATTTGAAAGGAAATACTACAAAGTTAATACAACAGTAATTTGAGGAAACCATTTTCAATTTAGCAGGTCCTCTGAATATTAAAGGTAACATTCTGAGGCTTCTGAAATATAAAGAACAGTTTAAAACTTGCCTACGAGGAAAATATTATAATTTTAGGGTTATGACAGTTGTAAAATGAAGTATAAATTTAAAGGAAATAGTTTTATTGGAGAAATTCCAGGTGTGTACTCTAACAGAGGCTAGCTAATGAAGGGAGCTGAAATTTGAAAAGGGTTGAAGAAAATGAAAGCAATATCAGAACATGGGCAACTCTGAGATAGAGGCTGATTATATTTCACAAGAATAATTCAGGGAAGAAAATAAATACTTAACTTAGTTGAGCAGTAACTATATTAGAAATTAAGTAAAATTTTAGAAGCCAGCCAGGGCAATAAAATGATGCAGAAGCACTTATCATGTTGCCTTCATTGATAAGTTAATGACTTAAAAATAAGGCTTGCTAAGGTCAGGGCAAGATCATAATACATAGCTTTTGAATTTCTCCAAATCCTTTCCTAAAAACACACCAAACATCTAGAATCATAAAAGTTCTGCCTACCACATCCTCCACAAAACCAACTGAAGAAACATTCCCATGAGTCTCAAAACACGAGTGACTTTCAGCCACCAAAACCACAGACAACAGCAGGACCCATACAAGACACGCATGGGTTCAGCAGCTGAGCAGAGGCCCTGGAGAGGAAAGAATGAGAGTTTTGATGGCACCTCAAACCCTGCCACACAGAAACAGCCAACTCTAGTCAGACAGAGCAGACCTCACCTTGAGTGAAAGTCACAACAAATATATACTGTAAGAAAGCAGTGAAAAGGAGAAAGTTTCAAGCTCTAGTCTATGGGTGAGTAAAATTAAAAGATCTCGGCCATACAGTAGAGAACCACAGAGTCACAAGAAGGTAGTGGGATGACTTAATCCTAAAAGAATTCAGAATGGATAGAACAGGAACTCTGAAAGTAAAGGAGAGAAAAGGATTAAACACTGGCAGGTGAGATAGCACTCTAGAAGAGGCATATTTCTGAACATGAATGTGACTAAGCAAAGGCATCTATCTATCTATCTATCTATCTATCATCCATCCATCCTGTTACACTATTGAGGAGGGAGCTCTCAAAGGTGAAAGGATCACATAGCACATCTCAATCCCACAAGAACCACTTCTTAAAAGTGTGGAACACTTGATTTTGTTAATATATAAACAATACAAAATAAATATATTATTACAGCAAAATGAATTTAATAAATGAACCAAAGGATAATGAATGTGTATCAGAAAATTTTAAAAACAAATGAAAATTAATGTGACAAAACCATCTAGGACAAATTAAGAAAACAATAGAAACTTTAAAAGAATGGCATATATGAGATCCAAGAAACTCAGAAATAAGATGGCTATCAGTTAAAGATACTGTAATTCAGAATTAGTCTGAATCAGTGTGGCAAGAAGGCTGGTCTGTTTTATTTACCCTATTTTGGTACCAATTGAAAGACTAGGATATTGAACTGATTTTCTCCCTCCTGGATAGTTCTGAATTCCATTTTTTCCCCTAACTTCTTGAATGTATTAACAGTTTTGCTCAAATTCTGATCTTTGCAGACATTGTTCTCAAATATGCAAATGCCTCAAACCTAAAAGCAATGGCACATGTCAGACACAACTCTCTGGGATTCCCTTTTCTCCTGAATCCTGGTCTTGTAAATCCTTGCTGTCTGAGTGGCTTGTAAGTACCTTCAAAATTTTCTGAAATAGCTTAGCTGAAAATAAAATCATATTTACAACAAATTTCTTTTACATCATAAAGCAGTGAAGCAACATATTTAAGATACCGAAGGTCAGAAAATATTAATGATTTTTATACACACCTAAACTTATTTTTAACTATAAAAGCCAAAAAAAGCAAGGCAGGTGTGAACATGCAAGCACTCATGGATTACTAATCCCTAATTAATCAATGAGAGAATGAGCATTATGAAAAATGATACAAGGGCCGGGGATTTAGCTCACTGGTGCCACCGCCTGCCTCACAAGTACAAGGTCTCAAATTCCATACCTGCTACAAAAAAAAAAAAAAAAAAAAAAAAAAAAAAAAAGAAAAAGAAAAAAAGGGATACATCATGCTTCAGTAAGTTCCAAACACATAATAACTTAGCAAGTTCCAAACACGTAATAACTTACCAATAAATGTTATTTAAATAAATAAATGCATGTATGGAAATATGAGTAGAAAATAAGTTGATGTATTTCAAGATATACCTATAAAGGAAAAGGAAAGATCTATCCATATTACTGGTTAGTATAGAATTTGGAACATAAACTCACATAATGTTAGTTTTGGGAGCTAGCAGTTGTGGTGCATGACTATAATTCCAGCATTTGGTGGGCTGAGGCAGGAGGACCACAAGTTCAAGGCCAGCCTGGGCTATATGGCCAGTTTAAAGCTATGTTTTTTTTTAAAAAAAAAAAATCTCAGATAACAAAAAACGTTAGTTTTGGGGAAAAATTTTTAGATAAGGTATTTTTTACATATTTATTTTTATGATAAGTAAACTGTATCTCTGAGTGTTTTGCTCAAGACGCACAGATGGTCCATGGCTGAGCCAGGAAATGGGTCCAGAGTTTTCTGATGCCTCGTGAAGTTCTCTTTAAAAATTTGTTCACTGACGTTAAATATTATTACTCATTTCCCCTCAAAATAAATAAATCCTTTCACCTGTATCACATAGTAAAGTGTTTCCTGGGGACCAGGCCATGATTGTTTTTCATAAATTTAAAATTTACAATAATTTATGTTTTGTATAGAAAAATCAGAAAAATGTCTATTTATAATCCTACCATCCAATGAAAAGTATCAGTGACAAATTTTCTTCTTTCTAGAATTTCCTAATTCTTTGAACAAATATGCATTCATATGTTTAAAACAAAAATATTAGTTTGCAATCTTTTTCACTAAATATATTGTGAGTATTCTTTAGTATCAATAAATACAGAACTAAATTAAAAAAACACTTCTAGGTAGATTTTATATCAGTGGAAGTGTAAACTTAACATCATCTTGTATTTTATTTTTCTGGGCACTTAGTTTAGTTCAGTATAATTTTTAAAGAGTTTCTCTATTATCTGTCTCTAAGTTATGTTTTTCTTTTGCGTTTGATTAGCACAAGTCTTGAATTTGCAGCCTCTTGGTCCCTCCTAAAATACAGTCAGTGTCATCAGATGGGTTTTCCTTTGGATTGGAAAGGAGAGAATATGAGAGAAAACAGTTGCAGCGTGCTGAGAGGAAAGTAGCGACAAGCTAGTAAAGTAGAAGCAAATGTGTGTACCTACTGTGTGCTTACAGATCAGGCCTCCCGGGGAGATGCAATAATGAGGTGAAGCTTGGAGAAGAAAGATCTGCTCATGACCTGGGCTGGTGAAGTTACGGGGAGCAGCCTAGCCTGGCATCTTGGAGCTGGGCTAAGGGATCACCGCCCAGACCTTCTCTTGTCAGCTCTTCCTCAAGTTATATCAAACATACTAAAGGGCAAGCATTTCTCACATAAAATATTTCCATATAAAACAATGAAGGCTTAGCTGCAACTGACCACTTGACTTAAGACATTTAATTTAGTATTTGTTAATTTGATTTTTCCTTCTTTGTGGGCCCAATACAATTTGTTACTTTTTCAGGCATAAAACTATTTTGCAGGCTGTTAAGATGCTTGTAGGTCTGGGCACTGTGCCTAAACCACTTAATGCAAGGGACAGGAAGGTTCTGAAATCCACATTTGGATCCCCTATATTACATAGTGCTGGTCTCACTGTCTCTCTGCCATTACTCTTGCAAGGGACCCCGATCTCTGTTGGACATAACAATATATGATGCAAAAATAGATAAAATCACAGCCTCAAGAGCCTCTGCTAACAGAGCAGACCTTTGGGTTTTCTTGTATTAAACATATGCCCAATCCAGAATAAATCAATTGAAAAGAAAACAAAAACATTCTTGTTTTTGTAATGGAGAAATTCCAGAGTTACTGAGTTTGGATATTATGTGTATCATATATATATATATATAGTTGTGGGATGGTTTAAGTGGATTATCTTAGACAATTACATAATTAATTTAAAATTTTACCGATAGCAAATGAATACTGGTTGCAGATTGCTTGGGTTCAATGTCCCACTCAGCCACTACAATTGAGTCAATAAAAACAAATATTTCACCTTCTTAAATCTCAGTTTTCTCACCAGAAGTACGGCAATAGTAATGTTGTCTCCTAATGGGATTGTTGTAAAGATATGTGTAAGATATGTTGTAAAGATATATTGTAAAGTATGTGATTCATAAAATCACTTAAGTGCAGAGTTTGGTATATATTAACTTCTCTAAGCATTAGTTGTTATTCATATCACTTCTAGGCCCCAAAACATGGTGCATACTACCACAAAACATTCAACTAGTTTTAAATATAGCAACACCAAAGGAGTGTTTTAATGGTAGAGAGGAAGTTGCACACACATCCCATAGGATAGGAAATACTTCTGATAATAGTCAGGATCTTTGCTCCAAACAAAGGGTTGGTAAACTCCTGCCCACCACCTTTTTTGTGTGGCCCAGAACTAAAAATTGTCTTTATTTATGAATAGCTTGGAAAAAATCAGAAGAGATGTAGAGGTGATAAATTTTTGCATAGCAAGTTTAGGAAAGCATTTATCAGTGAGCAATGATGCAGAACATGTTTTGATATGCCCAATGAGCATGAGACCTCTGGGTGCTTGCTAATGAGAATTGCTAGGGTAGGAGGTCCCAGAGGCCAGTGGAATCAAAGAAGCTACAAGGGAAATTTCAAATTTTTCAAGGCTCCCTTCCTGTAATCCTTGGGTTCCTGTTTGCTAGAGAGATCCCTGCACTCCCACAGTGGTTTCAGGAACATGAGGCTACGCAGGCTTCCTCATCTGGTCAGCACTGGGGGCACATAGCAATACTCATAGGAGTTCATTTAATTATGCATTGCTCCTGACAGTACCTGGTCCTCACAATTCTTCTCCATTAGGCCTTGCAGCACAAAAGGCTCTTGTTTTTCAGAAAACACAATTCTACCTTTGGAAAAAAAGGTCCAGAACTTAGAAAAGCCAGTTTATCCTCCCTGGTGGATAAAAAGGCAAGGATCTAGAACTTAGAAACATTAAAGGAGAAAGCTGTTCTTTCACCTCTCTCAATACTCTGTGTGCACGTGTGTGTGTGTGTGTGTGTGTGTGTGTGTGTGTGTGTGCCTACTCTTCCTTTCCTGGAATCATTTGTTCCCTCTTTGCTCCTTCTCTAAGGTACTGCCATAGTAATCTTGTTATCCCCAACTGGAAAAAATTTTAAAAGGGCTAGAACTTGAGTAATGTAATGGACCCCAGTTTCTTCATATAAACCACAATGAAAGAAGACCTGACTTTTGACCAAGGGCCTAAAAGGGATGATCAAGAAGACCAGATTTAATCAATTATAAATTATATAGCTTTGTCACAGTAGTGTATAGACACAGATAGAGGCTTTTAGAAACAATTCTAGCGTACTGGAAGTTATTTTCCCCAAAATGGGGATTAATCTCCAGTCTTTTGTATTGAGTGACTTTTTTTCTTTTTTTCAGACAGAGTCTAAGTTGCTATGCTGTCCAGGCTGGGCTTGAACTTGTGATAATGCTGCCTTGTTAACCTAGAATGCTAAGACTATAGGTGTGCACTACCAAGCCTGGCTTAGCATGCTGGTTTCTTAAATGTGACAGATAGTTGAAGAGAAGATAAGTGAGCTTCTTTCTAATTAAAAAAATGAATACCTTTTATTTTTTTAAAAATATATACTATTATTAATATGCTCCCTAACACATACTTTAATTGGCATTTTCCTGAAAAAAAAATACGGAGACAAAAATACTACATTTATTCATTTTTTTCCCCATTAAGTTTATTAGTACATTTTAGGTATACAATCAAATTATATTATCATTGGGATCTTGTACCTTTACATGATGTATCTGGGTTCTTGTTTTTTCTCCATTCCCCTGTCCTCCCTTCACCCCCTCCACCCTTCCTTATTTACAAAGACTGTTTCTATTTTTTCCTTTTCTCATATTTTTTCTTTTCCCTTCTTTCCTTTCCCCTACCTCTCCCACTCCCCACCTCTTTTGACCTTTTATTCCTATTTCACATTATCAATTATACAATTTGAACCTTATTTACACTTTTAGTTTTTTACACCAGAGAAGTTATTCAGTATTTACACATGTGTGTAGGAGAGGTATGCTATTGATATTTGATTGGGATTTCATTAAATTTGTATAACAATTTCAGGAGTATGGCCATTTTTCACTATATTGCTTCTTCCTACTAAGGAACAGTGGATGTCTTTTCATTTTCTTATATCCTCTCCAATCTCTTTTTTGAGAGTGCTATAGTTTTCAATGTAGAGGAAATTTGCTTCCTTCATTAGATTGATTCCTATATATTTTTATTTCATTTATTGGATGCTATTGTGAAAGGGATTGTTTCCCTAATTTCTCTCTAGCTGAGTCTGTTATTTGTGTACAAGACAGCTATTGATTTTTGAGTATTGACCATGTAACTAGCCACTCTACTGAATCTGTCAATTAAGTCTTGAAGTATTTTGGCAGAGTTCTTGGGATCTTCTGTATAGAATATCATATCATCAGTAAATAGTGACAACTTAACTTTTTCCTTTTCTATCTTTATTCCTTTTCTCTTGTCTAATTGCTGTGGCCAATGTTTCTAGAACTATATTGAACAGGAGTGGTGATAGTGGACATCCTTGTTTCTCATTTTAGCATAAAGGTTTTCAATTTTTGACCATTTAGTATGATGGTGGCTATTGGATTTTCATAGATAATCTTTATCAAGTTGAGATAAAGATCTATTCCAATTTTCTGCAGAGTTTTCATCATTAATGGGTATTGAATTTTGTCAAATACTTTTTCTGCATCTATTAAGATGATCATAAGGTTTTTGTCATTTGCTCTGTTAATATAGTGTAATACATTTATTGATTTAATTATGTTGAACCATCCTTGCATTCCTGGAATAACTCCAACTTGGTCAGGGTTTATGATCTTTTTCATCACCCCCTGTTTTCGGTGTGCCAGTATCTTATGGAGGATTTTTGCAACTATGTTCATTAGGGAGATTGGCCTGTAGTTCTTTCTTTTGGGGGGGTGGCATTTTTCTGCTTTTGGAATCAAAGTAACACTTACAATAAGGAATTACTTATTGTAAGGAATTCCTTTTCAATTTCATGGAATAATTAAAAGAGTAGTGGAAATAGTTCTTCTCTAAATGTCTTATAGAATTCAGCAGTGAATCCATCAGGACCTGGGCTTTTCTTTGTTAGTACATTTTGAATTACATTTAAAGTTCTTTGATTATAATTGGGGTGTTTAAAATTTCTTTATCTACTTCATTCAACTTTGGTAATTCATAAGTATCTAGGAATCTGTCCATTTCTTCTCTCTTTTCCATTTTATTAGAGTACAGTTTCTCAAAGTAGATATTGATGATTCTCTGGATTTCTGATGCATCTGTTGTGACTACACCTTTTTTATTCCTAGTTGCATGGATTTGAGCCTTTCCTTTTGATAAGTTTGGCCAAGGGCTTATCAATTTTTTTTATTCTTTTGAAAAATGAACTCTTTGATTCATTGTTTTTTTTGGTATCATTCTCTTAGTCTCCATTGCTTTAATTTCTGCTCTGATACTTATAATTGCCTCTGTTTGTATGAACTTTGGATTTGTCTTGCTTTTCTTTTTCTAGGAGCTTGAGGTCCAGCATTAGGTTGTTTATTTGAGCTCGCTCTGCTTTCCTAGTGTGGGCATTGACTGTTATGAAATTCCCTTGTAGAACTGCTTTCATTGTGTCCCATAGATTCCCATATGTTGTATTTACATTGTCATTTAATTGTAGAAACTGTCTAATTTCTTCTTTAATTTCCTCTGTGACCCTTTGGTTTTTCAGAAGAGTGTTACTGAATTTCCATGTCTTTGTGAAATTTTTGTGATTTCTTAGGGTATTGATCTCCAGTTTAATTGCACTATGGTCTGATAATATACAAGGGATAATGTCAATTTCTTTGCATTTACTTAAGCATGTTCTATGAGCTAACATATGGTCTATTCTGGAGAATGACCCATGTGCAGCCGAAAATAATGTATATTCTCATTTTGTGGGGTGGAACACTCTGTAGACATCTACTAAGTCTGCTTGTTCTATGACTTGGTTCAGTTCTGTTATTTCATGGTTGATTTTTTTGTCTAGATGATCTATTTGTGATAGTGGAGTACTGAGGTCCCCCACTACAATAGTATTGGTGCTTATTTGGTTTTTCATGTCCATTAATATTTGTTTTGTATAGTTGGGGGCAGCAGTATTCGGTGTATATATATTTATGATTATCATCTCTTCCTCTTAGGTTGCTCCCTTTACAAGAATGTAGTGGCCTTCTTTGTCTCTCTTAATTAGTTTTGGTTTGAAATCTACTTTGTCTGAAAATAAGGTAGCTACTCTGCTTTTTTCAAGTTTCTTGACATATAGAGAACTGTTTTTCATCCTTTCACTTTCAGTCTATGAATTTCTTTGTGCATTAGGTGGGTTTCTTTTATACAGCATATTGTTGGATTTTGCTTCTTAGTCCAGTCCTCCAGCCTATTTCTTTTGATGGTGAATTGAGGCCATTAACATTGATGGTTATAACTGATAGGTATTGACTTATGATTGTCATGTTATTTTCCTATTGTCAACTCTTTTATTTTTTATTTTTCCCCCACTTCATTTAATTTCTTGCCTTTCCTGAAGAATTTGCTCTGTTGGGCCTCATGTAGTTGTGATCTTCATTTTCCTTTTCTAGGATATTGTTTAGAATTGCTTGGAATGCTGGTTTGGTATTCATGAAGTTTCTCAGGTATTCTTTGTAATG
The DNA here is from genome assembly GCF_012274545.1 of Fukomys damarensis. Taxonomy (NCBI): domain Eukaryota; kingdom Metazoa; phylum Chordata; class Mammalia; order Rodentia; family Bathyergidae; genus Fukomys; species Fukomys damarensis. The sequence continues at coordinate 57,554,604 of NW_022900916.1, forward strand.
GAAGTATGTTATTTTCCCATCAATTTTGAAAGATAATTTTGCAGGATACATCATTCTAGGTTTGGAGGTTGTTTTCTTTTAGGGCTTGAAATAACTCACTCCAGGCTCTCCTTGAAAAGTCTGCTATGATTCTGATGGGCTTTCCTTTACATGTGATTTGTTTCTTTTCTCTAACTGCTTGTATAATTTTGCTCCTCTGTTGGATTTCTGGTATCTTTACTAATATATGTCTAGGTGTAGATTTTATTTGATCATGAGCTAGCTGGAGTCCTGTATGCCTCACTCATCCTTCTTCTTCAAATTCTTTTCCTCGTCTTTGGAAGTTTTCTGCTACTACTTCTATGAACATTTTTTTTAATGTTACTTGTACTTTCTCCTGTTTTGTTTTGTGGTCTCCTATCAGTTTTATGTTATTCTTCTTTGGTCATCTAGCAGCTGCTGGATCGATTTCTCATAGTCCCTTACTATATTCAAAAAATCTGTTTTCATGGTCAGTAACAACAATTTTGTCTTCAGATTGGCTCATTCTGCTGCAAATACTTTCAACAGAGTTTTTAATCTCCTATATATTTGTTTGAAGCTGTTTCATGGCTTCCATTTCTTTCCTGTGCTGGGCATTCATGGCTTCCATCATGGTCCTGAGCTCATCTATATTTTTAATCTGTTTCTGTTCTAGAATTTCTAATCATGTCTTTCATTCTACTCACCATCTGTGTAGTTATCTGGGAAATTATTTTGGTTTTGAATTTTTCTAGAGTCTTATTTATTTGTTTTGTAAATTCCTGTGCTATCAGTTCAGGGTGTTCTGGTGGTAGATTATCAGATTTTTCCGTGTCTTTTCCCCAAGAATTTGCCTTTGTTGAACTGGAAGTCTGGGTTTGTGCCTTGCTTAGATGTCTTCTCATTTCTGTTTTTGTTGTTGGTACTGTTTTTGGTTTAATTCCTGGGTTGATGCTTCAATATTGCTTATTGTAAGTATGTTTGTTGCTTGTATTTAGAACCCTTATGGAATGATTGCTTCTTAGAGGTGTCTTCCAGATAGAGCTTGTTTTTATGTTTTGAGTTTCTAATGACTCTTAGGAAATCTCATTTTTAGCAGACCATGAAGGACAACTGATTAGATCAATCAAAACATCTTAGCCCAACTGATACAATCATCAATAAAAGTAGCATCGAGCATGGCTTAGAAAAGGACAGTCTGTGGTAGTTATTAATCTATCTCCTTTAACTGTGTGAATTAAATAAAAATTGAGGACCAGCCCAAAATATGTTTATAGTGAATAAACTCTTCAATATAGCAATTTTACCCTTGTGATGTGGACTTAGAAGGAGTTGGGGAGGGAGGCACAGATAGGTAGAAGGATTTGGAAAGGCTAGAAGTGTCCAGAGGTCACAGGAAGATCACATTAATTCTAGGAAACTATTGAACATAAGAAGAAAAGACAGAATGAAAGAACAAAGACAAGAACAGAACAATGTAATAAAATAGGGAAGCTATAAATAGTATTTACTTTACTTAAATACTAATGACAATTGAAAAAAGAGAGTAAAAGAATAAGAAAGAATAAAGAAATCTAAGATAAATAAATAAAAAGAAAAAAGAAGTTTAAATTAGGATATGAACAGGAACAGTAAGGGAGATGACCAAAAAGGTGGGAGAAAGAGCAAGTGAGAGATTGAAAGAGAAAGAAAGAAAAGAAAAGAAGAAAGAAGACTGAAAAAATGAATTTGAAAAGAGAAGAGAAAAAAATTAAAAATAAGAGAAAAAATAACTCTGAAAATGAAAAATTAAAATGAAGGGCCTACTTCAGGGCATGTCTCTGCTGTCACAATAGACAATGTGGGTAGCAAGTTGCAGATCTAGGTTAATTAGCGTCAGCAAGCCAGCGGCAGACCCCTCAGATTAGGGCTGAATTCTGGATTCAAGGCCCAAGCTGAGCTCACTGACCTCCTGCTGGGTTGAACTCTGCAACGGTCTACTGCAGATTCCAGTTTCCCTTCCCCTGAAGATAGTCCAGGTTCTGGTGGGTGGTAGTGATCCCTTCAGTTTATAAACTACAGTGGTCTGGTGTGCCTTTATTGCAGAGATTTTTTCTTTGCTTTTCCAGTGGGCTTTAATTTCCATCAAGAAGCCTGAGAGAGGCCTTCTTTCTGTGGTTCACTTCTCCTCTATCTTGTAGAGCTCAAAGCAATGTCCTTTATGACCCCTGCTCCTCTGTCATGTGAATCCAGGTATCTATGGGGTGAGGTAGCAGGGGTGAGGGGGTAGGGGTTGGGATGGGGAAGTGGGGGTGGGATGTGCTGCTGCTCCCTCATTGCTTAGCTCCTTGGCTCCTTCTTGGTGGTACAGGGGCAGTGCTACCCAATATCACATTTATTTACAAAAGGAAAAATGAGTTGACTGAATTGCTACAACCAGCAAAGGAGAAACTTGGCCTGTAAGAAACAAGAGGATTTTCATGTTCAGGCACCAATCCAACTTAATTAAAGATAATCAAACAAGCTACTAGTTATATTAAACAATAAAATCAGAGAGTAAGCCAAGGTCAAGTATCTAGAAACAAATGATTTTGAAGAAAAGCAACTTATTAGAAAGTAATAAAAACTGAGACAATAGAGTCTTACCTACATAATGATATATTATTAGCTAGAAAATTATCTTATCTATTTTGAACAAATTAATCTTATCCATTTCACTACCAATAAAACTGTCTCATAGAGATGTCTTGTAACATATCCAACTCACAAAACCAGCAGGTAAATGTTAGTGGGATTTGAACTTAGGTCAGTCTAAATACAAAACCTTCTCTATTCCACTTCATGGTCTAGGCTCTCTTCTGATTCCAATTTAAGCATGCCATGATAAGTGATTCTGAAAATCATTCTGGGACCCTAAATATGGAGTGGAACAGGACTGAACTTTGGTCTGTAGATCAAAGAACATTTCTGATATCAAGTAACAACCACAAACATAGCAATATACCATACATCATTCAGACGGTGACAGCAGGTGAAATGGGCAGTATCTTTATGATTCTGAAATGCAAACTGCCAGACATTCTCAGCAGAAAGCAACTAGTCCATAATGGATATTAAAAGAGAGGAAGGTGCTGAGCACTAGCATCTTGGACACCCTTTGCTCACTATTGTTATCTGTTTTTGCAGTTTCTCTGTAATTCTACCAAATTTACTGTTTCCTATAAATCAGAGCACCATGGGACAGAGCTTCATGTGTTTGATCCCAAATACTAGGTTGTAGTAATAGCATTGCAGTTTATAGAAAAAGCCAAGGAATTGATGAATCTGAAATCAGTGACCTATGAATATTTTATCAAGCACCAATATGACCATCTGAGATTGTGATCAGTCCTAAGTTACCACAGTGTTATTTCAGCCCAGCACCTTTCTCATTGCATTTTGTACACCTCCACTCTTCACATGATCAATCATGTGACACTTGCTACCTCTTTGCTATTCTTTAAGCCACACCACCACCACCTCATTGAAGAATTGACAACAGAATATTTGGAGCTTAGTGTAAAATAAAAGCATGAGGCCTTTTGCTATAAAATTACAAAGAATTTTAGTGATTGTATAGCAGTAAATTAGAAATCATGTGGTCCTGAAATGGGCCTGGTGTGACCACACATGTCACATTTGGCCCCATGGCCTTTGAACTTGGCATTCCTATACCTAGATGCTCCTCCAGTTCATTTGGTATCTGTTTATCAGAAGGTCTCCCCTAAATACATTACTTAAAGAGATTCAGAACTGTCCTCTTTTCTTTACTCTGAATTAGCTTCATAAGACCCAATCACTTTTTAGATGTCTTTTTAAAAAATTATCTTGCTTCTCCTCACTGGAATGCAAGGCCCAAGGGAGCAGGAACTTTGTCCTATTTATTGCAGTGTTCCTAGTGTCTAGAACAGCACTTGGCACATATTATGTATTTCACAATATTTGCTGAATGGATGATTAAATAAATTCCATTGTTTTGGTCAATGAAAGTCAAATAACCTTGTATATTATTTTATTTTTCCTTTTACAAATATGCTTATGCTTCTTATACTTAAAATAAATATTACATTTTCTACCTCTTTTCTAAAAAGTATTTACAGTGCTGCATCATTTATAGAGACAAAGCTACATAATGAATAGGTAAAGTAAAAAGGAACATTGTAAACCCTGGAGAGTCTTGCCTTACAGAGCCTTGTAGAATCAATATTTTCAGGAAAGTCCTGTTTTGCAAGACATATGCAGTTTTATAACCTTCTACTTCAACTTGTATTTATAATTTGAAGAAAAGAAGGTCTCCAGTCTCTACATGGAAAACAAACTTTGGTTGCTGTTTTGTGTATCATGCACAGGAAGCTAATATCCTCTCCCCATCACCAGTGTTTTCATTTGATTCCATTCCTTCCTAGCTGCCTTCCTCACCTGAGAGATGGAAGAAGAGAAGGATGGAGAACAAGCCACAGTAGACTGAGGAAAGATAGGCATTTAATCTAAGATACATCATTTTCTCTTTCTATAGAAGTTATTTGCTAATCTTCTAATAAAGACCTCATCAAGGTGCCAAAAGAAAAACAAAGAAATTATTTAGATAACCCCAGTGACCGTGTCTGTGACTTTTCACATCAGATTTCAATGACAGGCTCATTCAGCTTATCTGGCATGACCTCCATTAAATAAAACTCATGTAAATAGTTTTCAAACCTTTCATCACTTGATGTTTACATATTGATTTCTTTGTAGTATTCCTGACCCTTAATTTGAAAACTAGCATTAGGATTTTATCATACTGGAATTTTTTCTTTCCCTTTCTCAGAATTCTGTCATTTTTTGTTTTGCCCACAGAGTAGTCCTCTTGACTCTTGAGTTTTATAATGCTTTGGTGTGTCATCTAACCTTTTTTTTTTCCCTTGCTATAGTAGCCTTTTAAAACTTCTCAATGTAATATGCCTTTTCCAAAAGTTTATTTTTATTTTCATTAGTACCTGTTTGTAGTACATAATGATTATATTAATCACGGGGAGTTGGTGGATGTACATAACATACTTTATGCTTTTTACATGCTCGACCCCCATGGACTCCTATTTCCATTTGCAAAAGATCTACCTCCTTTTTCCTATTATTTATCTTTTATTTTGCTCTTTTATTTATATTTTTGGTTTCTCATATAAGAAAAGCCCTGCAGTATTTAAGCTTGTGTGTCTGATTTATTTCACAACATTTTGGTCTCAAGGTATGTTCACTTTTCTACAAATAAAACAAATGTATCCTTCTTTATAGCAGAGTAGTACTTCATTGTGTTCTAAAAACATTTTATCCCTTCATCTGATGATGAACATATAGGCCACTGATTTTCATAGTGGTCTTACTAGTTTACATGCCCATCAACAATGTAAAATGGTTCCTTTTTCCCTGCAGTCATGCTGTTATGTGCTATTGTTTGATTTCTTGATGATAGCCATTCTTTCTGGAGTAAGGTGGAATCTCAATGTTGTTTCAATGTTCATTTCTCTAATGAGCAGAGGTGTTGTATATATTTTCATGTATTTATTGGCAATTTGTATGTCTTCAAAGGTGGATTTAATAATTTCAATCTTCAGCTTGAAGTCTTGGATTGTGATACTCCTTGCCTTGCCCTTGGTCAGAATTATTTTTTCTGTTCTGGATCTTATTGAGTTCTGTATGAATTTTAGGAATTTTTTTCTAGTTCTGTTAGGAATGCTGTTGGCGGTTTGCTTGTGATTGCATTAAATTTATATATCAGCTTGGGAAGTACAGGAGACCAGCTTGAAACTGCACTGGGTGGGCTTTAGATATTATTGATTTGCTTATGCATTCAGCTATTGACTAAAATTATGAGTCACTCCAAGGCTTAAGTGTGGATTGCTAATTGACTGGTGTACTAAGATAAACTTCCCTATCATGATAGTCACAATTGAGGTCTCAGTGGTGGATGAGGTTGTGATGTCTCTAATGACAAGGAAACACCACAGCTGGGAAATTACGACTCTGTACAACCATTGCGAAAGATCAAATGTTAGCTAAAGATAATGCAGTTGGCTTGTTAGGTATGACCTGTAATATAGCACAGGTGGCTTGTTAACTGTTACCTGTCCTTAACAAGAATACATAGTTACACCCCTTTTACAGCCTGGCTCATTAATGTATTAGTTCTGCTGTTCTTTACATCTGCCTTCATGCCCCCTTGCTATGTGGTATAATCATAAATACTGGCTAGTTCAGAGCTCACAGTCTTAGCCATGAAAGAATTATCAGGTCATTAGCTAGGAGAGAGATAAAATAAATTCCCAGCCCCCCAAGTAATAAACTATTGTTTGTTATTATTTATTCCTTGCTCTTTTTATATCATTCTTTCAATCCCTGCTGTGCCTCACTGAAGTAACTGGGCATCCCCAGGTAACTGGTTGGACTATCACACCAACAACGAAGTATTGTCATTTAACAACATTGGGTCTGCCTATCCTGGGGATGTTTTTCCATTTTCTGGTGTCCTCTTCAATTTCCCTTTTCAAAGTACTATAGTTTTCATTGTACTACAACTTTCACTTTCTTGGTTATGTTAATTCCTAAGTATTTAATATTTCTTGAAGCAATTACAAATAGTATTATTTTCCTTATTCCTTTCTTAGGAGTTCATTATTGATATACAGCAGTGCTACTAATTTCTGTGCATTGATTTCATATCCAGCTACCTTGATGACATTGTTTATTAGTTCTACGATTCTTTTTTATGTAATTTATTGGGTCTTCTATATAAAGGGTCATGTCAAAAGAATATTTTGACTCCTTTCTTTCCTGTGTGTACCACTCTATTTCTTTCTCTTGCCTCACTGAGTACTATATTAAACAGAAGTGGCAATAGTGGTCATTCTTGTCTTGTTCCTGGTTAATCTTTCCCCTTTCCCCTTTTAATATGATATTGTAAGTAGTTTGGTAAGAAATCAAGTCCATTGTTTCTTCAGCTGTCTTCACTACAGCTATTTACACTTTTGCTAATGCAGCAAAGTTGGCAATTTAGGGCACAGTCTCTGAGCCTCTTAAAGTGGATCCAAATACAAGGCCACCAAAAGAATATAATGCTCAGTGAGGTCAATGATTTACTTTTGAGTTTTATGTTTCTAATCTGAAATTGGGAAATAGTGCCTGTCTCATAGAGTTGCAATACTTTAGTAAATCAATACATGCACAGTGTTTAGAGCACTCCCTAATATATGTGAAGTCTCCAGTAAGAACTGTTAAAATATATGCTGGAGGTCTAAATTAAAATTTTTTACATGAAGAGGCACATTCCCATCAATTCCCCTCAAAAATGCTCTCCATTTTGAACATACTTATCCCATTGTTCTTAACACTTTCTGAAGTAGTTCTGGAACTCATTTGTATCTTTATGAGGTATGATAAAAAATACAGTGAATGCTGTTTTAAATATCATCCAAAAGTATAGACTACTGGCAAAAACATTACACTTGTCTTCACCTTACTCATGGGATTTACCACCCTGCAACTTCTGACTGTCCCCTAAAGTCAAAACGACCATGAAAGGTAAATGTTTTGAGTCAGTTCTGGACATCAAGACAGCTACAACCATGCAACTACAGAAATTAAAGGGAGCTTCCAGAACTGCTTTAAAAAGTGGCATGACAGGATAAGTGTTTCTGAAGTATGAAATATTTTGAGGGAAGTGATGGCAATGTGACTTTTCCTGTAATTTTTAAAAACTTTTAAACATTTGCTAAGTTTTTTATCATGTCTTATTTTTATTGATTCAACACATACAAGAAATGTTTTACCTTTTTGACTCAGTGCCAGGCGTCATGCTAAATTTTGACAATAAAGAAATTATCAAGATAGAGTCTTCCGCTTAGAGCATTCAAGTCTACTGGTAGATCATAAAAGATATTGCTCAGGAGAGGGGTATTCATACTTAGACAACACTCCAGATGTTGGACAGTAATCTAAGACCACTACTTTACTTAATCTTTAATGAGTAGTTATGTAACAAGCTGTAGGTCTCTCAACCCTATGCTTTCCTAATGATTCCATGATTCTTGTCACTCTACTTGTCCTCTTGCAATGTGATTTTTCTCAATCTCCAATCAAGAAATGATGTGTGTTTTTGGTACTTTGAATTTGGTCTAGGCTTGTGACTTGGCTTGGCCAAGAGAATAGAGGTGAAAAAATACAGTGGGACCTGCAGACTTAGACCTAAAGGGGAATTTAGCATGATGCCTCTTACATATTGGGCTTACTTTGTCTTTTGATTCCACCTCACCCCACAAAGAATGGCTGCTATCAAGAAATCAACCAATAACAAGTGTTGGCAGGGTTGTGGGGAGAAAGGAACCCTTCTCCATTGTTGGTGGGAGTGCATACTGGGGCAACCACTATGGAAATCAATACAGAGATACCTCAAAGAGCTGGGATGAGAGGTTCCATTTGACCCAGCCATTCCTCTGCTGGGTATCTTTCCAAAAGAATTAAAAGAATCATACCACAGGGATATATGCACACCCGTGTTTATAGTAGCACAGTTTGTAATAGCTAAAACTTGGAAACAGCCCATTTCCTCATCAGTAGGAGACTGGATAAAGAAGATGTGGTTTTTCTATATAATGGGATACTACCCAGCCATAAAGAATGAGAAGTTAGACTCATTCATAGGAAAATAGATACATATTGAGGATATACTCCTAAGTGAAATAAATAAGTCACACATGTGTAAATACTGAGTAGTTTCTCTGGTATGAAAAACTATAATGGTACATAAGATCCTAATGGTATAATTGACAATGTGAAATAGTAAGAAAAGGGCTAAAGGTGTAGGGGAAATGGGAAGGGTAGGGGAAATGTAATAAGGTAAAAGAAAAAATGGAAAAAAAGTATTTGTAAATAGGGAAGGGAGGAGGCAGTGAATGGAGGGCAGGGATAAGGGAAAAAATGAGAACCAAGTCCTGTCACGTAAAGGTACAATATCCCAATAATGAATGTAACTGTACTGTATACCTAAAATGTACCAATAAACTCAGAGAAAAAAAAGAGGCCACATTGAGTGATCTGTTTTTCCCCACACATAGTTTGTGTAAGTATATTTTATAATGTTCACAAAATAATAAAATCATATTTCTCAGAACATATGCACATCATGAAATGATATACAGTGTATATGACTGAATTATTTCAGGATGGTTTGTTTAAATGGCTATAAATACCTGGAGCAGGCTTTGAAGCTTCCATTTTTACTCTCTTTGATGCTAGCCACCATGTATAAAGCCTGAAATAAATCATGGAATTAAGGAAGGCGATGTGGAGAAAGTTAAGTTCCAACTTCTCCCCTTCTTACCAAGGTCTCAGGTATATGGGTGAAGCCACTGCCTTAAGCCTTCTTGTATAGTTTAGCTAATGGTTGAACGGCCATATGAAAGGAGTCCCAGCAGAATAACCTAGATAATTTACAGAATTATAGTTACTTTTTAAATTCACCACATTTTGAGATAATTTTATATGTGGCAATAGATAACAGAAACAACCACAATGAACTAATGCTTCTCGGAAGTTAAAGTAGTTAGGTCCTTGGTTTATTGCTTGTTAGTGTATACTAATTATTAACCATTAACCAAGCACTTCTTACATACCTGGCAATTTAATGTGCTGTTTTGTTTAGTCCTCATGATAATGCCATATGGCTGGTAATTTAGAAGATGATAAAGCTAAGCTTCAGAAATTCTAGGCAGCTGACTTTCCGCTTCACAGGTAATACCGTCATGGCCAATTGTGAAGTGTAATGTTACCATCTGACTTTGGGTTTTCTCCAACATTTTCTCTCTATGGAAATGGTGTCTAACATATCTCACTAATTCTAGTCTTTCCTCTTTCTGGCAAGTCCAATCAATCTTCACTGAAACCAATGTTATTAAATAAATATGTATAGGATCCTTTGACTCAACTACTTAACATCTTTATTATGGCATCTATAGGATCATCTGATTCACTTTTATAAATGCTCCACTATGGGATAAAGTCTTTGACATCTAAAGCCTCTCTTCTTGTTTTTCCAGCTCCATCTCTCAGCATCTACTTTACGTATTTTTCTCTTTCTACAATCACCAAGGTTTGCTAAGCCTGATCTTGTGTGGCCCCTGCCCGCCTCTTCACAAAGCCTTCAGTCAGGAACACTGTTTCCCCACCCAAGCATCTCCATTCACCTCTCAAACCTTAGCTCAAGCTTTACTTTGACTATGAAGCATCATTACCTACTCTCCCCAGACACCATTGACCACTCCCACCCTAGAGCCCCTCACTGAAAATACACACTTTCCTAGCAGGGTCTTAGTAACACTTCTTGTTCCAAGCCAGTTTTTATCAACCAGAGCTCCTTAATCTTTAATTTTTCCTGTGCTCCCAACACCTGGTCTGGGCTGAGCCTTAATGAGAGAAGTTCTGCAAGAAATGGAAGAATCGAGACTCATCAAGGGTCAGTTACATTGCCAGTGACCTTGGATGCTGTGATTGTTAAGTAAAGTATCTGCTACTTGATGCCCCTGAGTATCCTCATCCATCTAGAGCCACCCTTTCCTCTATCATCTAAAATTTAAAGTCTCAATCTCTCATTCTCGTTCTATGGAAAGCCCAAAACCACTTTCCTTTTCCTTATACTCCTCACCCCTGTAAGTATATGTGAAATTTCAAGGAATGTAGATGAGGCAGAAGCTCCCAGTTTCCTTGAACATCTACTGCTCCCCAATTTCCTGCATATCCTAACAGTCATGCAACTGTCTTCTTTCTGTGCTGCTTCACTCTGGATAGAGTCTGTCCTATTTTTTATTCTCTCAAAACAGTTTAAACTAAGGCTGTGATGATTGGATTTTTTTAATAGATAATATTTTCACACTCTGCATAGTTTGTAATATATGAAATGGTATAGAGTAGAAATTCTTGCTCCTGGCTCTGTTGTCACTTGCCTTATTTCATCTCTTTTCTCGTCCTAGGTAGTTACTTGATTAGCTTCTTTTGATATCCATCTAGGTTAATTTATGCAAGTATAACACAATGAGAATCTGGAAAAATTTCTTTCTATTGCACTGTTGGCAAAAACTATGAAAATATTCTTCTGGGATCCACCTTCAAATCTGTTCTGTCATCTGCTTGCTATGGGGCTTTACATAGAACAATATTTTTATTCCCACAGAGATTATTTCCACAGTGATTTTGTTTTGGTAGAAAAAGGTAATAATACAAGATTTGAGAAGCACATTTTTATAAATTATGAGACCAGATTGTGGGCTTGCCCTGGAAATCATGAGACCAAGGTCTCTCTAACTATTCTAGCCACCCTTAACCCTTAAGACCAGAGACTTCCTCTGGGACAGTAGACTCTTAGTATTGTTTAGGGTGCCAGGCAGGACTAGAGATAAAGAACTAATGGATAACTCAAGGTCGACTCTTATCCACCACTATCCTGACACAGAGGGTGCGTCACTGGTCACGTTCTCAGGGCTCTTGATTCCTACCATTTTACTGGGTCCCTCTTGAGACCCCCCCCCTTTCTGTCGTTTTAGTTCTGATCCAAGTTGTTTCATCCTCTTCCACAGCTTTTCCCCACCCTCGGCCTCTCCGAAAACTCCTAATTTCTTTTTGGTTTATACATGAAGCAATTCAACTTTGAGGGTGTCGTATGAGAGGTACTCCTTTGGGAATTCTAAGAAGAAATTCAGAGTCTTTTGAGCAGCATTTAACTTAGGCAAGCAAGCTATGTTGTACTAATTTGCATGAAGATAAGAAGCATCAGAGCACCCCCCATTAAGATTAATGATAGGTCCACTTATTGGGCTCAGCATCTAACAAAACATCTCACCTTTTTGGAGTACACAAAATATGTGTGTATATAAGTTGTTCCCTATATTGGTTTTCATAGCAAAGACAATTAGTGCACCCAGATATTTCAGGTGTTCTACATTGCATCCTAACTTGTAGCTTGTTGGAGACCATATGACTTGTTCTGAAACAATGAACTATGAGCAGGAGTGTGTCTCTTCTGGACTGAGGCAGTAGCTTCTTTGCCTCTTGGCTTAAATCAAGTGTAGTCAGAGACTATTAGGAGTCAGTTGCCTTCTTTTACTCCTTTCTTTCTTTGCAGTAGAGATAAAATGTTCCAAGTGGCATAGCTACAAGATATAGGAGGGCTTGACCCATACTGGACTATGAGTGAAAACTTTTATTGTGATAGGCCATCAGTATTTTTCAGATATTTTATTAGCATTTAATTGCATATCTATACTACTTGAGTCAATATTTTTGGATACAGACTAAACCTAAAATCTTCAAAACAATAATATGCATATATATCATTAAGGACATTCAAATATGTTTCCATATTCTACATGAATTACACTTTGAAAACCTTTGCAATTGCTTATACATTTGGTAGTCTCATGGGCGAATATACAAATTTGCATTCCTGTTCTCAAAGATAGCATGGACATTAAATATTAAATATAAGCCTGTATTCTGTATCCCTTTCATTTACTTCAAGTTCTTTTCATCCAGATACAGGTGGAATGTCTTGATTAGCCAACTTTCAGGTATCTTTAGATCCTCCCCAAAACAGCTATGTAAAATTCTGGTATGACGTTTATTTTCTGAAGTTTCTCAAGGTATATTTAAAAATCCCTTTCTGTTTGTTTCAAGGGAAGTGGAATTAACTTAGAAGCTTTCTATTTAGCCTGTCTAAAGTTTCTAATGACCAGCCCAATTTTCTGTCATTCAACAGAGACACATGTCAGGCCCAACTCTGGATGTTCTGGTACCTCTTCTCTCACCAGCTTGCTGCTGTCTCATGCAGTGCACATTTCAACTGACATTTCAATCTCCAGGACTATCACACAGTTTTGCTAGTTTTCTAGGACTCTACAACAGAATATAAATTGAGTAGCTTGTTGTCTCCCAATCTTGAGGCTCAAAATCTGAGATAAATTGTCAACAGTTCAGTTCTTCCTCAGAAGACACTAGGGAATGATGTACCCCAGGTTTCTTTCCCAGCCTCTAGTGGATCCTTGGCTGATGGAAGCCTATTTCTGTCTTCAGGAAGCATTATCCCTATGTGGTGTCTGGGTTCAAGATTTTCCCTTTTTATTAGAGTATCTATCATATTAAATCATTATAGTTTAACTAATTATATCTATGACAAACTTATTTCCAAATAAGATTACATTCTGATGTACTAGGACTTCAGTGTATGAATTTTAAAGCATACAATTCAATCCATAACAATTGTTGGTGTAATCATATAACTATAATTGTTAACAACTGAATCCTTGGAATTAGATTTGTTTGTGTTAGAATCCCATTCTTTGGCCACTTGAACCTACATTTCTTTGTTTCTCAAATAGGGTCATTGACCTCGTAGGGTTGTTTTGATACTTGAATAGTACATATGTAACAGGATGCTAGAGTAGATATCCTTTTGTCTCACTTTTGACTGTGATTTCAAAGACTGAAAAAAAAAATTGTAAAGTGCCTCCATATTCTAAAGTGAGTTGATAGACTACTCATGCTCAATGAATTTAAAGCTATTTCGGTTGGTTCCATACATACTCAACCACCCTATCTTTGACAAAGGAGCCAAAAACCTGCACTGGAAGAAAGACAGCCTTTTCAATAAATGGTGCTGGAAAAACTGGCTCTCCACATGCTGAAGATTCAAACTAGATCCATATATTTCACCATGCACTAACCTAAAATAAAAAAGGATCAAAGATCTAAATATTAAAACAGAAACACTAAACCTGCTGGAAGAGATAATAGGTAGAACAGTTGAGGACATAGGAGTATGCAAAGACTTCATCAACAAAACCCAGATTATGGGAAATACTACAGAGAATCAACAACTAGGACCTCAACTTATTAAAAAGCTTTTACACAGGAAGAGAAACCACCAACAGAGTGAAGAGACAATCCACAGAGTGAGAAAATTTTTTTCACCAGCTATTCAGATAAAGGTCTATTATCTAGAATATATAAAGAATTCAAAAAAAAAAACAGACACCCCCCCAACTTAAAGAGCCAATGCAAAAATGGGCATCTTAAATAAAAAGAAATTTCTCAGATAAAGAATTAGAAATGGCAAATAAATAAATGAAAAAATATTCAAAAGCACCAGTCATTTGAGGGATGCAAATAAAAACAACACTGAGATTCCATCTTACTCTAGAAAGAATGGCTGCTATCAAGAAATCAGCCAATAACAAATGCTGTAGGAAAAAGGAACCCTTCTCCACTGTACATGGGAGTGTAGACTAGTGCAACCACTGTGGAAATTTCTCAAAAAACTAAAACTAGAGTTCCATTTGATCCAGCTATATCGCTTCTTAGTATCTTTCCCAAATAATTAAAAATATCATACTACAGTGATATACACACACCCATGTTTATAGCAGCACAGTTTTATAGCAGCTAAATCTTGGAAACAGCCCACGTGCCCATCAACTGATGGGTGGATAAAAAAGATGTAAGGATATATATATATATATACACACACACACATACACATATGTAATATATATATATTACACAGTACTACGATGCCATAAAGAAGTATGAGCTTCAGACATTGATAGCTAAATGGATAGACCTTGAGGCCATAATCTTAAGTGAAACACACTGGGCACACATGTTTAAATACCATATTGTTTCTCTGGTGTGAGAAACTGAATGTGGAAATAAGGACTGAGATGCATAATGGATGGTGGTAAATGGGAAGAAAGTGTTCAAATGGGAAAGGACACAAGGGAGGAGAGAGGGAGAGAGGAAGTAAAGGACAAGAAAACAAGTGAAAATAGAAGGAAAAAATGGAAACTAAGCTGTTACACAGAGGTAGGCAATGGGGTAAAATAAAATAAAAAACATGAAGCTAGTTGGGTTGGAATATGCAATCATCATTTTTAGTGATAAAGGAATCAAGACTGATGAGGTCAGGGAATTTTTTTTGTTTTTCCTGAAGAAGGTTGTTCTGCTACCCATTGTGTGGAGAGAGAAGTGCTCTCCCCTCACATCAGGTCAGGTGACAGGAACCCCATGGAGAGCTTGAGGGAAGTAGGAAGTGATGTTTGACTCAAGCCCGGGAAGATCAAGGTGGCTGCCTAAGCCTGGCAGTTGCCTGCTTCGTCACTGCAGGGGCTCAAATGTTTCCCGAGGGTAGCAGAGCAGTGGTGAGGAAGTTTTCCTATGTGTCCTGAGTGCGGGTCTGATAAAGTGAGCCTGGAGCTATTACAAAAGGCTGAACCCAGGAGGGCTTGCTGCCAAGCTGGATCTCAGCTGAAAGAAGATGGAGCCCACCATCAGAATTGACGCGGAGGCACTGCACCTGCCTTGCAAGCACAAGGTCCTGAGTTTGATCCCTGGTACAAGAAACAAACAAACAAAAAACTGACACTGAGGGGCACTCATCACTGGCCAGTGTGGAAAAGGGTCATAAACAGAAAACACAGAGAGGGCTTCTCTGAGGAACCTATGTTGTAAGGGCAGATTAGAAGGATATAAACTAAAATCCAGTGCAAGACAAGGATGACTAACACCGTAAAATCATCACATGCTTATCTGTGGCTGATAGTTGTAAGATCATCACATGCTTACCCCATACCACGTACTTGGGAAAATGTGCCCTATTGGCTACTTGAACTTTGTAAATGTGTCATTCACATGCTGACCTTGTCCCCTTCCCCTAAGCAAAGTCTAAGACTCTGACTGATCTAGCTCACACCAATCAACAAGACCCCTGTAAGTATGGGCACCTCCCATACTCACTGGCATCCCAAGTGGGATGCCCCTATCTTGCAGCAACACTCTAACACTAAGATAGCTTCTCTTCTGCTTTCCCTGTGTATTCTACACCTCAAATAAACTTTTGCCTTGCACTTTACCAGTCTTGACTCCCTCTCTTCCCACTAAGAACCCCCCACTTCTTCATTCTTCACTGAAGTGAGGGCAAGGACCCGAGGAAAGGTGGAGTGTCACTCAGAGACCCCCACCGGATACAACCATGTCTGCACTGCAGCATGACGTCCCAGAGCAATGGGACTTGGCAGAAGACTCTTAAGGCTCGATTATCTCCAGACCAGTTTAGAGAATTCCTCCGACCTAGTTTTACTCCTTCTCAGTTGTATTTCATCCCCAGGGAATCTTGAGGCAGTCCTGTGGGAGAGAGGACATTGCAAGGAGGGAAAGGAGGACAGATAAGGAGATGTATCTTATAGAGATCCTGAGCAGAAGCCAGCCTCGTCCTCTTCATCATCAGGCTTTGCAGTCCAAAGGGAGCTCAGGTGGGAGGTCTTTGTAGGATTTAAAGTGGATGAGAACATTGGGTTATGTCATTCTGACTTGGACTAGACATTTTAATGACTAAAATTGCATCATTCTGTGGGGCCAAAATAAATTAGAAGATGATTTATGATCTGAGAGGAACCAAAAGGGCAATGATACCTGCCTCTTTCATTCATGGGAAGGGGCCAAAGCTACCCACAGGTTTTAATAGGACGAGAAAAATAAAAAACATTGTCTTCCATTAGCATCTCACTTTATTTACCCTGGCAGAAAGTCAATACTCAGAAAAAGTTGCTATTAATCTGATAAAACTGGTAATAATTTTAGTTACCATGTTGACTGAAGGAAGCTGTACCATTTTTTTTGATGATGTCAATGTATAGTTCCAGCATACAGACTGTAAAACAGTCTGTAAGCTAAGCTCCAGAAAAAACTACCAGGAGAAAACTATCTGATTTGTTAGACGAGCTATCGGCTCAGCCATGGTCATAAGTGTGTAAAATCTCCAATATTAAAGAGAAAAAGGATGCTCAATTCTTTCAAAGTATAATCACAAACCTTACCAGGCAAATCCTCTGAAAACAAGTTGTACATGTCCTACAATGGGAGCTGGATTGCTAGATGGCAGGATATCCTGTTTGGGTTGTATGTGATGTGTACTAAGCCCTGTTGACTTTGTAGTGTTAGTTCTTATAGTGACTTGTCACACCTTTAAGATGTCTGGCTATGTAATAGCCACATCACCACATCAACGTCTAGATAAATACTTTATAAGGCAATTTCAGTGGTACTTTAGTCTAATAAGATAAAAGACTTTATACTACACAACTGGATAAAAAGTAAAACACCAGGAAACTGGTGGCATACTTGTTTGCAAGAAAAGTTTTCTAACATCTCAATAGCTGAGGAACTAAAAGAGTCACCTATGGTAGTTATGTTTATATCCACGTGCCATTTTCAACATGGGGGGAAGGAATAAGGGAGGTAAATATGAATATCCTGGGAAGGGTAAAGAAAGGAGAGTGTGAGACAGGGCAACCTCCTTTGGTGGAAGTCAAACAACACACTCTCACAATTTTTCTTTCACAATATCTAAAGCTGCCTGTGTTGGAATTTCTCAAAACTACCCTCTAGATCTGGTGATTTGATGAAAGGATGAACAGAGTTTAGCATAAGTTTGGACTCACAGCTAAGATTTAATACTATGAAAAATACAAAGAAGATCAGAAAGAGGAGTAGCTACATGGCATGAATTCAGGAGGAAACCAGGTACATGTTCCTGAGCATTCTTTCAGTAGTGTGGTTTAATTCCTTAAATAATGAATTATGACATCTCATGCAAAGAATTCTCTACTGAGATAGCTCACTGCAGACTTACTGCCCAACATTTTTAATCTTTGACTCACCACATTAGAACCTCTGCCTGCCATATACCAAAGCTCAAGACTCTCAGAAGGAAAGCAGTGTTCAGCATAAACCAAGCTGCCTGCTCAAGCATCCTAGCCATAGTGGGCCACACCTGTTACTAAGGCAAAGTCTTATATCGATGTAAGGAAGTTTTACCCATCCAGCTTTCCAGATGCTAGTCAAGGGCTGACCTTACAAGGTGGCCTCTTTAAGGATAGAGGGAAAGTTTGTTGCACTAATTCTTCTCTGCACACAACAAAGTTTCCTCATTTCAGCATGCATAGAAAAGAATGACAGTTATGCTAATCTCATTTGAGCTAACTAATCTATATCATAGATAGGTTGATTAGCTTGTTGAAAGTCTTACCTAGTTAGTTGACTGGAATAGTTCAACAGACTGTATGAGGTGTGATGAAAAATATAAGGAAGGTTTACATTTATTACAGTAAAAGGAACATCGCCATTAACGTCCTTCAAAATATTTCCCCTCACTTGGAATGCACTTATTCAATTGCTCTTGATACTTTCTGAAACAGTTTTGAAAGTCTCATTTTGTATCTTTAAATGCCCTGTTGTGGTTGCCTTGATGTCTTGAATGAATTCAAATCATTTACCATTCAGGGTCATTTTGACTTTAGGGAAGAGCCAGAAATTGCAGGATGCCACAATTACTGAATAAGGTGGATGGTACACATTTTAATTTATTTTGGTACCGGGAATTGAACTCAGGACATCACACATGCCAGGCAGATGCTGTGCTAGTGAGCTACATCCATGGGCCCACTTTATAATGTTTTTATGAGCCTGCCTTTCTGTTGGATGTACTCACCAGCAGCCTTCACCATATTTTTTAATCACACCTCACAAGAACACTCCTGAGAGAGAATTTTCAGAACTGCTTCACAAAGCGGGAGAACGATGGGATAAGTGGGTCTGAAGTGAGGGAGAGTATTTCGGGTGGGTTATGGCAGTGTCGCTGGAGAATGCATTCACCTTGAGACCACAATGTTTTTTTTAAAATTAATTTTATTGATACTTTTAAAGTATACAATATAGTGCCATTCATCATTGGAAATTTGCACCTTTACATAATCCATCTCGGGTCTTATTTTTTTCCCTATTTCCCCGCCCTCCCTTCAACCCTCCATCCCTCCCTATTTAAAAAGATGTTTTTTCCATTTTTTCATTTTCTCATATTAATTTCATTCCCTTCTTTTTCCCCTACCTCTCCCATTTCCCCTTCCCCTTTGCTCCTCTTCTTCCTCTTTCACATTATCTAATATACCTTTTAGTCCTTATTTACACTTTTAGTTCCTCATACCAGAGAGACTATTCAGTATGTACACATGTGTGTCCTATTTATTTCTTTTTTTTACCATTAAGTTTATTGGTACATGTAGAGCAAACAATACAATTACATTTATCATTGGGATCTTGCACCTTCGCACGATACGTCTTGGTTCTTAGTTTTGCCCCATAGCCCTGCTCACCTGCTTCACCCTTCCTTATTTACAAAGACTTTGTTCCCATTTTTCCCTCTTTTCACATTTTTTCTTTTCCCCTCCCCTTACCACTTCCCCTTTAGCCATTTTCTTCCTGTTTTACACTATTAGTGATACCATTTTAACTTTATTTACACTTTTAGTTTTTCACCAGAGAAACTATCAGTATTTGCTCACGTTTATCCTATTTATTTCACTTGAGTATAACCTCAGTGTGCATCCATTTAGCTATAAATGTCACTAGTCTCTCATTGTTTATGATTGAGTAGTACTCCATTTTCTAGAAAAGCCACATCTTCTTTATCCAGTCTCCAGTTGATGGGCACTTGGGCTGCTTCCAAGTCTTAGCTATTATGAATTGTGCTGCTATAAATATGAGTGCGCATATATCACTGTGGTATGGTTCTTTTAATTCTGTGGGGAAGATGCCCAGCAGGGGAATAGCTGGGTCAAATGGGACTTCCAATCCTAGTTCTTTGAGGCATCTCCATACTGTTGTCCACAGTGGTTACACCAGTCTACACTCCCACCAGCAGTGGAGCAGGGTTCCTCTTTCCCCACCGCCCCACCAACATTTGTTATTGGTTGATTTCACAACAGCAGACATTCTTTCTGAGGTGAGGTGAAATATCAGAGTTGTTTTCATTTGTATGTCTTGAATGACCAGAGATGTTGAACATTTTTTCATGTGTTTATTTACAATTTCTACTTCTTTGTCTAAGAAATGTCTGTTCATTTATCATTTTTGGATTGCACTTTAAATTTGGATGGGTTTTAAAATTTGGGAGATCTGATTTTTTTTTAAGTTCTTTATATATTCTAGGTAGTATCCCTTTGTCTGAGGAACAGCTGGTGAATATTTTTTCCCACACTGTGTGTTGTCTCTTCACACTGTTGGTGGTTTCTCTTGCTGTGCATAAGCTTTTTAATATAAAGACATCCCACTTGTTGATTGTTTGTGCTAGTTCAAAGGCCACTGATATTTTGTTCATAAAATCTTTTCCTAGGCCAATGTCTTCAAGAGTTCTAGCTAAGCTCTTCTCCAGCTGGTTTAGTGTTTCTGTTTTAGTATTTAGATCTTTAATCTATTTTTATTTTAGCTTAGTGCATGGTGAGAGATACAGATCTAGTTTTAATCTTTGGCAAGTTGAAACCCAGTTTTTCCAGCACCATTTATTAAAGTGGCTGTCTTACTTCCAGTGAGTGTGTTTGGCTCCTTTGTCCAAGATGAGGTGGTTGAGTGTGTCTGGAGTTGTTTCTGCAACTTCTAGTATGTTCCATTGGTCCTTGAGTCTGTTTCTTTGCCAGTACCATGCTGTTTTTATTACAGTAGCTTTGTAGTATAATTTCAAGTTGGGGATTGTGATACCCCCTACCTTATCTTTATTTCCTAGAATTGCTTTTGCTATTCTAGGTTTGAGACCATAATGTTAAGTGAAATAAATCAGACACACAAGCTTAACTATCTCAAGGTTTCTCTTACATGAGAAAGCCAAATTATAAATAAATAACAAAATAAAAGACAGACAATATGAAGTAGGGAGAGAGATCTTTCTCAAATGAAAAGAAGATGAAGAGATGGAGGGAGGAAGGAGGTGAAGAAAGGAATTAAGATGATTATGTACATGTACCAACTCCATGCAAGGAATGTACACATAATTTACTACAAACATTTACTAATAAACAAATTAAACATTCACTATATAGTTTGATCACCCCTTGTAGATCTGGGGCCTCAATCTGGCTTGTTATGGTTTGGATCTTGAATGTTCTTCCCGTGTGCTTAGAGACTGCACTTTTGGAAGGTGATTAGATCATAGGGGTTTATAGCTAAATGTGCTATTGGAGGTGAGGCCTGAGCAGAAGAGATGGGTAAATGGGAGCGTATATCTCACTCCTGTGCTCCTTTCTTCTCTCTCTGCTTCCTGGCTGCCCTGTTGTGAATAGCTTTCCTCCACAGAAGCCTCTCTGATTGTGGCCTTTTTCCCTTGGGGCTGGCCAGTCACACATGGATGAGACTTCTGAAACTGTGAGCCAAAGTAAACCTGTCCTTTAACAGCTGTGGTGTAGAATAATGTGTTTCATTGACAAAGAGACTAAGATGTGGGTGTTGATTTCTTGGTCCTTCTCCACTTTGTGTTTGCTGAAGTTGCCATCTTGCCAGGACAGCTTCTTCTTACAACATTAGCACCTGGGGTAAGATGGCTGGATGTGCCTGGCCCAAAGCTGTCTATGCAGATTTACCAGATGGATGTCTTGGACTTTCTTACAGCATGGTAGTCTCAGACACTTGCCTACCTGATGGCAGCTTCCCCCACAGCAAGGATTCTAAGAGAGCCAAGACAACTCCTAGAATATCACTGCTATCATAGTCTGTTAAGCAAGTGACTAAATCAAACCAAATTTAGAGCAAGGGGAATTAGCCTCAACAACAGGAATAACAAAAAATTTGCAATTATTTTTAATATGTTACAAAAATAGTCTACCTATATACAGATTATATAAAAAAAAATATATATATTATAGTTATCTACTTTTCATGCTTCAGCTCTTCCTGCACTGACTGCATGTTCCTTAAGGGAAGAACTTAGTCTACTTCAACTTCTAACTCCCTATTATATTCAGCATTATGCTATACATTCAGCTATTATTTGTTGAATAATGAAATATGATTAAATGCTTACTTCATACCAAGCTCTTTATTTTTCATTCCTCATTGAGTTTATTGGTACATTTTAGGTATACAGTACAGTTACATTCATCATTGGGATCTTGTACCTTTACATGACAGGTCTTGGTTCTCATTTTTTCCCTTTGTTCATGCCCTCCCTTAACCCCTTTACAAACACTTTATTTCCATTTTTGCATTTTCTCCTATTCTCCCCTTATTAGCTTTCCCCTACCCTTCCCACTTTCCCTACACCATTAGCCCCTTTCTTCCTATTTCACATTGTCCATCATATCATTAGGATCTTATGTACTATTATAGTTAATTCACACCAGAGAAACTATTCAGTATTTACACATGTGTGACTTATTTATTTCACTTAGGAGTATATCCTCAATATGTATCAATTTTCCTCTGAATGAATATAATTTCTCATTCTTTATGGCTGAGTAATATTCCATTTTATAGCAAAACCACATCTTCTTTATCCAGTTTCCAATGGATGGGCAAATGGGCTGTTTCCAAGTTTTAGCTATTACAAACTGTGCCGCTATAAACATGGGTGCACATACTTCTCTGTGATATGATTCTTTTAGTTCTTTTGGAAAGATACCTAGAGAGGGATGGCTGGGTCAAATGGAACCTCTAGTCTCAGCTCTTTGAGGTATCTCCATATTGATTTCCACAGTGGTTGCACCAGTCTGCACTCTCACCAACAATGGAGAAAGGTTCCTTTCTCCCCACAACCCCGCCAACATTTGTTATTGTGTGATTTCTTGATAGCAGCCATTCTTTGTGGGGTGAGGTGGAATCTCAGTGTTGTTTTCATCTGCATCTCTCAAATGACCAGTGATGTGGAAAATTTTTCATATATTTACTTGCTGCTTTTACTTCTTTGTCTGAGAAATATCTGTTCACTTCAGATGCCCATTTTTGAATCAGGTCTTCCAAGCTCTTTAAATACATTAATATTTTCAATGCCTTGTGAGGTAGGGATTATTACTGTTCCCATTTTTAGAAAAGGAAAGTGAAGCACAGAGGGGTTAAGTAATTTGCCTAAGGCATATAGTCAGTGCCAGGATCTGAACTCAGAGTCACTCCTGAGCATCTCCTAAGTCATCATACTCAGCTGATTTCACCATGAGCTGGGCTTTGTATGAAAAGGAATTTCCAAGGAATCCAAATTATGCTGCTGAGCTGTGCAAAAAGTTAGAGAGGGCTTAAGAGCATGAAGCCTTTTATTTTCCTTTTTTATTTTATGAGAAAAACAGGGAAAGATGTATGAAAAGAAGGATAAAGAATGGTAATAGTCCCAAAAAGCATTCTAGCTGGTGAAATTGTGTAATGCCATCTTGAATATTATATGTTCACAAGACGTTTGTGATCTTGAAAAGCTGCTGTTTTAAATCTCTGAAAACAAAGGGAGAGACAAAGAAAATAACTCAGAAATGAAAGAAAACGTATATGTTATATGGGCTCTGGGTTTTATTTGATTCTGAACAATTGATCACTTTTATTTTTAAAATCATAGGTGCTAAAACATAAATCTAAGTAAAATGCTTGGCTCCTGGTAGATGTTTCATTGAAACATAGTTAAGATTAGGAACTTTTCCTTTGAAACAGTAAAGGTGAGCACTACAAAGGGAGCAGTATATATAGAAGATCCTTCCCTAGGAAGTAGCTGTTTCTGGTTGGAAATGATTGAAGGAGAGTGCAGAGTATCTGAAAGGACAGGGAAGAGGGGGCAGAAGAGAATCACAAATTACAGAAGACAATAATGAGGAGGGATAAGTTAAACCATGACAGCTATCAACAGAAAGTTTCCCCCATGATGGTAATAGGTATACACGACTATCAGGACAGATTCCACTCTAGGTAGTGAAAACTAAAGGATGATAAAGTCTGATGCAAGTTGGAAATTTAATTCTCACAGGAAAATCTGGAGATTAATGACAATTCCATGGTTTGGGGGAACCACCTTGCTATCCTGTTGCTCTGTACTATGGGCTGACACAAGCCTGTTTGGTTCTATATGACTCTTAGAATCATTTTGGTAGAGAGCAACAGAATTGAGATGAAAGTATTAGCTGTCTCTCCAAACTTACTACAAGGTTAAATGGCAAGCAAGACCCAGAACAAATTCTGCCACAATAGCAGATGTTCATTAAAAAAACAAAAAAATAAACATTTGTTTACTAATGTTTCAGTCATTGTTTGGTGACTTTGCTGTCACCAAGATGCAAAAGACATCATTCACAATTTAAAGAAGGAGAAATTTATTTTGACTCATGGTTTTTAGAGGTTTCAGCCCATACTGTGCTGGCTCCAAGGCAGGAAGGGCACGGTAGAAAAGAATCTGACAGATGAAAGCTGCTCACATCGTGGCAGCCAGGAAGCAAGGCAAGACAGAAGAAGCCAGGTAGGGAGATACAGCCTTCCAGGCCATACCCTCAGTGGCCTACCTCTTCCACACTGACCTGCTCACAGCAAGTCAGTTATATTGCCCCATGATTCATTCACCTTTAATAGCCTTGCCTCTGAGTGCTTGAGAATTTTGGGGGTTATTCTTGGTCTAAATCATAACAAGAAGCAAGCATGGGAATAGCTGACATATTCTATTATTTCATTTAAATGAGAAATTAGCTCTTACTCCTCTAGTTTCCAGGCTTTCCGTCATAAAAATTTCAACTAAGGCAGGCATTAGAATATTCTAGAAGCAGAAATCTGTTATTATGTAGTCAGTATCAGGCAAAGAAAAAGTCCCTAAAACTAAAGTTAGGAAACCCAGACATTTACAGATTAAGCTAAAGGCACCATTTCCACCTATACCTATAGGTGCAGGCCATAGGTCTCACTGATGTTTTTTCTTTATTTATACAAGGATGGAGGGGAGTGTCTCTAAAATATTTTAGAGAATAATTTAAATATCTTTAATTTAGCCAATCAAAGTTTCTTTTAGCATTATTATTTTAGTACACTGTTAATTTTATTCACCCTTAAAAGCCTATTTCTGAAATTTGCTGAGAATATTAGCAGGATCCAGTTTTGATCCAAATATAAATGATAGGACTAGAGTAGTTCCTTCTACAATATAGGCTTTTTCTACTGGAATAATGATACTAACTCTGGAGTGTAAAGTTTCAGGTGAAATTTTAGATGACTACACCTGAACTGTAAAAATACAACTAGGACAAATAAAACATCTTGATTTATTTAATTTAATTGTCATCTTCAAAACATGGCTTGTACACATACTTCTACTTTCATCTTATTAGTTGGAACTTGGTAATATGGCCATAACCAGCTTTCAATACAGTGGGGAAATGAAGCCTTTATTGGTGGAAGCTATATGCCCAAGGATATACTATTATCAAGGAGAAAGAGAGCAGGGGACACTTTGTGAAGCTCTGGAGGATTTCCTGTGCAGAGAAGAAACTCGCCGTAGTTGCTCAACACTTTCACTGCACTGTAATGAGGACATGCTACCCCACCCTTAGACTGGGACACTTTCCAGGTATGAGAAACAGTGCCATGTCTTCCCAGAAATCGGTCAGAATTGTGGTCATGGATTAATGGAAGGTAGATATGTGACAGCAAAAATTCTTCCATCAGTTTCATCCTGTTTTAGGTTATGTTAGGGTCTCCCCACTAAATGCTAGTCCATGGACTGGAAATGTCAGTGCATGCACAGAGCTGGTTAGATGCATTTTTAACGAGATTGCCAGATAATTCCCATATGTAGTTAAGTTTCAGAAGCACTGTTCTTGTAGCATGCTTTCTCTTCTCTCAAAATACAACTACCCAAATGTTCTGTAACTGGGGCTGAAGTTTCCTCCAGCAGGCTAACTTGGACCTGGAGTACAGAAGTAAGTCTGTGTAGAGTTCATGAACAAATGGTACATTGTAGTTTAGATAATAAATTACTGAACATTTCATATAGATTAGTTTTTAAAATCTCATACAAAAAGCAATTAATATGGTTTGGGGGTCTGTGGGAAGTGAATAACTAGAAGAATATACTAAAAGTGAATCTAATTGGACAGTAAAACTTTGACAAATTTTTTTGTTCAACTTTGTCATACTTTTCAAAAAATTTTTTGAACATGAACTATTTCAAAGTGGAAAAATATTCTGACTACATATTTGTCTTAGCTTTCAAAATCAGTTTGGTAGCTGAATAAAAAAAAATCTCTTACTAATCTGGGAAAGAACAGGGATGGCACAGGACTGTTATAACCCACCCAAGAAAATCTTTTGCCTTTGCCATAGTAAACTGCTTATTCATAGGAGATGGACTGTGTTTGTTTCACAATAATAATATGAAGTGCTTACTTTTGCAACTCAAAAAAACTTAATATAATTTCCAAACTGCTTTAAAAGTGTTTTCATATTGAAAGTTGGCACAAAAGTTTAATAAAATTTTCTTCTGGTAATTGAAATGATTTAATTCAACCACATATATTGGACAGCTGAAGGTTACTCAATTCTGAATCTGTTTTTTTCACTTTGGAGGGAACGTACGAAGGAATTAAGAGCAATATTACTTGACTTTTGGAACTCATTTTGGAGGGCTATTTTAATTTATTTGATAATTCATTTTCAAAATTAGATCTTAAATGTGTTGAGGGCTGGGGGTTTGGCTCAGTGGTTGTGCCACCTGCCTCGCAAGCTCAAGGGCCAGAGTTCGATCCCCAGTACCAAAAGTAAATAAATAAATAAATAAATAAATAAATAAATAAATAAATAAATAAATGTGTTGAAATCATTTTGTTCTAGTTGGACATTTTTATAATTCTCTACAAGTTTCTAAAACACATGATATATGTGATCCAATTGATACAGAAATAAACTTAACTTCAAAGGTCAAGATGCAAATAGAGGGCCTCCTTTCACAATAGCAAATGTGTACAAACATTAAAGGCCATGGGTCTTTCTCCTACTCCTTCTAGGAAAAGATGAAGAAGGATAAGTGAAGACAGCAGAAGGAAAATAAGTTTCCCTAATCAGTTGCTGGCAAGAACTCTTGTAGGAGAGCTTGCAACAGAAATTGCCTGCCTGATGTTGACTCTTGAAACAAATTTCTGAAAAGTAAATTTTTGTTCTAGTAGTAGGAATTGGTTAAAATCACTAAAAGCAGCCAAGAATTAGTGAGGGATATTCTATCAGAGAATTTGCAAAGCAGAACTTCTAATTCTCTAGTATTTTATTTTGTGTATTAAATGGTGATTGGCATATATGTTAATTTACATACCTAGATTTGTTAATCATTAATCCTCTTTTTAGAAACAAAAACATGCAAATCAAAAAACAAAGAATGCACTTTTAGGTTGCAAAGACTACAAACCCACTCAAATTAGCTTAGAAAGATTTCTTTCAATGTTATGGATATCGTAGCATTCCATGCAGGTGGACCATAAACAACTTAGAAACCTGTTCAAAACCAAGATATATTGTCCTCTCTCCTTCTCACTTTAACTCAGCTTCTTTTCCCACATGTGCAGCACTTAGTCTCCCCAAAGATCAATTTCATTTGCTTCCTTATCATTTTGCAAATAGCTTCCTTGGCCACTAAGATGAATGACTTTGTATTATAGTTCTCACACCTGACTAGTAGCAATCTCTATATTTTATAGCTTGAATTTATGATGGAGAGAATGCATCATTAATGCATTGGTATGG
This sequence comes from Fukomys damarensis, assembly GCF_012274545.1. Taxonomy (NCBI): domain Eukaryota; kingdom Metazoa; phylum Chordata; class Mammalia; order Rodentia; family Bathyergidae; genus Fukomys; species Fukomys damarensis. The sequence goes on from NW_022900916.1 coordinate 57,582,207, forward strand.
ATCTCTGTTCTAGTTAAGACACATGAATCAGTGGCTTTTCATCAACCAGTAGATTAGCTGCCTGTGTGGGGCAGATATTTTGCCCTGTCAGGATGGCTGGGGTAGGGGAAGTGCATGTGATGTGCTTGGCTGCCTGTTGTTTTTTCTTTTTCTTTTTTCTCATTGAGTTTATCAGTACATTTTAAGTATGCAGTACAGTTACATTCATCATTGGGATTTTGTACTTTTACATGACAGGTCTTGTTTCTCATTTTTTCCCCTTGTCCCTGCCCTCCCTTCACCCCTTCCTCCCTTTCCTTTTTACAAATACTTTAATTCCATTTTTTAAATTTTCTCATTTTTTCCCATTATTTCCTTTCCTCTACCCTTCCAACTTTCCTTACACCTTTAGCCATTTTCTTCCTATTTCACATTGTCAATTATATCATTAGGATCTTATGTACAGTTATAGATTTTCACACCAGAGAAACTATTCAGTATTTACACATGTGCGATTTATTTATTTCACTTAAGAGTATAGCCTCAATATGCATCCATTTTCCTATGAATGACTCTAATTTATCATTCTTTATGGCTGATTAGTATTCCATTTTATAGAAAAACCATATCTTCTTTATCCAGTCCCCAACTGATGGGCAAATGGGCTGTTTCCAAGTTCTAGCTATTATGAACTGTGCCGCTATAAACATAGGTGTGTATATATCCCTGTGGTATGATTCCTTTAATTCTTTGGAAAGATACCAAGCAGAGGGATGGCTGGGTCAAATGGAACCTCTAATCCTAGTTCTTTGAAGTATCTCCATATTGATTTCCATAGTGGTTGCACCAGTCTGCATGCCCACCAACAATGGAGAAGAAGGGTTCCTTTCTCCCCACAGCCCTGCCAACATTTGCTATTGTTTGATTTCTTGATAGCAGCCATTCTTTCTGGAGTGAAGTGGAATCTCAGCGTTGTTTTCATCTGTATCTCTTGAATGACCAGTGATGTGGAACATTCTTCACATATTTACTTGATGTTTTTACTTCTTTCTCTGAGAAATGTCTGTTCATTTCAGATGGCCCTTTTTGAACAGGGTCTTTATATATGGGGGGGCTGATTTTTTTGAGTTCTTTATATATTCTAGATAATAGTCCTTTGTCTAAGGAGCAGCTTTTGAACATTTTTCCCACATTTCCTATCTTTATGCTTTTATTTCTTTCTCTTGTCTAATTGCTGTGGCTAGTGTTTCCAGAACTGTATTGAAGAGGAGTGGTGCTAGTGGGCATCCTTGTCTTGTACCTGATTTTAAGGTGAAGGTTTTCAGTTTTTGGCCATTTACTATGATGTTGACTATTGTTTTTTCATAGATAGACTTTATTAATTTGAGATATAGACCATCTATTCCAATTTTTTGCAGGGTTTTTATCATGAATGGGTGTTGAATTTTGTCAAATGCTTTTTCTGCATTTATTGTGATGATCATATGGTTTTTGTCCTTGACTCTGTTAATGTAGTGTATTACATTTATTGATTTATGTACATTGAACCAACCTTGCATTCCTGGAATAAATCTGACTTGTTCAGAGTGTATGATCTTCTTGGTGACCCTCTGTATTCTGTTTGCTAGTATCATATTAAGGATTTTTGCATTTATGTTCATTAGTAGATTGGCCTCTATTTCTCTTTTTTAGTTGGGTCTTTCCCTGGTTTGGGAAAAAGTAACACTTGCTTCCAGGAATGAATTTGGAAGTATTGCTTCCCTTTCAATTTCATTGAAAAGTTTAAAGAGTCCTGGCAGTAGTTCTTCTCTAAATGTCTTGTAAAATTCAGTGGTGATTCCATCAGGACCAAGGCTTTTCTTCATTGGTAATCTTTTAGTTACATTTTCAATTTCACTGATTGTATTTGAGGCATTTAATTATTTTTTTATCTTTTTCATTCAACTTTGGTGATTTATAAGTATCTAGAAATCTGTCAATTTCTTCTGTTTTCCATCTTATTAGAGTACAGGTTCTCAAAGTAAGTATTGATGATCCTCTGGATTTCTGTTGGATCTGTTGTGACTTTACCTTTTTCATTTCTAATTGCATGGATCTGAGCCTTTTCTTTCTTTTTTGACAAGGTTAGCTAAGGGTTCATCAATTTTATTTATTCTTTCAAAAAACCAACTGTTCAATTCATTGATTTTTTTTGTATCATTTTCTTAGTTTCCATTGAATTGATTTCTGCTCTAATCTTCCTCTCTTATTCCAGCTTTGGGTTTTTCTTGCTCTTCTTTTCTAGGAGTCTAAGATTCATCATTAGATTGATTATTTGAGCTCGCTCTGTATTCCTAATGTGGGCATTCAGTGTTATGAATTTTCTACAAAGAACTGTTTTCAATGTGTCCCACAGATTCCTGTATGCTGTACTGGCATTTTCATTTATTTGCAAAAACTGTCCAATTTCTTCTTTAATTTCCTCTGTGACCCATTGATCTTTCAGGAGGGTGTTGTTCAGTTTCCATGTGTTTGTGAAGTTCTTACGGTTTCTTATGCTATTGATCTCCAGCTTAATTGCACTATGATCCAATCATATACAGGGGATGACTTTGATTCCTTTGAATTTATTCAAACCTGTTCTATGAGCTAGTATGTGGTCTATCTTGGAGCCATGTGCATTGGCTGCCTGTTCTCATGGGCACACCTTCTTCAGATGGATAAATAAGGCAATTATGCTACTGAAGGTGACCCTGAAAAGCTCAAATGTATAAAGTGTATGAAGCTACAGAAGAAAATGCACATGAAATAATTATGTAACTTAAGCAGCCCAATTAATCATATGAAAATAAGTAAATATCAAATACAAAGAATCACATATAATCTTCACTGACCTAAGAAAGTATTTGACAATGTGGGGTGTTGGAATGCTTATGCTATTCATATTGTCAGGTATGTCAAAAATATTAATGGAAAACAGGTTGTGTGCCTTGATTAATTAGTTACATACTAAAATTAACACATTGCCAAAGAATTCTAGTTCAATTTGGTTGATGAAATGGATGCTCATGAGCAAAAATATAAAGAGAATGAAATAAAATAAATGCAATGAAAGGAATGGGAGGGATAATTTGTAGTCAGGAGATTTCAGGAATATCTGAGAAGCTTATCAGTATTGATGGAGTGTAGTAGAGAAATCCATAATCAAGGGCATACAGTGGAGAAGACCATCCAGCTCTGGAGAGGATCTGGACTTTTGCACAGCAAATAAAGTTGAGGATGAGTTTTAGAAATTAGATTGAAAGGGCTTGCAGACAGTCATGTTATTCAGCTTTCCATCCCTGTGATAAAATATCTGACATGAGCAATTTCTAGGAGGAAAGTTTATTTTGGTTCACAGTTTCTAAGGTTTTAGTTCATGATTGGTTGGCTCTGTTGCTTTGGATTTACAGCAGCACAGTATATCATAGGAGTATGTGCTTGAGATGGCTTGTTTTTCTCTGGTGGCCAGGGAGTGGGGGCTGGGGCAGGGTCCCAATAGCCCCCCCAAGGACCTGCCTACAACAATTTAAATTTCTTTAATGAGATTGTACCTTCTAAGGGTTCTACTACCACCCAAGGGAACCACAGGCTGTAGTGAAGCCTTTAGCACACGGGTCTTTGAAAGATTCCAGATTTAAAATCGAATAGTCATTTATCCCAGGCCCCAAATTGGGGGGGTGAGTAATCTTAAGAAACTGCCTAGGAAGAATAGGGAAGATGACAAGGAAACATATTTATATAGCAAGTACCTCTTAGTTATGACATGAAAGGGTTACAAGAGTTGCAGCTGGCTTGTACCTGTATACATTCTAAGAAACCTGCTTGTGCAGCTTGTAGAAAGTCTTTATATTACCATACTCTAAAAATTATTTTCATATTGGCATAATTTCTAGTTTATAAAAAAAGTTGGAAGAAAGGTCCAAAAAATTTCCATGTACAGCATACCCAGTATATCCTTTCTCTCCTTCTCTGTCTTTGTCTCTCTCTTTCTCTCTCTCTGATATGTTTTCTCTACATAGACACATAGGTAAAGAGGTAAAGAGAGAGAGATGGAAAGATCCATCCACACACACATTATATATAATGTAATTTTTCTGAACTATTTGAGAGTCAATTGTAGATATGATGCTCTTTTATTTATAGATACTCAGATATGTCTTTATTCCTTCCTTGCTTCCTTCCTTCTTCCCCCCCACCCCTCTTTCTCTCTGCAGTTTTGTTTGTTTTTTCAGTACTGGGTAATGAGGATTGGACTCAGGACTTTTACACTGAGCTACATTCCCTGCCCTGCACCTCAACTCATTTTTGTGGGTGTGTGTGTGTGTGTGTGTGTGTTACTGGAAATCAAACCCAGAACCTTTACACTTAGCTCAGTCCCCAGCCCTTTTTTACTTTTTAAATTTGAAACAGAGTCTTACTAAGTTGCTCAGTTGCCTAGGAACTTCTGATCCTCATGCCTGAGCCCCTCAGAGTGTGGGGATTAAAGGCATGACCCACTACAACTGGCTTTAAATGTGTATTTCTTAAAAATTTCTGTCATATAACTACTAGAAAAAACATCAAAATCAATAAATTAACATTGATAAAATACTATTGTTTAATTATAGAATTTATTTGGATTTTGCTAATTATTATTAAAAACATATTTTAACAAAGGATTTTCCAGGGCTAGTGGAAGAATACTAGCCTGGTAAAATAAAACCATAGATTCAGTACCCAGCACCACACACATGCAGAAAGAAGTAAAAAAAGAAATTTCTACATTACATTGCACTCAATTGCTTATCTCTTTAATCTCTTTGAATGAGGACCAAGAGTCACGTCTCACTATTTGTGCTTCATAGAACTGACACTGGAGAATTCCTTGTCAATTATTTTGTAGAATTTCTCAGTATAGGTATGTCTAATGTTTTCTTCTTTTCATAATTAAATTCAACTTATTTACCTTTGGCAGAAATATCACAGAAAAATTTTTTTTTCTCAGTGTATATCTCATCAGGAGGCACATTGTGTTAATTTGTTTCATCATTGTCTTACTCTTAATGTGAACAACATCCAGAGGTCACTAAATATCAGATGAAAGTCTCCTACATGAAAGAAAAACCCAAAATAACCAACAGGAAAAAATTGTAATGTCAAAGAAAAGAAATAATTTAGGGAAAATAAATATACTTTTAAAAAGGAGAAAGTTTCCAATTGGTGACTTTGGAGATTTGAGAAGCCATTGTACACATAAAACATGATAATTTCTGCCAGGAAGAGTATTGCTCTTAGAAAATAAATTGGAATTATAGAACCAAAAATAAAGATAAGGATTTAGAGATGAATTCAAGGAATTCACCCAGGAAATCGAACAATAAGAAAGAGAGATATGAGAAATAAGACACAAAAGACATAGCAGACCCATACAGGGTACTACATTAGGATTGGATTTCACTACATACAGAAAAAAAAAATTCACAAAGTGATCCAAGATTTGCAAGACAGAATTTTCTCATTTATATAAAATAAAAAGGAAATTCCAAAGTGGTAAGGTGATTTCAGTTGATTCACCAGAAACACCACAGTCTTACCTTCCATTTTACTACCTACCAAATGATTTCTGCTTTCACAGACACTTCATAGTACAAGATTGAGTCAGAGTAGGGTGGGGCATACTTGCTGGGAAGGGTGTGACTTGTCATTCACAGAGATCCAGCAGACATGCCCAAACCCTGAACCTGGAATCAATCAGAAAGTGCTACTTGCAATTATTATCATGAGAAATCAAGCAAGTTTTTGATAGGACAGTTTAGATCTAATATTAGCCTGAGGATTGGAACTTACAAAAGATGGCCACAATTAAGTTCTTGGACATTGTGTTCTCTCTTTTACAGTAGTGTGCTCTCACCCTGTAGAGTGCATTTCCTTTTCTGCTTTTAAAAAATTTTTATTAAATTTATTGGTACATATTAGGTATAAATACAGTTATGTTCATCATTAGGATCTTGTACCTACACATGACTTAACAGGTTTTTATTTTCCCCACTCCCCTGCCCTCCCCTTAGACCCTCAAGTCTTTCCTGCTTACAAAGACAATGTTTCCATGTTTTGTCCTTTTCACATATTTTTTCTTTTCCCTTTTTATCTTTCTCTTACCTCTCCTACTTTCTCTACTCTTTTAGACTTTTCTTCCTATACACAGGAATCTATGGGATACAATGAAAGAAATTTTATGTACTCTAATAGAGTGGAAAACACAGAAGAAATGGACAGATTCTAGATACATATGAATTACCAAAGTTGAATGAAGAAGATATAAAAATTCTAAACACCCCAGTTACAATCAGTGACATTGAAAACATATATCACTGTGGTATGATTCTTTTAATTCTTAGGGAAAGATGCCCAGAAGGGATAGCTGGATCAAATGGGACTTCTAATCCTAGTTCCTTGAGGTATCTCCATACTGATTTCCACAATTGTTGCACCAGTCTGTACTCCCATAAGCAGTGGAGAAGGGCTCCTCTTTCTCCACCAGCACTTGTTACTGGTTGATTTTGTGACAGCAGACATTTTTTCTGGGGTCAGGTAGAATCTCAGTCTTGTTTTCATTTGTATCTCTTGAATGACCAGTGATGTTGAACATTTTTTCATATGTTTATTTGCAATTTCTACTTCTTTATCTGAGAAATGTCTATTCATTCCAGATGCCCATTTTTGGATTGTGTCTTTAAATTTGGGAGGTCTGATTTTTTAAAGTTTTTTATATATTCTAGATAGTAGACTTTTGTGTAAGGAACAGCTGGTGAAAATTTTTTTCTCACATTGTAGGTTGTCTCTTCACACTGTTGGTTTCTCTTGCTGTGCACAAGCTTTTTAATATAAAGACATCCCACTTGATGATTGTGCTAGTTCACAGGCAACTGATATTTTGTTTATAAAATCGTTTCATAGGCCAATGTCTTTAAGAGTTCTACCTAACCTCTCCTCCAGCCAGTTTAGTGTTTGTTTTAATATTTAGATCTTTAATCCATTTTTATTTTAGTTTAGTGCATGGTGAGAGATATAGGTCTAGTTTTAATCTTTGGCAATTTGAAACTCAGTTTTTCCAGCACCATTTATTAAAGAGGCTGTCTTTTTAATTTTTTTTTTCCAGAGGCTATCTTTCTAATCTGTTCCTCAGGTTTGTTTCTTTGCTAGTACCAAGCTGTTTGTATCACAGTAGCTTTGTAGTATAGTTTCAAGTTTGGCATTGTGATACTCCCTATCTTGTCTTTATTACCTAGAATTGCTTTTGCTATTCTAGGTCTCTTCTTTTTCCAAATGATTATTTTGATTGTTTTCTCAAGGTCTGTGACATATGCTGATGGTATTTCAATTGGGATTGCATTGAATCTACATAGCAGTTTTGGAAGTATGCCATTTTCACTATGTTGATTCTTCCTACCCAGGAGCAAGGGATATCTTTCCATTTTCTGATATCCTCTTCATTTTTTATTTATTTATTTATTTATTTTTTTAGTGTGCTATAGTTTTCAGAGTGGAGGTCTTTGATTTCTTTCATTAGTTGGATTCCTTGGTATTTCAAATTTTGGGATGCTATTGTGAAAGAAATTGTTTTTCCCATTCTTTTCCTACTTTCAATAAATGTAAAACCTCACTACCTTTTGCACTTATCTTGACCAATTCTTTCTTCATAACAGAAAGAACCTAGGAAGCACTTCTAGAAGGAGACCCCAAATTCCAAGAACCTCAAAACCTGGTAACAAGATGGCTTCTAGAACTCAAATCATTGTATCTAAATCCAGACCAGAAAAAGTAGTTGTCAGAAGAATGGGGGGGGTCTAAAACTGTGACAACTGATTTAAGCAGCTTTCTAATAATTTTCCTCATATCACATTGACCAAACTAGCTGCAAGAAAAACTAAGAAAAGGAGTCTTTTATTCTGGGCAGCAATATGACCAAATAAAAAGGTCAGACTACTCAATAAGGACAGCATTACTGCTCTCCAGTTAGGATGCTGGCAGCTAATGCCAGGTGGTTTAATATATAACATAGTTTCCAAGCAGGAAGGAAATACAAATCATTAATTTTAATGTTTCTAACAAATAGCTAAGAGGACACATTTTCATACACATAGGCACAACAGTTTAAAATTTTAGTAAACAGTATAAATAAAGCATAATTACAGGCAAAAAGTGATGTAATGAATCTGTAAAAGATACTCAAACATGCTAAAAATTAGTAAATTTTCAATTAAAACAAAAATTAAATATTTCTCAGTGTTTAGAAAGTGTTGTTCATCAACTGTTAGAATAATATAAGCATATTCCTCTGTTTGGGATTAAATTTTGACAGTATTTATCAAAATATAAATATAGTAGTGTCTATTGATGCCTTAACAAAGTCATAAACTCAATGGCTTTTAAAACAAAAATATAAAGACACAACTGCAAATTTATTAACTTAAATTCTATAGGTCAGAAGGTTGGCATTGGTCTCATTAGACTAGAACTCAAATGTCATTAGGACTATGTTCCCTTTTGAGTGCTCTGTGATCCATTTGTAGCATCTAAATTTCTAGATTATAGAATCCATTTCTGGCTTATGCAGACCATTAGTGTAATTCAGTTCCTTGTTGATGTAAGTACAAATTCCTGACTGTTCTGATGGTTACTGGCTGGGGGGTGGTTCCAGCTTCTAGAGTCCACCTGCAGTCTGAGACACGTGGTCCCCTCTTCTAGCTTTGAGAACAGAGGTGGTGGCTTGAGTTCTTCTCACATTTCAATGTCCTTCTGCTTCAAATGAATCAGTTGGGAAAGCCCTCCTCTTTCAAGAACTCATATAATTACACCTCATACATACAGATAATCCAAGATAATTTTCCTGTCTGAAGGTCAGCAACTGTAATTATCCCTGTCAGTCCCTTTTGTCATATAAAACAATAAAGTCATAGGTTTTGAAGATTAACCATGGATGTCTGAGGGGATGAGGAACATTATTCTGTCTACTGCAGTGAAATATGCATTTCTTTTTACTCAGTAGTAAGACACATAGACATGACTTGCCTACCCTAAAATCTGGGAGATGGAGAAAGGCTTAATAACTGACATCAAACTTTGCAGCATCGTGACTTCTTAAGAAAACCTTGAAACAAGGTTTTCAAATTTCTATGGAAAATAATTTAAAATCCAGATTTCTATGCTTAGTCAAACTATTAGTAGAGAGAGGCATTTCAAATACTTGAGGATTAGAAATTCTATCTCTAACATACCCTTCCTTAAAAAGTTTCTTGAGGGTGGATTTCAGTAGCAAGTGTAATAAAAGCAAGAGGAATGGGGTGGTGGTAGGGTCGACTTAGGGAGCAGTCACTGGATCCCAGAAGACTTTAGAAATCAGCCTAAGGCAGCCTATATTACAGCAGGTGGACTAACGGCTCTGGATGGGAAATGTTCAGAAAATTCTGGCATGGGTTGTACTGATCCATCATTGAGAGCTTGAAAACTTGAGGATACAGTAGTGCCTCAGTTTTTGTTGCTAAATTACTCTGGGAGGCACAATATATAGCAAAACTGAGGACCAAACCAATCATTTTGGCTGGAATGTGTAAGGAGTCACCAGGTAACCCACACTGACAAGTTCTAGCTTGTGCGTCCAGTACCAAACAAAGGACAAACATGACACAAAATTTCTTCATCAAAATGCCTTGATATCAAATTCCAGGGTATTACTGCACAATCAAGTTGTAGAAGACATGGGAGGGAGTGTCCTCTTTTAAGCAATTGGTGACATGCAAATAAAAAAAAAAGAAACCAAAAATCCCAGAGTTTTGGAACCTGAACAAGGAATAGTTTCTTTTCCATATTCGCAGTCCTACCCCTGACATGGGGAAGCACAGTACTCTCCCACTAGCCTGGTCAAACTCAGACATGTTTGTATGTAGCGACTTTACACGGGAAGAGATCTTGAAGGGTGTGTCACAGATGGAATTTTGAGTGATTTGTTTTTCCTGTTGTTTATCTGCAGCTTCTAAATTTTCAAAAGTGACCATATACTCATTATGCAAGTGTAAGGAAAGCTACAGCAATATATTTTGGGGGTCAGGGCATGGATCATGAGCTTTGGAGATAGAAAATGGCTTCAAATTCTGATCTGTACTTGAAAAAGGGCAACGTCCATTGCTGTAAATTCCTTTAAGACCTACCTAGCAGGACTACATGAAAGACCAAAGAGAACTGAAAGGATCTTCTGGGCACACATTCAGGTTTGTTACATCCTCATGTGCAAAGCACTGTGCTAGGCACAGGAGGCTGAGAGAGGAACAAGACAGGGCCTGTACTGGAGATACTGCAAATTACAGTAGTAGTAGACTGCAGAGAGGCCAGGCTGTGTTCAGTGCAAACACAGTGTTCCCTGGCATCCCAGAAAATTGGCAGCTGCCCTCACCTGGAGAAGTTTAGTGAGACTTCTCAGAAGAGATGACCTCAGATGTGCTCTGAAAGACAGGTGGGAATAAGCTAGCTTGAGAGTGTGCAGAAGAAGGGCATTTGGCACAAGTGCCTACTGTGGGTATGCAGGATCATGGGCATCCAATGGCTGCCAGTGGCCTGAAGGCTGAGAGCTACAGGTCATGTGATCAGGGTTAGTGGATGGGATCCACGGTAGGAAGAGCTGTGCGCTCTACTAAAGGCCCAGAGGCAATGGACTAGACAGGAATAAAACTGAGATTATTTATGCTGGAGTTTAGAAAGTTATATGACCAAACTAAAAAGTCTCTCCTGCCCTATCTAATCAGATCCCTCTCTCTCTCCTCATTCTCTTTCACTGCTCTCTGCTTATTTCCTTCTTAGAACTTCCATTTATATTAAAGACTTGTTGGTTCATTTGCTTGTTTATGGTCTCTGCCATTTGAAGCAGAGAGTTTCATTCAGCAACACAGGGTCAACACCCTGTATCTACAGAGTAGTAGGCACTTGGTAATGATTTGTTATATAAATGAATATCCAGGGAAAAGTAGCAACTATGAAGATGGAACGAAGGGAAGGTTTGAGCAATGTTATGATGCAGACTACAAAAACTTGGGGACTGATAGAAAGAGTTTTGCTGGGGTGAGAGCTGAAGGGTAGTGAGCAGAAAAACACAGACTTCTAGAGTCTTATTGGGAAAACAACAAAACTTAGTGGCTAGAGAGTGAGTGTGTATAAAGTATGGTGGGTGGCCAGGGATAATAAGGAGGGTAACTTCTGCTATGGAGGTATTACAGCCTCAACTCACCCCATAGTTAGAATATTTCTGTCTTCTTGTTCTTGCACTGATTCCTGAACTTTGCTGTATTAGCAACTGGAAAGTTTGGGGAAATTTCCATAGCTGGGCCCTTCATTGTACTACATTTGGAGATAGAGGCAAAACAGGAGTAGTATCTTACAATTCTGAAACACTTGTCTTTCCTGGATGTTTGTCCTATGGGCTCCCAGATGAGTGACTTCTTTCCAGCCCCTTCGTGTAGAAACTCTGGATCAATGTTGCTCCACCTGCACTGAAAGCTAGCACTTGGCTTCTGTTCTTTATCTGAGCTGGGTTCTGGCACTGAAAACCCACTATCAATATTTGTTCCTGTCATTTACTGCGGCCCTGCATGTGTGTCACCTGGACCAATATTTGCATTTATACAAGGCTGCACTTTACAATGTTGTATGATATGCTTTGTTTCAAAAGTGTAAATAATTGTGGATGGCTTGAGTTTTCCTGTTTCTTTCTTTTTTTTTTTTTTTTGGTACTGGGGATTGAACTTGGGTCCTTGCGCTTGCAAGGCAGGCCACCGACTGCTGAGCTAAACCCTGACCCTCTTGTTTCATTTTTTAAAAATTAAATAATTGAATTTATTGGTACATTTTAGTGATACAGTACAGTTACATACATTGTTGGGATCTTGTACCTCTACATGACAGATCTTGGTTCTCATTTTTTCCCCTTGTCCCTGCCCTCCATTCACCCCCTCATCTCCTCCCCATTTACAAACACTTTATTTCCATCTTTTCATTATCTCACATTTTTTTCTTTTCCCTTATTACCCTTCCCCTACCCATCCCACCTTCCCTACACCTTTAGCCTCTTGCTTCCCATTTCACAATGTCAGTTATCTCATTAGGATCTTATGTACTATTACAGTTTATTCACACCAGAGAAACTATTCAGTATTTACACATGTGTGACTTATTTATTTCACTCAGGAGTATATCCTCAATATGTATCCATTTTCCTATGAATGAGTCTAATTTCTCATTCTTTATGGCTGAGTAGTATTCCATTTTATAGAAAAACCACATCTTCTTTATCCAGTTTCCAATTGAGGGGCAAATGGGCTGTTTCCAAGTTTTAGCTATTACAAACTGTGCCACTATAAACATGGTTGCGCATACTTCACTGTGATATGATTCTTTTAGTTCTTTTGGAAAGATACCTAGAGAGGGATGGCTGGGTTAAATGGAACCTCTAGTCCAGCTCTTTGAGGTATCTCCATATTGATTTGATAGTGGTTGCACCAGTTTGCACTTCCAACAACAATGAAGAAGGATTCCTTTCTCCCCACAACCCCACCAATATTTGTTATTGGTTGATTTCTTGATAGCAGCCATTCTTTGTGAGGTGAGGTGGAATCTCAGTGTTGTTTTCATCTGCATCTCTCGAATGACCAGTGATGTGGAACATTTTTTCATATATTTACTTGCTGCTTTTACTTCTTTGTCTGAGAAATGTCTGTTCATTTCAGATGCCCATTTTTGAAATGGGTCTGTATATTTGGGGGGGGTGATTGTTTTCAGTTCTTTATATATTCTAGATAATAGTCCTTTGTCTGAGGAGCAGCTGGTAAAATTTTTTCCCACATTATAGGTTGTCTTAGTTCTGTTGATGGTTTCTTTTGCAGTACAGAAGCTTTTTAATAAGATGAGATCCCAGTTTTTGATTCTTTCTGCTAGTTCCCGTGCTACTGAGGATTTGTTCATAGTCTTTTCCTATGCCAGTGTCTTCAAGAGTTCTGCCTAACTTGACTTCCAGCAAGTTTAGTGTTTCTGTTTTAATATTTAGATCTTTAATCCACTTGGATTTTAATTTAGTGCATGGTGACAGATAAGGGTCCAGTTTTAATCTGTGGCAGGTTGAAATCCAGTTTTTCCAACACCATTTATTGAAAAGGCTATCTTTCCTCCACTGAGGATGGTCAGCTCCTTTGTCAAAGAGGAGGTAGCTGAGTACATCTGCATTTGTTTTTGTGTCTTCCAATCTGTTCCACTGATCCTCAGGTTTGTTTCTTTGCCACTACCATGCTGTTTTTATCACAGTGGCTTTGTAGTATAGTTTCAAATTGGGAATTATTATACCCGCTACCATGTCCCTGTTTCCTAGGATGGCTTTTGCTATTCTAGTTCTCTTCTGGCTCCAAATGAATTTTTAGATTATTTTTTCTAGTTCTGTGAAATATAGTATTGGAATTTTAATTGGCATTGCATTGAATCTGTATAGCAGTTTTGGTAGTATGACCATTTTCACTACGTTGATTCTTCCTACCCAGGAGCAGGGGATATCTTTCCATTTTCTTATATTCTCTTTGATCTCTTTTTTCAGAGTGCTGTAGTTTTCAGTGTGGAGGTCTTTTGTTTCTTTTGTTAGATTGATTCCTAGACACTTCATTTTTTTGGATGCTATTGTTAAAGGAATTGTTGCCCTAATTTCTCTCTCAGTGAATATGTCATTTGTGTACAAGTAGGCTATTGATTTTTCAGTGCTAAGCTTGTATCCAGCTACTGTGCTGAAAGTGTCAGTTAAGTCTAGAAGTCTTTTGGTGGAGTTTTTTGGGTCTTCAATGTAGAGGATCATATCGTGAGCAAATAATGACAGCTTAACTTCTTCCTTTCCTATCTTTATTGCTTTAATTTCTTTCTCTTGTCTAATTGCTATGGCTAATGTTTCCAGAACTATACCAAAGAGGAGTGGTGATAGTGGGCATGCTTGTCTTGTTCCTGATTTTAACATGAAAGTTTTCAGTTTTTGGCCATTTAATATGATGTTGGCTGTTGTTTTTTCATAGCTAGCCTTTATTAAGTTGAGGTATAGACCATCTATTCCAATTTTTTGCAGGGTTTTTATCATGAATGGGTGTTGAATTATGTCAAATGCTTTTTCTGCATCTATTAAGAGTATCATATGGTTTTTGTCCTTAATTTTGTTAATATAGTGTATGGCATTTATTGACTTATATATGTTGAGCCTATCTTTGCATCCCTGGAATAAATCTGACTTGGTCAGGATGTATGATATTCTTGATGATCTTCTGTATTCTGTTTGCTAGTATCTTATTAAGGATTTTTGCATCTATATTCATTAAGGAGATTAGCCTGTAGTTCTCTTTTTTAGTTACATCTTTCCCTGGTTTGGGAATCAAACTGATACTTGCTTCCAGGAATAAATTTGGAAGTATAGCTTTCCTTTTAATTTAATTGAAAAGTTTGAAGAGTAAAGGCAATACTTCTTCTCTAAATATCTTGTAAAGTTCAGCAGTGAATCCATCAGGGCCTGGGCTTTTCTTTGTTAGTAAATTTTTAATTACATTTTCAATTTCACTGACTGTAATTGGGGTGTTTAAAATGTTTTTATCTTCTTTGTTCAACGTTGGTAATTCATAATTATCTAGAAATCTGAGCATTACTTCTGTGTTTTCCAATTTATTAGAGTACAGGTTCTCAATGTAGGTATTAATGATCCTCTGGATTTCTGTTGGATCTGTTGAGACTTCACCTTTTTCATTTGTGATTGCATGGATTTGAGACTTTTGTTTCCTTTTTTTTGATAAGATTAGCTAAGGGTTTATCAATTTTATTTATTCCTTCAAAAAACCAACTTTTTGTTTCATTTATTTTTTGTATCATTTTCTTAGTTTCCATGGCATTGATTTCTGCTCTAATCTTTATACTTTCCTCTCTTGTTTCAGATTTGGGTTTTTCTTGCTCTTGTTTTTCTACGAGTCTAAGATTTATCAGTAAGTTGTTTATTTCAGCTCACTCTGTTTTCCTACTGTGGGCATTCAGTGCTATGAATTTTCCATGTAGAACTGCTTTCATTGTGTCCCATAGATTCCTGTATGCTGTATTGGCATTTTCACTTATTTGTAAAAACTGTCTGATTCTTCTTTAATTTCCTCTGTGATCCATTGATTGTTGAGGAGAGTGTTGTTCAATTTCCATGTGTTTGTGAAGTTCCTATGGTTTCTTGAGCTATTGATCTCCAGCTTGATTGCACTATGATCTGGTAATATATAGGGGATAACTTCAATTCTTTTGCATTTATTCAGACTTGTTCTGTGAGCTACTATGTGATCTATCTTGGAGAATGACCCATGTGCAGCTGAAAAGAATGTATATTCTGATTCTCTGGGGTGGAGTACTCTATAGACATCTATTAAGTCCATGTGTTCCAAAGCTTGGTTCAGTTCTATTATTTCATTGTTGATTTTCTGCCTAGATGATTTGTCTATTTGTGATAGTGGGATATTTAAATTCCCCACTACAATTGTATTAGTCCTTATTTGGTTTTCCATGTTACTTAATATTTGTTTTATATAGTTGGGGG
Source organism: Fukomys damarensis (assembly GCF_012274545.1). NCBI lineage: Eukaryota > Metazoa > Chordata > Mammalia > Rodentia > Bathyergidae > Fukomys > Fukomys damarensis. Next base: position 57,597,814 of record NW_022900916.1, read on the forward strand.
CATTAACTTTTGGTGCATATATGTTTATGATTGTCATCTCTTCGTCTTGAATCGTTCCATTTACAAGGATGTAGTGGCTTTCTTTGTCTTTCTTAATGAGTTTTGGTTTGACATATTACTTGTCTGAGAATAAGATTGCTACCCCTGCATTTTTCTGGGCTCCTATCATATGGAGAATTATTCTCCATCCTTTTACTTTCAGTCTATGGGCTTCTTTTTGCACTAGGTGTGTTTCTTTCTTCTTTTCTTTTTCTTTCTTTTTTTTTTCCTGTTTGTTTTTTTGAGACAAGGTCTCACTATGTAGTTGAGACTGACCTGGAACTTACTATGTAGCCCAGGCTGGTCTTGAACTCACAGCAATCCTCCTGCCTCAGCCTCCTCTTGAACTCACAGCAATCCTCCTGCCTCAGCCTCCTGAGTGCTGGGATTACAGGCATGCACCACCACACCCGTCTTTTAGGTGTGTTTCTTATATACAACATATTGTTGGAAATTTCTTCTTAATCCATTCTGCCAGTCTATCTCTCTTGATTGGTGAATTATGGCCATCAACATTGATGGTTATAACTGATATATTCTGACTTATTATTGTCCTGTTATTGTCCTTTGGTTGACTCTTTTTACTTTTTTCCCCCTCTCCTTTTAGTTTCTTGCCTTGCCTGTTTGATTTGGTCTGTTAGGCCTCATGTTGTGACCTTCATCATCCTTTTCTAGGATATTGTTTAGAATTCCTTGTAGTGCTGGTTTTGTGTTCATGAAATTTCTCTGGTGTTCTTTGTCATGGAAGTATCTTATTTCCCCATCCATTTTGAAAGAGGGTTTTGCAGGATACATTAGTGTAGGTTGGAGGTTGTTTTCTTTTAGGACTTGAAATACCTCACACCTGGCTCTCCTTGACCTAAGGGTGAAAAGTCTGCTGTGATTCTGATGGTCTTTCCTTTGCATGTGATTTGTTTCGGTTTTTCTTACTGCTTGTAGTATTTTGTTCTTCTGTTGGGTTTTCTGGAATCTTGATTATTGTATGTTCGGTGTGGATTTTTTTTATCATGGCTAATTTGAGTCCTATATGCCTCGCTTATCTGTATGTCAAATTCTTCCTCTCTGTTTAGGAAGTTTTCTGTCATTAATTCTGTGAACAGCTTTTTAAAGTTATTTGTATTTTCTCCTGCTACTTCATGGATCACTATCAGTCTTACGTTATTCTTCTTCACATCATCTAGGAGTTGTTGGATCAATTTCTCATGATCCCTTGCTGTTTTTAAGAGACCTCTCTTTTCAGGATCACTGACTGCAATCCTATCTTCTATATCTGAAATTCTATCTTCACATTTGTTCTTTCTGCTGTAAATGTTTTCTATGGAGTTTTTAATCTCTTGGATATCTGTTTGAATCTGTTTTATGTATTCCATTTCTTTCCTCTGTTGGGCATTCATTGTTTCCATTTCTTTCTTATGCTGGGCCTTCATGGCTTCTATCATGGTCCTGAGCTCATCTATTTTTTTCTCAGTTTCTGTTCTAGAGTCTCAAATCATGACTTCCATTTTGCTCATCATCTCTATGGTTATCTGGGAAATTATTTCTATTTTGAATTTTTCTAGAGCCTGATTGATCTGTTTTGTTACTATCTGTGCTATGGGTTCAGGGTGTCCTGCTGGTTCACTATCAGACTTGTCATCCTCATTTGTCCTACTGTTTGCCATTGGTGAACTGGAAGTCTGTCTTTGTGATCTGCTTAAGTGTTTTCTCATTTTTATTTTTGTTGTTTGGTTGTCCTTGGTTTAATTTCTGGGTTATTACTTAAATCTTCCTGATATAGTTGCACTTTAGCTTTTGAGACTCTAATGACTCATAGACATTCTCATTTTCATAATATCAGAGAAGACAACTCATTAAATCAATCACAATCCTTTATCCCAATTATTACATTCAGCAGCCCACTAGGATCAAGCACAGTTTGCAAATTGACCACTTGTGATAGTCATGAACCTATCACCTTTAAACCATGTGAATTAAATTAAAATCAAGAAGCAGCCCAAAATATTTTTGCAGCAAATACATTTTTCAATATAGCATCTTTACCATTTAGGATGGGGGCCTAGACAGAGTTAGGATGAGAGAAGTAGATAAGTGAAAGAATTGGAGAAGGTTTGAAGTGAAGCCAGAGGACATTGACCATACAATCTTTACAAAACTATTAAACTCAAAAGGGATAGACAGAGTGCAAGAATAAGGACAAGAATATATCCCCTTAAGAGTAACAGTGGCTCACTTTCCCTTTAAACTACTGACCCATGAGTGAGGTAAAATGACAGAAAAAAAGATCATAAAGAAAAAAGAAAAAATGATAAAAGGAGAAGTCTGAGTTAGGGCAGGAACAGGAATAGAAAGGTAGATGAGGGATAATATGGTGGAGCAAGAGACTGAGTTGGAGAAAGGACAGAAAAAAGAAAGAAATTGAAGGGTGGGATGAGGAAAAGAGAGAAAGAAAAAAATAATAATTTGAAGGGCCTCTTTCAGACTATGTCTCTGCTGTCATAATATACCATGTGGAGAGCCATGTGCAGAACCAAGTCCCCTGATCTCAGATAACCAAAGGCAGATCCCCACGACTCAGACTGACCTCAGACCACAGGTCCTAAATTGAGTTTCCCAACCTGCAGGGTTGAACTCCACACAGTTCTAATATAGGTTTCCCCCACCCTTTCTTTAAAGAGGTTCAAAGTTGGGAGTTCATAAAAATACCCTTTATAGCCACCTATGCCTCTGCAGAGTGGGTCTCAGGACTGGCCCAATCAGGAGGTCTAACAGCATGGGAGGGGGTTGTGGGGGGGTGTTTCAAGGGCTCCCTCAGCTACCTTCCTTGCTGGGGCCGGTGTCAGAGCAGGCAGGAGATGGCGTGGACCCGCGGGGCCCAAGCAGGTGGTGGGAGAGATCTCAGGGCGGCCTTCTTCACTGGGGACAATGGGAAGTCTGAGCACCAAACCCAAGCAGGATATCCTCATGCAGGACTTCTGCGTGGTAGAGAGAGAGTATCCTCTTTCCCAGGGAAGGAAGTGACTTAAAGTATTGAATGTTGACTCTTGAATAAGTCTGGTTCAAGGAAAGCTGACAGGGTAGTGTAAACCATGGTAAAGGGATGGGAGAGGAGCTGGGATCAGTCCTTCCCATTTCCTTTTGAACCTTGGAAAATATACAGATAATTCATTGTCCTTTTACATTTTTTGCTCACTCATTGAGCAACTTGAGCCTATACAAATAGCTCCAATTTCAATTTCTTGTCAATAACCAGGGATAGTTTTTCTGGTTGGTAGTATGGGAAGGGAAGAAGAATGGCATATTGAGCACCAAAGCAAAACTGGGTCTAGTATTAATGTCAGAGAGGACTCGTTTCTGTTATAGAAACTATGATGAGTTTCTGTGGTTATGGAGACCTCAGTTACAACACTCAAAATGATAAGAAGTTAAGGAGTGCTGAGAAATTACTGCGTGGAATGTTATCAATTAATACATTGAAATTTAATAATTTTCTTTTATAGTTTGTGCATAACTTGACAATAAAAACTATGTATATTTTATGTTTTGGTTTATACATAGTACATTCTTTTTGGTTGTAAAAATCCTGACAACAAGTTTTGGACTTTGAGACTTTGCTTTATTTTATGGCAAATTCCTAGGAGTGCTAGAGGGAAGGCTATTGCTTCTTTTCCAGCATAAGCCTAGTAAAAAAAGAATAGGTGGTTCCTTCTGTGGGGAAGAGATCCCATGTGAAATCTGGGAGGGTTTGATTTAGTCTGGAACTGTAAGTAATTTAATGATTGCTTCCCAGGAGGATGGAGTTAGGTGTAGGATGAAGGTGAAGAGGTAAGTGGTTGGGGGCAGGTTGCAAAGGATCTCATATGCTCCTTGTATGCTAGCTTGAGTCTCTAGTCTTCTTCCTGCACTGTAACCTGCACATTGGCCTTCCCATGTGCATCTGATCATTTTGCTTCCTACTCGAAACAGCACAGCAGAAAAGGTAACAATCTCTCTTGGCCGATAAATAAAAACCAAATTCTTTAGCTCTCTTAGTCAAGTTTTGAAATTGTCTCCTGTTTCTTCTTCATGCCAACCTTATTCTTTGGCCAGTGGAGACTTTTCTGACTGCTCCTCACTCTTCCTAACCTTGGTGAGTTTGCTTATATAATATTTTCCCTTTGCTTTGTTAGCCCTAGGATGTACATCCTCCATCTCCACCTAGGGAGGCTTACCCATATTTGAGAGCCTAACTGAAACTTGATTTCCTTTAAGGTAGAAGAGACTTTTAAGAATATCTGGCTAGAATTTAATTTTTAAAAATCTTAGCTGATGTACAACTTATACATTTCCATTCATAGTTACACACTTAACTGTAAGTGTACAGATTAGTAGTTTTACAAACTGCACACACTCATGAAATTAAGAATCTGAACATGAACAACACCACAGAAATCCTTTCTCCATTCACTGTTCCCACTGGTGAGTAATTGTTTCAGATTATCAGGCACAGATTAATTTTAAATTTTAAAATTTAACTATATTGTTATATATATTTCTAGATGATTCATCCTTGTGGTTATATGGTAGTCCACAAGCTAGTTATTTATTCTACTGTTGAGAGGCCTTTTGTTACCGTGAACATTTTAATGTGTGTCTTTTAGTGAACTTCCATATGTATTGTTGTGCATTTTCATAGTAGAGTTATTTGGTCATAGCATAGGCTTATGTAGATTCTGCCAAACACTTTTCCCAAGCAAATGTATAAATTTATAGACCCACTGTCTTAGCTCTTTTCTCTCCTTGCCAAGATATAATACTTGATACCAACAAAGGAGGAGAGGTTTATTTTGGCTCATAGTCACAGGCTCTGATTGGCTGGTTCCATACAGAAACAACACGGTGGAGGGGTCTGGAGGACAAAAGGTTGCTCACCTCATGGTGGCTAGGAAGCATAGAGAGAAGGCAGGAACCAGAAAAGAGATGCACTCTCTTGGATCACACCCCAGTGACCTGCCTCTTCTGGACCAGGCCCTACCTCCCAATTGCATGCTCAGTGTGAACTCACCAATGGACAGTGCCCCATGATAAAGGCATCGTCCAAGTCTTGCCTCTGGGCACAAAGGTTCCCATTGTTCTGCTTCCTCTGTCCCTCATCATCTTCCATGCATTTCCTTTGTCTTATTCTGGTGGGGTTGTGTTGTCTTTTAATTTGTATTGCTCTGAAGATGATTTGGAGTCCTTGCTGTTTAAACGTCCATACAGACTTTATTATTTTACATTGTCTTCTCCTGTGTGTGTCTATGTATTTTTTTGAGAGCAGGGACCAATTCTTGAATGTGTACATTTCAGGTCACCCAAATTTTAAATAGCAATCAATAAATATTTATTGAATTAATGTATAATCATTACTACCACTTATTGAGCACTTGCTTTGTACCAGGTACTGTCATTAGCATTTTATGTACATCATTTTATGTGCTCTCAATTGCAAGTTCTTTGGGGGGAGAGATTGGCTAACTTGAATCATTCTTTCCAATCAACTGTATCCAAATGATATGGAGTTACAGACTAGCAGCATGGTTTCTGGAGACCATGTGTGGACTGGGAAGCCCTTCTCAGAGAGAAGTGGCTCATGATGGAGAAGAACCTCCAGAAGGCATCTATTACACAGTTACCATTCAAGGCAATGCAGAGATGTAGGATAGTGAATAGGGTAGGGTAATCTTTCCTCCCACCCCTCTACCTTTGTTTTTTATTTGTTAGCTTTGTTTTAAAATTAAATTTGAAAGAGATAATGCTTGCCTGCTTATAAAAAGAGAGCACAGGGAAAATTCTAAAGTCCTATAGTAGAATACTGAGGATCAGTACAAGGCCTTGCACATTCTAGGCAAGTCCTGTGCCACTGATGTCTAGATCTTAATTAGTATGGTGGTCACTTAGGGGCATGCATTTGCAAAACTTTAAAAAAGTTAAGACAGAACCAAGAAATTGAGATCCCTGACTCAAGTCCTATGCCAGTAATCAATGTAAAAGAAGAAGGCAAGGAATGTACACGAATACATTTTTAGGATAAATTCTTGGCAGGCCGGGGAATAGACTCATTAATTGAATATAACCTGATCTGGAGATTCTCAGAGAAAGGTATTTACCACTTCCAACATCTATCCTATGCTCTTCCTTCATCACAACTTTGAGGTTAGCTGACAGGAAAGAGACCTTCCCAAGAAGAGAGAGATGGGTGCCAATTCTTTCCAAAAGGGAAGCTCCCAATGAATTGATGAGATAAATTTAATTTCCATCAAGTACCATACTTTGTGCTTTGTTTACAACCTGTCATATTTGTAGCGGGGCACTTTGCAGCCTAGAATTTAAGAATGCAATTAAGATAAGAAATAAATCCAGAAGTCTATTGTAGTCTGTTATTGTTTGTCTCAAAGCAATACTGCCATCTATTGGTAGAAGAAGAGAACATTATCTCAATGTTTTGTGTAAAAGTCCTAATGCTGGAGTCCCAGATGACGTACAATTCAACGTTCACATCCTGCCCACTCCTGACAAGTTTCCTTTAATGATATAGCTCATAGGACTTTTAAATGTGTTTTTAGACAGAGTCTCACTGTGTATTTGAGGCTGACTTTGAATGTGCTATGTAGCTGATCTTGCACTCATGGCAATCCTCCTGCCTCAGCCTTAGTGTGTCAGCACAACTGGCAGATCATATTCTTTTAAAAGTATGCTACAGGGCCAAGGATTTAGCTTAGCAGTTTGGTGGCCTGTCTTGCAAGCACAAGGACCAGAGTTCAATCCCCGGTACCAAAAAAAAAAAAAAAAAAAAAAAA
>NW_022900916.1:57604818-57664551 GCF_012274545.1 Fukomys damarensis
AAAAAAAAAAAAAAAAAAAAAAGTATGCTACAAAATAAAAAGATGAGAGGACAGTTGGAATCCTTTGCCTTCTGTAATTTCTTGAGAGAAACTTCCACTTTTATTGTCTCATTATTTACTTTCATTCCACAAATCAAGATTTGACCATCAAGAGGCTACTTTTTATGTTCTATATGGTATCAAATTATCCAAGTAAATACTACACTTAATATTAGAGATGTGTATCCACTGTGTTTTGCTTAATAAATTATTTGACAATCATATTTTATTAATTCCATTATTTGGTTTCACTATTTTTATTTGTAAACATATGCTAGTTAATGCTTTTTTAAAATAACTATTAGGTGAAATTATTTCTGGTAAAATACTAAAATGTTATATTAACAGTAACACCAATTTTAAAAGAGAGAGCAAAAATAAAATAACACTAGTAAAATTGCCCTATAGATATAACAATTTTAATTTTAGTGCATGTTTTCATATTTGCTTGTTTATTAATTTGCCAAGCATTTAATAGGAAACTGCTGTATGTCAGCCCTATGCTAGAAGCTGGAAATACAGACTAATCTGACAGCTCCTGCTTGCTGAGAAGGCACACTCTAGGGATGTGACAGACCCAAAGGTAAATAGTCACAACACTTTGTAGGAAGTGAAGACACAGGGAGAGGTACCCAACCTGATGGGAAGACAGGAAGAGGGGCAGCTTGGTCAGTAGAAACCCGAGTCTTAAACTGTGTATAAGTGTTTGTTGACAAAAGGAAAGGGTTAGAGGGTAGGAGGGTTGGAATGGCCTTTTCAGAGGATGGGATGACTACATGAAATCCAGGGGGACTGCTTTATAGCCTTTAGGCTAAATTGGATCATAGTTTCTTTTTGCTTCCTGCATCAGTATTTATAGTAACTTGAAAATAATTGCCAACATCAAAGAGTTGAGAGGTGTCACAGAAAATTTGCATCTTCAGCTTCCCTTGAACCTTGGAGAATTTGGCAATTCAGGGCAGGCAATGTTTCCTGCACCAGAGGAGCCTTCTGGCTGTAGGGGATGTGCTCTCCATGTCCTCACAGGACTGAGCATGTAAAGACAATGCTCATATCTCAATGTAGCTTTCTTAACAAATTGACATGATATGCCTGGTCTTTCTGGGGCTTTGAATTTGAAATATTTCTTAGATTTTCAAGAAGGGGTGATTTATAAGCATCCACTGCAGCACAGAGGTCTACTGAGAAATGAAAAAAAATTTCCTTTAAATTAGGAAAGTATGAATGACTTTGGTGGGGGAATAGTAAGAAAAATCAAGACACAAAAGTAAGGTCATATCATTGTGGGCTAAGCAAGGCAGAAATCACAAGTTTAGAGGAGTTGGGTTTTCAGTTTATTCTTTTAAATAAAGAATCACACAGTGGTTCTTTTTGGCTTCATGGGCCACACAGTCTCTTTTATAACTACATATGCAACTCTGCCACTGTGTAAAAGTGCAGTGGAGTGGGGATGCTCCTGGTAGTGGTGAAGGGAGATTTGGTCAGAACAGGCAGAAAGTTTGTAGTGGACAGAAATTGGATTACATTGTGACTTGTATCTAGATGTCCCCTCAAAGCCTCATGTACTCCATAGGTGGGGCTTTTCAGAAGTGACTTGTTCTAGGGTGTTTGATACTGGGATTAAGGGTGTGTGACACTGGATTAGTCCAGTGATTGGTTTAGCATAGTTCTGGAGGTAGTGGAAAGGCCCACCTGGGGTGTGGGTGGCACCACTCCAAAGGCTTCTAACTTCAGTGAGATAAAAGGGAAAGGGAGGCTTGCTGCTGCTGCTTGCTGCCTTCTGCCTGGCCTTCCATGAAGAGTTTCTCCTCTGTGATGACCCTCTGCCATGCCACCCTAACTTGTAGCCAGCTGAGTATGGACTGAAACGTCTACAACCTGAGAGCTGAAATAAATCTTTCCTCCTTTAACTCTGAATGTTCAGTATTTTATCCTAGCAATCAGAAAGTAACTAAGACAGATGAGGTGGAGCATTGGGTGTGTGGACACTGCCAAATTTGTGGAGGAAGCAGTGAGGCAGTCACCTGAGAGCCATTGAGATGGTGGGATGATGAAGAAGCTGGTCAAAGGCAAACAGAGAGCTTGACCAACTGCTCAGGTTGGAAACCACAAATTGTACCATTGCAGTGGTGACAACAGGATTTAGAATCAGAGAAGATAAATTGTATCACTGGCCTGGGCTTTTGGTTTTTATGATAAGATTTTAATTTAGAAAAAAGGGGTCCAAGTTAGGTAGTGGAAATAGAGAGGCCAAAAATGTCTGGTTAAGCCTTATTGAAATAGCAAATCAATGAATTAGGAGTCCCCTTGTGAACAAACGTAGTGATATGAAAGCAGAGAGAACAGAAAGAATGGGAGGTGATCTGACACTAGAAATTGGACTTAGGACTTTTGAATTGGGCCATTTCTAGGATATTAAAATCCAGGATCGGCTCTGGCTCCTTCAGCTAGAAGGCTGAGAGGCTACAAGTGTAGCAAAGGAGATTCAGTTATTATAAGATACTATAGCTCCTTGGTTATGCACCTAGAAGTTGAAATTTCTCAGGATCGGAGTGGAGAATGTTTTACTCAGTGGTAGCAAGCGACCTAAAGGCATTAGATTAAAAAAAAAAGCAACAAAGGGCACTGAAAGGAGTAAAGTTGAGTAAGCAAGGGCAGAAGAAACAGCCTTCACTCCAGGCTTACTAGTGCACGCCTGGAAGGCCGGCTGAACACGTGTGCTCTGTTACCAAGGAGACCTAGTCAGCACTCTCTTCACAGACAAGGCAGGCTAGGGCCTTGTTGTTCAAGATACAAAGGAGTCTGCTGTTTATGTCTAATTTTTCCCAAAATTCAAGCAAGCCTGGATTTGTGCCTTCCTTTTTCATAGTCCTGTGAATAGACCATCTGCCAGCCTTCTCCACCTGCCCATTGACTAGTCTTCCTGCTTCCTTCTGCCATTCTCTTGCTCCGTTCAAATTGTAACCACAGGCAACAATGGATTGTCCTTTCCCCTTCTTTTCTACCAGCAAAGTAATCACAATCCCTGTCCAAATGTGTCCATGGAGCAGAGCCAGAAGAATCGTGTCTTCTTGACTGACAACGCCACACCCTGTACAAAAGTAGATGTGGCAAAGTGGATTGAAATCCCATGTTAGAGGTGGTGCAAATTGTGAGCAGCTGAAAAATCATTCTTCTTCTGGGTCTGTCCCTAGCCACACCTGGGACCAGGGCTGTCAGAGTGGGGGACTCAGACAAGTCTATGAAGAGTGCCAGAGTAGTCAGCCTAATGACAGAAAATGTATTAGGAACAGTTTATTCAAACTATACATCATATAATATTTAAACTATTCTTTACCATTTTGTTCAATATAATAAACTCTGTTTTTCTCCCAGAAATGGAAGCTGTGCTTTTGGGACCAAATCTGAGCTAACTCTTGTGAACCTATGGCATTTGTACTGCCGAGGGCATGCAGAGCCCTCTATGTTGGCCTGTGAGTCAACTCACCCCAGCAGCCAAGTATGGAACATGAGATATTCAGATTTAATTACAGTGTTGGCACTTTGTGATAAATAAGTGTGTTTGGGGTTGCAGTTTGGGTACTTGATATCTTCAGCATTGCTGGTCTAGAGAGACAGGGACAGAAAGCACACAGGTGTTAAGGCTAAGGATGCCAGCACCAGGGCTGTGAGCTATGCCCTTCTTTTCTCTTCTTCATCCATCCATCTATCCATCCATCCTTCCTTCCTTCCTTGAACTCAGGACCTTTTGCTGGTGAGGCAGGCACCAGAACCTCTGAGCTAAATCCCCAACCCTCTTATATCTTGACTTTTGGAAACAGAAGCTGAGTCAGCAATGTTTCTGAACAGTTTAATCTGGTAGGGGAGATTCCCCATCAGCAGTTTAAAGTGGAACAGCTAAGGAAAGAAGCCTGCAAGTTCCTGATTCCATGTACTTCTTAGCCATGAGTCACATGGGGGCTGTCATTTACCTTCTAGATTAGAAATTGAGTTCCTCATCTCTCAAACAAGCACTTCTCAAAGTAGCCAGTGTCTAAGTAAATGACTTGCAAGTGGGAAAGTCCAATCAGAGATGCCAAAGCATCTTGATCCTGTGGGTTGGGTGGAAATAGGGAGGCTTTGGCCCATATCATCAAAGGACAGACAACTGTCAACCTTAAGACAGGAAGTGGGGGAGAGCAACATTCCTAGTTCTCTCTAGAGAGAAGACTCAATCCTTATGGTGCTAACATTTTGGATGGTTTGCACTAACAAGTCTCATCCTATCCACCCACCATATTAATTTAAAGGTCTCATTTTGTTGAGCAAGAGAGAGAAAGAACCCATCTCCTTAAGCTATGGACTGGTTAATTTCCTGGGCATTATGTCTAAAAAGCATGCTTATTTCCTCTTTGATACATCACATGTCTGGGTTTGTCAGACCAATAATTTATACAGAGCAGGGATGTTGATAGCACATTTATATCCCTGTTGATGATCATCAATACATTCATCACTTTGTTGGAAATTTTCTATAAAACTACCTAAGTCTCAAGTTGATCATTACTTTCTTTGTGACTAAATATTGGGAACAAGCTATGAGCTGATCCATAGAACTCAATGTAGCACGTATGTCAAGGTTGGTTAAAAAAATTCTCTTTTAGAAATCATATATGTGCTACTGTTGAGTGTGTAAGTGAGCAGAGATTTTTCTTTTATTTCTTGGGAATTTCACTCAAATCTAGACTAGTGGTCAGAGGCCACTAAGCACATGTGCAGGTTGGCCCTGTAACATTGACACTGAGGAGTCACCCATTGCTACAAGCTCTCTAGTGAAGCAGAGAAACTTGTTTGCTGACAGCTGTAGAACAGATACACAGAAGAGAGCCCAAGGAAAGGCAGCGAGATGACAAAAGACAGAGCAAAATTCCTAGTGCCTCCCTCCAGGTTCCCAGCTCCCCAGAGGCGAGGCTGTGATTTTGTGTCTGTGAAGTTCCTCTGTATCTTTTAAATATACCCTTTGCATATGTGTTTACTCAAATGAGGTTTCATTTGATTTGTGGAAACAAATCAGAGCCTGAAATGTTTAAGTATCAATGTTTAAGCTGTTCCGTTGCACCTACTTCATTTAGATCTCATACTACTTGCGGGTTCATCAGACATCATTCTCCTATGGGTTTTTTTCTGTAGTTACTCTTTATTCCTCAGACAAAGAAGCTCCTGATGCATTTTTTTTATATGCCAGAAGGCACAGAAGCCTTCCATTCTTAGTCTGGAGGCATCTGGCAGTGGTCAGTTATTTTGAATTCAGGCAGGGCTGTTTCAAACCCACATGCACCTTTAAAATGGTGCCTTTCCCTAAGGTCCACACCAACTCATACGGCTTGGGGAGCAGAGTGAAGACTAAATTTCAGCCACTCTTCCTCCCTGGCTGAACACCCTTGGCAGGTGTAGTCCTCACAAACGTATGCAGTGGCCCTGAGTTGTGCACCTGTCCATACCCTCCAGGAAGTTGAGGAAGAAAAGGAAATATGTCAGTTAGTAGTGACCCTAGCAAAATCCACATAGTCTCACAGTTCTGGCTAATAGGACAGAGGTGCATTCTCTTTCTCAGTGTATTCTTATTAGCCAGAGGCCTTTATAAAATAGGTTTTCTTTTCTTTTTTTTTCCAAATAAGAAAACATTTAAAATACAAAAAGGTAAAAGAAAAGAAGTACTTATATGTCATCACCTATGAACACTTTAAATGTAGTTATTGTTTGTCACTCTTCATTGACTTAAGAGGAAGTCCTGAGTTCCTCGGCATGGGAGCAACGGGTCCCACCTTCCCTCTCCTACATCATTTTTCACTCTCTCTTTGTAGATGCTGTGGTGTTGTTTTGTTCAAAGTTTTAAGATTTTTTCCATTTAAATTTATACTTTCTGTCTTCCATATACATTTTCTATCTATCAGTTTATATTCAGAAGTTATATAATATCAGTTGGAATTTTAGGAGGCAATAATAATATCCCTGTTTTCTCCATTGAGTTCTTACCACTTGTAAGATATGTGCAGTGACCAGGTGGACAGAAAGGAAAAAATCACTTGACTTGTAACCCAGCTTGGATTTCAGACACTTTGAGTCAGCTATTCCTTGTCTTCTAGGTCTAGGGGACGCCCGCTACAGAAGTTGAGTCTGTGGGGTTGGCCATGTTTACCCAGAATCACTACTTCATATCCACCAACAAAGGGAATATTCTTACTTCTTGCAAGTTTGCAAAAAAAAATTAGTATAATTAGGTGAATAATGAGATTTGATTCAAGGACATATGAAAACAGATCTGCAGCTTTCCTGGATATTTAGGGAAAGGAAAACTAAGGAAGGGAGAGCATTCTGCTAGTCTGGTAGGTACAACGGCAAAGTCATTGTAATTAGAATGAGAAGGGGCATGGAACAAGGGAGAGAAAGCTTGAGTGAGACAAAGGATTAGAACATCAACATTGGTACTTAAATGTAGGTTGAAATTATGGTAAGATGTAAAACACAGACCAGCACACAAAGATACTGTGTACATACAGATTATTGCATGAAAAGAGTTCGAGGACTGTGGTTGATTTTCATATGTAAATTGTTTATGTTGCTATATTATAAATGTAAATAAATTATAGAGAATAAGCACACTCCTATACTTGTTACCCAGCTTTATAACACTCATGGAAAATTTAAAATACAGTTTAAACTCAAAATGCAGTACTTTTTAACACTCAAGCACCCATCAACACCTCAGACGATGATTGCTTCTCTTATACACACTGGGATCATGAGTATGAGGTTTTGCTCTCAGCAACCCCCAGTGATCCTTGCCTCCTGGGTTTGCACCTTTAGGTAACCTCCTCACATCCAGGGTGGGCTGAATGTAGTGACTCCTTTCTAATGAGTAGATTATGGCACAAGTGAAGCATTGTCACTTCTGAGATTGGGTTGCAAAGACCGGAAGCTTCTGTTTTAGGGATTCTCTTTTGTTCTCTTGTCCACCTGCTCTGATAGAAAGCAGATGTCATGTTGTGAGCTGCTCCATGGATAGGCAAGTAGGGCAAGGGCCTGAGAGAGGCCCACAGCCAACATCTTGGGCTGATCTCAATGCCACCAGCAACCACACTTGTGAATCTGAAAATAGGTCCACCCTCAACTGAGCCTTCCGGTGGGGGGCACAACCCTGGGCAGCTCTGAGATGTTGGCCTACTGGGAGAACTCAAGGCAGAGATACTTAGCTAAGCTCTACCCAGAGACTGCAAGATTAATAAGGGTTTGGTTTTTTAAGCTAAGAAGTTTTAGGGTGATTTTTAAGGTAAGATATCATACATCAAATTGTTCTCAGAAATAAGGCTATCAGGAGGGGCATAACTCAATCATGTCCAGACAAGGAGGTGCAACAGAAGGGATCCATTTTAGATTTAATTGTTGTGTTAGGTAGGGATAATGATTTCCTTATTATTATTAAGACAGAAAAGTTCTGTAAAGTGCTTGGTGCTTTGCTTAGAAAATGGTAATCTTCCCAAAATAGTTCTTGTGGTAGTGGGTTGTGAAAAGTTTAGTTAAGAGAAGTTGGATTAGGGGCAAATTTGAGGGCGTTAGTGGAACATTAGTGTTTTAATACCACAGAGGATGAATGAAAGAAGTGAGGAGTGAGACTTCTTAGCAGGGAAGGGTGAGAAGTTTGGGATTCAGAGAGCAGAGAGTATCTTGTGCAGAGTCTGGTGTATATCGCTTTATCAGAGCGAAGACTTTCAAGAAGTTAATACAGGATGACTTGACCTCATAAAAAAGTTGGTTTCTTTTGCATGCCAGAATTTCTTTAAAATATTTACTTTGTCCATATCTATTAGTGATTATTTTTTAACCTTTTGTCTTGCCACACCTTTCCTTCTTGAGTAGTGATCCTTCGTCTTTTAAATAGCTTCATTCTCTCCCCTCAGTAAATATATATGCCGTCTCCATGCGAATTCTTTGGCCTCTCTCATTTTCCGGACACCTCCTCATCCACATTCATATTATCGCTTTTCTAGATTACTGCACAATCTCCCAGCAGGATTTCTTCAGCAGCTGTCATTGAGGATTCTGAGCTGAACTGTAACTATGCTTACCACAGTACTTTATACATGAAACTGCAGCTGTTGCTTTTCAAGACTGAAGTGGAGAACCAAAGTGTGTCTGACAAGGCAGATGAAAAGGGAATGATCTAAGTAGAAGGGAGAAGCTACTAAAAGTTAAGGGAATATAGATATTCAAAATCAGCATGAAAAACAGGGTAGCCGGGTGGGTCAGTCAGTGATGTTTACCAGGCTGATTTAAGGCTTAAGGATGCTGGATGATCGAGAATTAGATGTACAGTAACCTGGGCTGCTTATGCTCACAATTTGTACGTGGAATAAACAAGCTACCATAGTCATTCTTCTCAGACTCCCACCCTAGGGGTAAAGTCTGGGTGAAATGAATGTGGCTGCTTAAATATAAACATTCTGGCTTACATGACTAAAGCAACAACAAAAAAACAAGAGCTTGGTTTGTTTCTTGGATGCATCAAGCGCCTGGTTCCTCCAGGTTGGTGTGTAATTCCCCCCATGTGGGTGCTCTCCCATAATCATCTCAGCAGGAGCCTAGAAAGCAAGCATTACTTTCAGTCTCAGGCAGTATCTCAGCCCTTCATTAAAGATGCAGTGTTCTGCTGAAAAGTCAGTAACTCAGACTGTAGTGCTGCTCCTTTTCCCTCAGACCACAGCACACAACCCTTCTAATCAACCTGCCCACGCCTTCTCTCGGCTCTTCCATGTCTAGACTAGAATTTTAGCTGACTACTCGGCCTTCAGCTGATCCCAGTCTGTGTAGCAAGAGACAGGAGAGGGGAGAACTGAAAAAACACCCCTGAGTGGCTTCTTTCTATATTAAAGTTACTTAGCATTGTAGAAATATGAAGATTCTCTTTCTCAACACATCTTCATAGTGATATGCAGGCTACCAGGCTGTGGGCGGGAACTATTAGAGGAGAAAAAAGCCAGAGGAGACCCATGCTGCCCCCTCTTGCAGCTCCCCCTTCTTGTTTACTCTCTTAGCTTCTTCACAAGACAGGTATATTGAGTGAAAAATTACATAAATACATACATATGTATATGAATAACAATGTTAATATAAAAGGAACAAACTCGTCCAGATGCACACCGCCAATGAATCAACTTGCTGTAAATTTCCATTGGCCTTTTTGACAATGTGTGTACAATTTGTACTGGGAATCTGTAATAGAGAAACACATATAATCTGTGATTCTAAGGGTTTCCAGTGCTAATCTTTCATCTGACATAGAATTGTTGTTAGCATTCTTCACCCTGGAGGATATAAGACCTAAATCCTGGAGATGTCTAAAAATGATGTTTATTTTCATTATGAAGTTCTAAAAGTCATTTTCATTATTTTGCTTTTGTTTGGTTCAATAGGGAATCCTGTGAGGACACTGTGGGAAACAGAATATAAGGTAAGAGCTGAGGGTCTCTCCTTGATCAGCATTTCTCTCTCAGCCCATTGTATCTGCTATAGTCTTCCCATCCCCAATAAAACCCCTTAGTCATTTCAAGTCATTTCAGACCATTGAACTTCCAGAACCATTGCTGACATTTGTGGTCATCACTTGGTAATTCCTTTTCTTCTTTAACTCATTGCATTCTAGTTTCTACCACTGATTGTAGTTTAAAGGGCAAACAAGATAGGGGTTGTTAATAAAAGGATGCAAACTTTTTGGTCTTTCAGATAAATCCTCATGGGATGACGCTATATTGGGGAGGTTACTAAACCCTAAGGTTTAGCCCTCTTGATGTTTCTAGGGTTGACTAAACTTGGAAGACTTGACTTGTGCTAACCAAACTCATGCCTGATATGTACAATAAAATTCTAATTTACTGGTACAATAATATAGTAATATCAATATTACTATTATATTGTATAATATATAGTATACAATAATAATATCATCGTCATGCACAGCACAGTATTTATATCAAGAATCTGTGACTAATATAATATTTACTATGTACAATAAAATTCTAATTTACTGGTACAATAATATCATCGTCATGCACAGCACAGTATTTATATCAAGAATCTGTGACTAATATAATATTTGTCAGTTGAAAATATATAAAGGTATTGTTTCAAGGGCAGAGAATTCAAGCCAGGAAATTTAATTACATGATTTTATGACTAATGATCTCAAGTTTTAAAAGCCAGACACTCATCGAGTCCATTGTATTCTTCCTCCCTCAGACATGTTGGTATCTTTGATTAGCTCTCTCTTCTTCATATTAATATAGCTGGCAAGTCTTACCAAACAGTTACTGCTATGTGAAGTGTATTCTAAGATTTTCCATTGCCTGGACACAATACCAGACACCCCCAGCTTGAAGTAGGAAAAGTTTAATTTGGCTCCTGGTTTTGGGAGATTCAGTCCCTGATAGTCTGGCTCTAGTGAGAAGCGTCATAGAGGAATGGTGTGGTGGGGCAAAGCTGCTTAGTGCGCGGTAGCTGAGGATCACAGCAAGTAACAGCAACAGAAAGGAGAGGCAAGGAAGAAACAAACCCGTAGGTCACTCCTATGGGACCTACTGAGACATGCACAAAAGTTTGCTTTGTTAACCCCAACAGCTCCCGAGCCCATCAAATTGCCAATTTTAAGCTTACAGAACATACCTGAACTATTTCAATCATTTGACTGGCAATAATTTCTCTGAGTAGTTATGTTGCCTATTTTTCAGGTGAGGCTGTACAAAGTTTGTTTTCTTGTTTCAGATCATAGAGGCAGGACATGGCAGAGCTAGGAGTTGAACCCAGATTCCAGTGATTCCAAAGCTAAAGCTCTTAAGCATTACATAGTTTATGCCTACTATACCTGTGGAAAGATCTCTAGCTTGAGTTCCAGGGCAGTACTTTTTGTTTCAAACCAGGTAGACCCATGGAGATAATATGCCTGTTCCCTAATGAAACTCGGGTAAAACAGAATTCCCAGGGGTGAGGATTCCATGTGTAATTTTTTTAATGCTCCAGGAATGATTTTCATTTACAGCAAAGGGTGAAAACCTATGTTCTGAAGGCTTACATCCAATTTCCCATTGGACATCAAACTGGATATTCATCAAATATATCTGAATTTAATACACTCTAAACTGGGTATTTCATCTTTGTCTAAAATCTCCTGCTTTATTAGTATTCTCAGTAATAAATACTATAAAGTAATAAAAGTATGTGAAAGTGAATATCAGCTGAGAATTTTCTTGATAATAAATGAATTCAAGCCAGATGATCTAATTAAACAAGGACTTAATGTTTCTAGCGCCACCTCCCACCTAGTCTCCAGTGATAGAAACATCAGTGTCATCCTATACTTCCCTCATCTGTTAGAAGAAGGCTCTTGCCTTCCATCTTGCTTTTTTACTTAGTGTATGCACCAGGCCCTCCAGCCTGCACACTTGCTGGAGTGATACTGGCAACAGATATATCTGATTGTGTCACTTCCTATAAAAACCTGTGCTAACCCTATCATCTCCAGAATGAAGTGGTGCTCTCAGCTTTGTTTCCTGTGGCCACAATGTCTGACCCTATTGCACCTGCACAACCTCAGCTTCAGCCACCAGTTGTCACAAATCTGAGCTCTAGTAGGTGACTTGTTGTACACCACCAGGACTCTCCCCGTTGCACTGTCACTGGCTGTGCCTCAAATGTCCTTCCCTTCTCTGTCTGACTAGGCAGCTGATCCTCATCTAGTGGTATGGTAGTGCTTCCTAAGCCTTGCAGTTCATGAAAATCTTCTGGAGGTTCCTTTTACACATATACATACATTCTGCCTCTGCCTCTCTCTCTCTCTCTCTCTTCTCAGAGGTCTTTAGATTCTAGGATAGAGAGAGACAAGGAGGCAGATCTCATCCAATGTATCCAATGGGGAAGTGACCCAAGGGAGCAAAGGACTAGGGGTGATGGGGGAGGGGAAATGAGAAGAATAAGGGTGTCACGTTCTATCCATCATTTATAATTTTCTTTGTATTTTGCCTCACTCGAATGAGGGATGACATATGGCATTTAAGCTTGTGTGTCTGATCTATTTCACGCAACATTATATTTTCCAGATGCATCCATTTTCCTACAAATGCCTCAAATCTTTTGTTCCTTACGGACGAGTAGTATTCCATTATATATAGATACCACATTGTGTTTATCCAGTCATCTGTGGATGGGTTTACAGGACTTACTGTAAATCCTGCTTCCAGGACTTAGCTACTACGAATTGTGCTGCTGTAAACATTGGCACACGTGTATCACTGCAGTATGATGACTTCAGATCTTTGGGGAATGTACCTAACAGAGAAATAGTTGGGTTGCATGGAATTTCTAATTTCAGTTCTTTGAGAAATCTCCATCCTGATTTCCACGTGGTTGTACTAGTTTGCATTCCCATAAAAAAATATGATGGTTCCTTTTTCACCACAGCCACACCAGCATTTGTTATTGTTTGATTTCCTAATGATTGTCAGTCATTCCAGAGAAAGATGGAATCTTAGTGTTATTTTCATCTGCATTTCTCTAATGGTCAGAGTTGTTGAGCATTTTTTCTAACTTTTATACTATGTTAGGGATATACATGTTAACTCAAAAGCATAGTGGAAAAGGAGGAAAAAATGGAAACAAAACTTTTATACATAGGGAGGGGAGGGACTGGAGGGGGGAAACGGGATAAAATAAAATAAAATCTATAAAAAAACCAAAGTAGAATGAACTATACAAAATAAAAAATATTCGGAAAAAAAGTGTAATAGAAAAGAAACAGTTATATTATTTTGTCCTTTTAAAGCAGACTAAGTCTCTTCTGAACCCTAGAGTCCATGGGATGTTCAAGTGAAGTGAGTGTTTGGTGGCTTGTTCCCCTTCCCTAGGCTTGGAAAGCCCACATAGCTCTAAGGGATTTGTGACCCTAAGGTTATGGGGGTCATTATTACAGCCTGTGACTCCTTTAAGTCAAACAGTATCATAGTTTCTGTGGCAAATTTAGACCAAAAACTGGAAAAGTGTGAATCCGTCCCAGGACACTTCTGAAGGAACCACTGCACGCAGAGGTCCTGTTGCTCTCCAAGGTGCTGCAGGGCAGGGAGGGCTCTGTTATCCCACAACCCAAGCACTGGTTCTCTACCCATCCCCAGCCCCATCCAATCCCCAGAGAAGTTCCACAGCCCCGTTCCCTCTCTCCTCCCAGGGTCTTTTGCCTGCTCTCTTGGAGGTGTCCTTCCTCCCTGGATGATCCATAATGTAGTTCCATTGTGCCCATGAGGTGACTTTTAGGTGCCACCGACCTTACACTTTTGGGCAACAAAACTTTTAACACAGACCCGGAGGACAATTAACTCTGCTTTTTGGAGAAAGGAAAAGAAAAATGTACTACGATGAGAGCAATAAATAATTTAGTGTTTTTATCATTTTTCCTGTAATCCTTAGTTACTTTGTATTTTATGTATTCATCTCTTTCAAGCACAATGAATCAAATTAATTAGCATTGGCTTTTGGGTATATTCATTTTATATATCCAGAATAACCTTGTTCTCTCTAACTAGGAGATAATAAATGATAGTTAAGTCAATGAATAAGCAAATTACTGATACATGAATTAGTTGGTTCTACAAACTGACTGTTTAGAACCTTTTAAAAATGTGTTGCTTCATTGCACTGGTATCAGGTCAAATGAGATAGAGGTTATATAAATTTTAAAATAAGATTTTATAACTATGCTAATAGTGCTGTTCTTGTTTTCAACGTGCAGAGAATACAAGGTTGAGTCTAGGTAACTGATTTATGAGTGATAAAATAAATTTGCACTAAAATTTAACAATAGCTAAAATGTAGAATTTCTTCGGTTAACACATTTAGAAAAATATACAAGCACATGATGGGATGACTGGTAGGGATTATAGAAATAAGAATCTGGAGTTCTATACTTCTTTGATACCTGGACGGAATGTCTACCATCAAGAGATCAAATAATAAATGCTAGCTTGTTAAACTGAATAATACTAGTAATGATTATTATATCCTGTCCTTTAATCCTACCCTCCAAAAAAGCCCATTATTTATGTAGTGTATCTTAATGAGTGTAAACTATATTTTGTATGTGAGTATGTCATGAGGAATGTTTTTGTTTCTTTTGAGAGCCACTGGTTTATTGCACAGATTTCGACAGCTGGAAGGATTAGGTTGAATCATATTACATGATTACTGGTGATCATTTTCAAATTATATATCTGGCCCCAAATCATACATATAAGAACCCAAAAGAGGGAAGCTGCATGATCAAAGGTCTTACAATTAATTGTAACTAACTTTGTACTCTTGGATTCTGGCTAACATTTTTCTCCATTTTCTAAAGAAGATGAGACCTGCCGGCAATCCAATGTCAGTAAAATCCAATGCCAATGTTGCATTGAATAGCTTGCTGAGTACCTGGCTGCTGGGTACTAGTGGGGAAAAGATGAACTTGAAATTGGGTGGGAGCTATTGCTCTGAGGATAGCCTCCATATTCCATGTTTGTGATATCAGATCTACCAGATGTACTAAATATTCTTTGAGTGCAACTAAGAACAAGGCGTTGATTTCCCTGGAAACAAATGGGAAGGACTGTCCCACTCCACTTCTATGTGAGCATAGGCCCATCTCTCATCCAGCTGTGCTCTTCTCATAGATTTGAGTTTAATGCTCACAATAACCCTAAAGATGTAGTATCATTACCATCATCACATCCTTTTTACAGGTGAGGAACTGAGACTGAATAACTTGCCCAATATGGAACCCAGTAATCCTGTTTCTATGTCATGTGCTCATCACTATGCTAGGCAGCCTGTCACTTAAACTGGTAAATAACTTCATTCTTAGACTGCATACAGTTAAAGAGAAAAGGATGAAATGGAAATAATAATCATGCCAGTTTTTTTTCACTAAATGGTCAAAGTGAAGGAAATTATCTTCCTAAAATACTGTATTGAAGCAGCTCCTCAAAAGCCAGAGCTGTGGTTCAGCCTTTCCAGGAGGTGGCCTGGGAAGCCAAAGTACCAGGGCCTTGGTCCATTTCTTACTGCTGATCACTCACTTGTCCCATCTAAATGAAGATCTTCCAGGAGGTTGTAGGGTCTCCCTTGAGCACCCCAAAACTAGAAGAGAGAATGTCTGTGTCCTATAACTCCCAACAACCCATACTTTCCTGCTTCTGAATAAGCCTCACCCATGGGGATAGGTGCCTGCCTTGGCCTTCAGAGAAAGCTGATGGACTGGATCCAGAGTAACAAGAAAGAATGTTCATCGGACTTCTTTCTCAGCTGTCTTGCAATTACTTCCCTTAGGCTCTTGGACCCTCAAGTTCCTTGTAGTCCTTTCCCTCCTTTTTATTTTATTTACCTTACCTCCATTCCCTCTGAAAACCACTGGAGTGTAACTGAGTGTTTGCAAAATGTGTAATTTACACTTTCTAAATTTAGTGAACAAAAATAAAAAGTTCAAAACATTATCCTAAATCCTATCTAAATAAACCAAGTAGTCATTTTTTCTATGTGCCTTCTCATTCTGAGCCATATTAATATACAGCTTTGCAGTATTTGTGATAAGAGAATTAATCAGTGGATGGCCCTCCAAGCTATCCTTTAGAATGAGGTTTAAAATATCCAGATGTCTAAGTTCTACTAAAAGTCAAGCATAGGTTTACTCTATGACCTAGGAATTACCCATTATTCTTTCAGTAATATTAAAAAAGTTGAACAATTTTTATAACTTACAAATTTCACATTATATTCTCAGGTATATACACAAGAAACAGAAAATAATACATCCACAAGAAACACTTGTACATACATATTCATAGCAGCATTTTTATAGCTGCCAAAAAGTAGAAGCAACTCCAGTGTCTATCAAATGATGATTAGACCATCAAAATGTGGTATATCCATACCATAGAACATTATTTAGCCATAAAAAGTAGTGAAACACTAACACATGCTGCAACATGCATGAAACTTAAAATATTAGGCAAAGTGAAAGAAGTCACTCACATAAGGTCACATACAGTACAATCCCATTTATATGTAAATTTGAGATTAGGTCAATCCACAAATAGAGAAAGCAGACTGGTAGTTACCTGGGGGTGAGAGAATGGGAATGACTGGTATAGTGTGTCGGTTTCTTTTGCAGATACAGACAATGTATTCTAGTGATGGTTGCATAATTCTATTCATATACTAAAAACTGTTCAATTTATGTATTTGAATTTTGAGTAGCTGAATTATATAGTGTGCAACATATGTCAGTAAAGCTTTAAAAGCAGTAATAACTACACACACACACACACACACACACACACACGTACACGCACTATTGCCTGGGCCAGAATGCAGAACTGTGGATTCTCAATATGACAGGATGTGTTTAAAGTCATTGCCAAGAATAAGAAGTGTGAAAGCATACATTTTATTTATAGAATTTTGATTGGAATACCTAATTTTTGCACCTAGCCTCACCTAAAATTGGTAAACATTGCCCTATGAATTTAAATCTTATCACATTGCAGACCCTGTAAGGTTAGAATGGTGGGAGACTCTGGGGGGACCCTGCTACTTATGTCTCTGAAGAAGATGGGACCAGGTGCTTAGAGATCAGGTGCAAAGTCCCAATTGGTTCTACTTGTCAATTCCTGCCATATTGTCATTATATGTCCAAGTAAGGCCCATTTCATGTTTACCTGTTCCTGTTTATCCCCATAGGTAACCATTCTCAAGAGTTTACTGTCCATATTGTTGTATGTATTCTTGGATAATCTGTGTTATTTCATGGGCAAAAGTTCTAATTTATGGAAATTTATATACACATTACTAAGTCTTCTATCACCTCTTGTTTTTTATGCCCTGTTTGCCAAATTGAAAAGAATGGAAACTTGAGAACCCTGCAGGGAACATTCATTTATCACAGTTTGTATAGAGTGGCTGGTCCATGTATCTCTCTAACTAGGTGGGAGACAATATGGAAACATAGCTAAGAGCTCTGGCTCTGGGTTCTGAATGCCAGGGCTCTGATTCCAGCTCCTCCCTTCCCTAGCTGTTTGGTCTTGGACATGTCACTTAACCTGTCTGCCTTTCAGTTTAGTCCCCTGTAATGTGGCGTATGTGAGCACACATCTTGAAGGTTATAAGGATTAAATGTGGTAAGCACATCTGGACCATCTCTTATTTTTAGAAAAGTCACACAGTTTATACCACAAACCATATTTAAAGCTTCTTCTACTCCCTTCTGAATTATCAGTGGTGCCTTTAATGGCTAGTCAAATTCTTTTCGTAGATTCTTAACAGGTTTTTCAGATTCTCAATCACTTTTTCCCTAGGCTCACACTCAGCCAACAACCTTGCCTCTTATTTTTAAAAAGAAACAATCTTGAGATTTAGTCTTTAATGCATTTTTCTCCTTTTGAGAAAAACACCTGTGCTTACTTCCTGCTTTCTTTCTCTCTCTCTCTCTCTCTCTCTCTCTCTTAAAAAATCTCTCTCTCTCTCTCTCTCTCTCTCTCTCCCTCTCTCTGTCACCAAATTGGAAATTCTTCCTCTTAAATCTGAAATCTTCCACCTACATTAAAGAGTGAAGGTCCCTGCTGTCGCGAGCCGGATTGCCTTGGGCAACTCGGTCTGCGACTACAGCGGCCTGAACTGGCGACGCGTGAGCAAAGAGGCACACACTTGATACACAAGGAGTTTACTTTACTTCCACATCTCCGGATCTCTACCCCACTCTCTCTCCGCACCCGGAAGGAGAGGCAACATATATACCATAATGCAACCAATCAGCATACAGAGAACAGATTATTACCTTATAAGGATACATCAAACACCCACGAGAACATATCATGTGATCTACAGGAAAACTAAACCTAATACAAAATGGTTTCATAGGCTATATCATAAAATGGCGGAGGGGTGGATCTATGGTTCTCCACACCTGCCTTTTCTGAAATAACATACCAAAATGGGTTGTGGGCAGTAAATAATCCACAAAAATATTTGCAATTACCCAGAGATACTTGAAGTCAATAAAGCAGGGAGACCTGATCGTGGGTGGAAAGGGGTGACATTCAACCTGAAACAAACCTATCAACAAGATCAACAGGCAACAAAATCTACATAGAGTGAACAACCTATGCAAAAACGCTCAGAAGAGAAGGAACTTGACATTCGCAAAGTGCAGGTTTCAATTATATTGATATGGAATAAGCAAGAGAGATAACAGGAGGACCCTGAGTCAGAGCAGAGCAATTTATACAAATCCCCATAATGATGTAAATATTCTATATTTGTGGTGCAGGGTGGTAATCACTAGCCACGGGGTTATTTAATATAACATCAAGTAAAACCCATAGCTTATCAATTGTACCAGTCACATTTCAGTGCTCAGTGGCTACACGTAACTAGTGGCTGCTATATTAGACAGTGTGGGGTCATAGGGTAAGTGGGAACAGGCTGAGTGAGGCCTGTACTTACCAAGTAAGTAGTCTGGTATTACTGGCCGAGTGTCACGAGCAGCTACTGGAGGGTTTGATGCAGGATGCCTGTGGATGATTTTCATGATGAAAGATCTCTGGGGCTGCTGAAATGATAGCAGGAGAGTGGGAAGAGTCATCAAGAATCAACAGGAACCAGCTGGGCTATTGCAATCACCCAGGGGAGAGAGAGAGAGAGAGAGAGAGAGAGAGAGAGAGAGAGAGAGAGAGAGAGAGAGGGAGGGAGACAGAGAGAGAGAGACAGAGAGAGAGACAGAGACAGAGAGAGAGAGAGAGAGGGAGAGAGGGAGGAAGACTTATGCAGTAGAAGTTCTAATTTTGGACTGCATAGGATGTTGTGTTTGATGACAAACAGGAAGAGCCTACTTAATGGCATTAATACGAATAATAGAAAAAGTTTAGTCAAACCCAAATTTCTTGCAATCATCGATTCTTTTTGACCCCTCACAGAGACAGAGACAGAGAGAGAGAGAGAGAGGGAGAGAGGGAGGAAGACTTATGCAGTAGAAGTTCTAATTTTGGACTGCATAGGATGTTGTGTTTGATGACAAACAGGAAGAGCCTACTTAATGGCATTAATACGAATAATAGAAAAAGTTTAGTCAAACCCAAATTTCTTGCAATCATCGATTCTTTTTGACCCCTCACATATAATTTATCAGCATCTGCTATTGGGCCTGGCATCAAAATAAATCCCCAATCTGTCCAATTTTATGCCTCGCTGTTGCCACCTGGTCCAGGCGGATTGCATCCTCTTTTGTCTTCCAATTATCGATTCATTTTAATGATTAAACTTAGAGAACTTCAGGACTGGTTGACACAGCCTGTGGATCTTGCCTTTCTCTGAACACTTCCATTAATGTGGCTGCGTTCCATACCTCTGACTTTCTTATGGCCGAATAAAATGGCTGTTAGTTCCAGTTCTGCTTAATGGCTATATCATGCAGCTGATAATTCATTCCTTTCCTCCAATGACTCAGGACACGCGGGCTCGAGATTCTCATGCTCTCTCTCCCCTGTGCTCTCTTAGCAGCTCTTTGCCTCCCCTGCCCCCAGATCCCTCCAGTGCTGACATCCCTAGGTTTTCTGTCTCTCTTGTGAACGAGGTTAAATCAAGCCCACTCATTATTGACAGTCTCCATCTACATTTTGCAGCCTCACAAGTCTGTAAGATACCAATAAGCCAGGGCTTTGCTAATTGATTTACATACATTAACTCGTTTAATCTTTTCTGGAACTCTGGAGTAGGTAGGTATGACTCTTCTAATCGTCAGACAAAGAAGCTAAGGCTCAGTAATGGGAAAGAATTTGCCAAAGATCAAACAATATAAAATGGCAAGCTTGGATTTAAAGACAGACCTGTGTTGCTCTTCAGCTGCTGTCATGACCATTGATGAACATAATGTGGCTGCTGCTCTCTGTTCATCCGTTACATTCCCAGATAGATGTTTTAAATGGCCTAGTGGACCACTCTTACATGTAGCTCAGGCACTTTAAAATAGGCATAAGCTACATTTTTATCCTATGTTTCTTCCTGTAAACTTTCCCTCACAGGTAAACAATAATAAAATTCCTTATTTGATGTCCAATCCAGTAACTAAAACTGGAAACATTTTTGTTTTTTACTTATCTGCCTTCCTACAGGAATTCCAGTTCTTGCAGGGCATACGTCAGTGGTGTTGCCTTTTCCCTTTAGGAACTCACACCTCTGGAGTTTGAGAACAATGCTGATCACAGGATCACCTGGAGGCCTTGTTGGGGCCCCTATCTGGAATCAGATTCAGTTGGTTTGGGTGGGGCCCAAGAGTATGTTCTTAACATTTCCAGGTGATGCTTCTGCTCCAGGGCCAACACTGAGAACCAGTGGTCTGCAGGGAGCCACAGGTACATTGACACCAGGAAGCAGGGGTGACCAGCTCTGCAGAAGTTCCAAAGGCAGCAGAAGTGAAATGAAGGGGGCATTTATTTTGCCTGGGGATCAAAAGGAAGGATCTGGGAGATCAGCCATCTACCTGGTGATAGACTTCTGTTCTAGCTTTTCCAATTTGACTTACCATTGATTAATTCAATACATTATACTTATGCAGTAGAAGTTCTAATTTTGGACTGCATAGGATGTTGTGTTTGATGACAATTAGTAGTTTAAAATTAAGAAAATGGGAGAAAATAAGATGTAGAAGGGAAAAATAATGGAAAGTCAATATTTTCCCCAAAGAGATATAAATAAATACAATATCAAATGTCTAGGAATGAGGGCTGTTTGTCGCTCTGAAAAACAGAGCCTATTGGCTACAATTTCCATCATCCAGGGTCAAATTTTTGTGTTGGTTCCAAGATGCAGCATTAATTCATCCTTCTCACTCATGTCTTCCCACCCCACCTCCCCAGCCTCTAGTCTACACTAGAATCTGTCCAGCAGCATCAGAGTCCATATTCCTTCTTGTGTAAGTCCTTGCGAAAATGATGAACTGTCTGGTCTACATTCAAATTACCAGACATGCAGGGCATAAGAGGGCAGAGGACACCGGGGGAAAACTTTGGCTGGCAGCTCCCGCTGCCTCTGCCCCTTCCATTGCTCAGGACCGTACTTCACTCCAGTAATTTGCAGAGCTCCATAAATTTTGGACTCTGTTCTCCACTGTGCCCTGCATCTAGTCAGAGGAGGACACTTGGCTGTGAGTTGGAACTAGTCCAAGAAGCACAAGATGGAAGAAAGCCAGCATCAGGAGGGTCCTGTTTATTGCCTCACTTCCTAAATATTTCTGTTATTTGTTGTAATATTAAATCATTTCAAAATAAGCATCATTTCTTATGTGGTAAAATTTTTAAAAAGGCTTTTACAATGAATTCTTATTCAAGGTCCTAGAGTAGGGATTACCATGTACCCAGATGGCCCTTCACCACTTTGGGAGGATGACGGAGGAGAGGTGGGGAGTAGAGACAGTTCTGATTTTCTTAGGAAATTTCCTTTATGCCCACTGGTTGAGACTGAGGACACAGGGTGGAGGGCCTTGTGCATATGCCAGTTCTATTCTCACTAGACGTCCTAGTTTTTCAGTCACTGACCTCTTGCTGTGGTGGAAAGTCCAGGTAGTTCTGCCTGCTATTGCCAGGCCAGTTGAGGAAGCAGCTGTCTTTGCAGTTTTGTCTTAATGTGTCCTCCCATGGAGCTGACTCCTCCGATAGGTGTTGGCAGGAAGCCTAGGAGGCCTGAAGGTGACCTAAAGCAACTCACAGATCAATGTGGCCCTTAGTGTAGACTCATTACGTGGTAGAATTACAGGAGGCTTTTGGCTTTGATGGTAGTATCTAATGTGGAAGGAGTTAAGGTCAGGAAAAAGCAACGATCATTATTTTGTAATAAGGCAGAAATATAGTATGATACAATTTGGCCCTCAGCCGTAACCTGAAATTTCAACAAGAGGTGGCAGCCAACTTCTCCCAGTGAAGCCATCTGTCCTTAAGCAGCACCCCCAGGGAAACATCCGTTTGGGTCATGCTCTCCCTAGAAAGGCCCATAAGGGGGCTAGGCTTCCTGTTGGGTCTCCAATTCTCTAATTGTCCCAACCTCAAGAAAGCTCTGGGAGGTGGTTCCTTTACTGCCATTTGACAGATGGAGGAGTTGAGGATCAAGGAGACAAGGTTACCTGTAGGAAAGTCACACAGCTGATATGAGATAGATGGGTGTTTCTGATGCTTGTGGTGGAGAAACAGGCAACAGATATTTACTTAGGACTTTGGGTCTTCCAAGCATTGGGCCAAGCAAGAAATTAGTCAAGGGATTGTGGGATGAATGGAGACTTGGACATTGGTGAGTGAGAACTGTCACTTTAAAGGAGGAGGCTTTTTTTTTTCTTTTTTCTTTTGGAGGGTGATATTTATGGTATTTTTAGAGGATAAACCAGAAGGATGAAAGCTGATTTTTTCTGTGTTCCTGTATCTGGGCACTGGACAGAAGAATAATATATTCAGCTTTGATTGGTACTTTGCAAAATAGAAATAAACACTGGGGGTGAAGGGTGCAGTCCAGGTGATAGGTCATCTAGAAGATGGAGCGTCTCTGCTGAAGAGGGGAGTGGTGGCCCATGGTTTTCGGCATGTGTTATGGTCTATACCTAAATGTCCCCACAGCCTCACGTACTCATAGGTGGGATTTTGGGAAATGACTGAATTATGGGTGTGTGAATCTCATCACTGGATCAGTCCACTGAGGTTTAGAGCTGGGTGTGATGTTGGGAGGAGGTGAAAACTGGTAGGAAGAGGTGGATCACTGTGGGCATGGTCTGATGGGAATGTATCTATTTCCTGCCTGCCGTGCCATGAACTGTTTCTTGCATGCCATGCTCCTCTGCCATACCATCCTGCCTAGGAACTAGCTGATTATAGACTGAAAAATCTACACACTGTGAGCCAAAACAAACCTCTCTTCCTTTCACTTATGAGTACTCGGTATTGTGCCTCAGCAATGAGAAGGCAACTAAGACAGTGGGGGAGGTATTTCAAGAGGCAAACTAGGATGACTGTGGTGAGGTTAATATGATGCCTGAAATGGAGTTCCAGCCATGGATATATGAGATGAAGACTGATGTATCAGACTAAGGCTGCCCAGCCTTATCTTTGCCCAGAAAGTAATTATCAAAGGCAGAGTTGAGTTGAAGATAGCCAGGATTACAAATTATAGAAATGACCTGGGATGCACGCCTAGGAGGTACATTTATTTGTGCTAATAAATCTATCTTAGCCCCCTACTTCACTCTAGTAGTAATCCTATGACTCCCTTAGGATGCTGTTGTTCTCAGGCAGATCCATAGGGAAGATGTCTTTCTTCCTCCTGCGGAGATACACTGTCTAACGTTCTACACTATCTAAATGTTCTGCTGTGGGTACACTGTGACCAAGCAGGCAGGGTGGGTGTGCCGTGTCCCACCAGAGTAGGCTATTCCTGGGGGAGGTGTACAGAAGGGGTCAGACCTACCAGAGGGGAGCAATGGTTTTACCCTTCCAGCGTCTGGCTTAGCACCAGCAGCACAGAGAAGCTTGTTAGATAGAAATGCAGCATTTCAAGACCCTCTCCCTCCAGGATTCACACCTCTAGGGTGTGGATGCTCAGCCTGGGTTACATATTGGAATCACCCAGAGAGATTAGAAACCATAATATGTCCAGGTCCTATTTGGGGCAACTTAAATGAGTCACTTGCATGGAACGGTGACCTGATTTATAGCTGGAATAAATCACTCTGCTGCTGCAGTGGATGCTAGGGTAGGGGAGCAGGAGTAAAGAATGGAAACAGAGGCCAAAAGAGACCCTCCTGTGTGCTCTGTCAAGCAGAGCAAAATGGATCAATGTTTTATGTACCATACTTCTGGGCGTTCTTTGAGTTAGGAAATAGACCCCAGTTTCATCTCACACACCGTGGCCCGCATACTCACCTGATCTCTCTGTAATGCTCAGGACACTTTAAGGATACCATTTGGCAGCAGGATATCCAGGATAGATTCTCCAGAGGCAAAGGAGGATGTAAAGATGCTATTAAAATGGCTAAGAGAGAGATGGTGGTGGCTTTGACTAGGGGAGATAGTGAAGGAGTAAGAGAGGAGAGGCAGGACTGAATTTGGAAAAGTAACTGATGGATTGGATTTGCAAATGAAAGATTACTTGACATTTTTAGTTTAAACAAACATTTTCTTTCAGTTTTGTAGTATGGTGAATTATATCCATCCTATTTTTAATCCAGATTGCTTTTTTCTTTTTTTGAAATTATGTAATAGTTTGGTTAGTCCCTTGTGTTCTAATTTCCCGAGGTCCTTCTCAGCCTTTGGTTTATTCAGGCCCTTGCACTTTGTCCCCATATCTCCTGGTCTCAATTTTAAATTTCCTACTGTGAGCCAGGGGCTCTTCTAGTGCCCATGAATCCTGTGATTAACTCTAAACCCGATAATCCTGGAGGGTTATTGTATGGCTTTTGCTTGGCAAGCAGAGGCACTGAAGCTTAATGTCACCTATCTTGTAAGTGATAAAGCCAGGATATAAAAAAGGGTCTCTTTGATAACAGAGTCCAGGTTATCAATATGAGAGTTTGTGACAACATGAAACAGGGTGGAGAAGGCTGTACAGATGTGAGTTAAGAGCTAGGATGCTTGTGAATTTGGACCAAGGAAATAGCTGGTACCAAGGATGCTGGGACAGAGGCAAAGGAGATTCACAAGATGATTGCCAAGACAAGATATGGCTGCACTTGGCCATTTTGTTGTTCATAATTGAGTGCTCTCTCTTTTTGGCAGACAGTTTCCTTGGAGGTGAGTCCTGACTTGTGCTCTAATTAATATTTGTGGGTGTGGAATGTTGACTTTGACTCAGGCATTAATAGGAATTCTTTTCTATTAAGATACCAGGGTCTACCAATTGGAGGAGAAAATACATAGCCTTGCTCACTTTTCTTGGTCCATCAGATTTCTTAAAAGTCTTAATGGACCCCTTTGCTTGCTGACTAATGAATTTTCCTGCATGAATTTTTTTCTTCAGAATCTCTATAAGTTAGAAAGTTTGCTAATCATTCAGTTATACCAGAGGATTGAGGAGGAGTGGGGTCCTAGGTGATGGAAGAAGGGGAAAGTGTAATTTGGTCAAAGTGAGGAAAGTGTCAGTTGGCTCCAGTATACCTCATGGAGGGATCTAGCCACCTGGGCAGCTTCTCTCTAAAGAGGGTATGAAAAAAGAGCATCTGGCTGCCACTGGCCACTGAACAGCTGGAAAATTGTGGAGATATAATAGCAGCTGGAAGGAGAAGACTAGGGGCTGGCTAGGTTGAATTCAATTAGGTTAAGTGTGGCAAAAGAATTGGCTAAAATGAAGGCCATTTTCATATTTATCAGTGTTCTAGAAACTTCAGTTTTTGCTCTTAAGGCTTTTAGATGATTGATAGGTCTTATGCACCTTATTAAAAATAATATTTACTTGAAGTCAACCAATTGTAAATGTTAATCATATCTACAAAATATATTCACTGAAACAACTAGACTAATGTTTGACAGACAACTGGACCATAGCTTAGCCAAGTTAACACATAAAATTTAGTCATCACAGAATCTTTAGTCTGTCTGGAATTAGAGGCAAAGGGTGTTGGATGAGACTAATTATGGATATGGTGTCACCAAATAACCCTCTAAAACTAGATTTTAAGTCACACATAGACATTAGTGGTCTTTTCAAGGTAGTGAAGAAGATTAGTGATTGGCTTTTACTTGACAACTATTCATAACTTTCCCCAGACAAGGACTCTAGGCTTTTCCTATCTTCAAGACTGTCCCAGGGCCAGGGATTTAGCTCAGTGGTTCTGGTGACTGCCTTGCAAGCGCAAGGACCTGAGTTCAATCTGCAGTACTACACACACACACACACACACACACACACACACACACAAGACTGTCCTAGAGGCCTAAGATCTGCACCAGGACTCCCAAAGAAAGGCACACATTATGGTTTCAATATAAAGTGTCCCCCAAAGACTCATGTATTGTGGACTTGATCTCCAGCCCATAGTGTTCAGAAATGGCTGTGGAAGTTGATAAGATCTTGAAAGTGCTAACGTGTATTCATATCTGAAAGTGTTGTTAGGAGACGGGGCCTGGTTGGAGGAAGTAGGTCACGTGGGGGTGTAACCTGCAAGGGTATATTCTTGTCCCATACCCTCCCCTCTAGCTCTCTTTCTATTCTTTCTGAATCCTGCTGCTATGAGGTGAGAAACTTCTCTAGTGTGGCTTTCTGTCATGATATTTCTGTCTCAGAGCCAATAGACTATGGACTGAAACCCCTGAAACCCTGAACCTTTCTCCTGGGCTGAGAAATTTCCTAATGAAGATTTCTGCTAAGGCCTGTTTAAATGCCTGGAATATGTGAGATGTGATCAAGGGCTGTGAGTGGTAAAGCTAAACTACTGAAGAAGGTGGTATACATCATTAATAGTATGCATCATTAATGAACATTAAAGTGATCTGGGTTCCTTTTAATCAGGTGTATACCTCGTCCTCAGAGCTGAGATTTTGATTTGTAGTATAACCCTGCAAAGTCACAGTGCAGAATTCATGGCCTCAGACATTCATGGATTATTCCTGAGAACCTAATTAATAATTATGTATGGAAACCATAAATATACTTTCATTTGTTTTTTTTGGTGGGAGGTTTGCAAGTAGCCAATCCAAGAGTGTTATTCAGCACTCCTTGCTACTGATTTGCTACTGCCCTGTAACCCATCACTGGCAGATGCATCAGCATTCCCACATTTATAACAAATTGCTGTAGACAGCATGTAGCTATCTCAAATGTCCCCAGTTTTGTTCTTTTTAAAGCCCCAGGATCCCTAATATGTCACCAAAATGCCGCTCACCTTTTGAGGCTTTATTTTATTAATTTAAATTGCATAACTGCAGGAGACATAGCATATTTAGGGTTTAAACCATAAGAATAGGCATTTATAGGCATTTTTATGACCATATTTGAATTGCACAGTTTTTCACAATTTGCAGGTGGTCTAGGAATGTAACCCCTATGAATTTTGAGAGTCTACTGCAATTGCTTTATAGGGTACAATCATAAGTTTTTGAAAAAAATAATCCTCAAGTTATTCTTTATACAAGCAGGACTGAAATCACTGGCTATTTTAGGTCAGGTTCTCCTAGAAGCATTCCAGGCCAAGGAGATGCCAATTATTTAGTAAGAACAGGTTCAAAAGAGAAACCTGTAAGGGATTGGGGGAAACAGGAAAGGGAAGGGAAGGGAAAGAGGCTAGGCAAGAGCAACATTGCAGAAGTTCCAGCCCTTGCCTTTATCTCATAGGAAGGAAGTTCTAGAATGTAAATTATTCCTCAATTTGTCTTGTCTTTAAGAAGAGAAATAGAAGCTCTCTTACTTTCACTTCAGTCAATCATTGGGACTAGCCACTTTCAGGACTTGCTGGAGGCAGAGTGTTTCCAGTGTCCAAGGTCAATCCTCTGAAAAAAGTCACTGGTAGAGCAACCAACAAAGTCTGTAAAAGCTACAGAATCAGTGCATAGACCTGCTACAAGGCATTTAAGAGGGATCTAATGAGGCACTAAGTGTTTTGTTCAATACATAAGGGGTTATTATTTGTTTCTAGGTATGCCTTAGTCATTAGTGCTCTGAGTAGAGCCATTAGAAAATCTCATTATATACAGTTTTCTGCTTCAAGGATCTAAAAGCAATTTTATTGCTAATAACATTTGCCAAATGTCAGAAGGGACTGTGAAGGATCTGCAACTTTATCCCTATTTGCAAACTAACAATTTAGCCTGCGACTTTTAAGGATGCTCGAGAAGATAGGAGGCTTCCAGACAAAGTATTAATTACAGTAACAGCCATATCTGGAGTATTTTCTTGTAATGGTTCTGCGACCCTAATTCCCATAGAGCAATGCAAAGAAGATGTGGTTAATTGACTAATTGTCAACCTGAGTGGGAATGCCCAGCTGAAGTGAGTCCATGTTGTTGTGGGCATGGAAGACCCAGTAAAGGAGGGCTGTGATCCGATGGTATAAAATGGGAACCAGAGGGATTTCATGCTGATCTTCCTTGAAGGAGCTTCATTACAGCTGCTTTTCTTCTGAGAAGCTTTGGCTGTTCTCTTCAGCTGAGCTCCAGTCTTTGACTCCACCAAGGATAGCTGCTGTTCTCTTGGGAGGAGCTCTGGTCTTTGCCTTCACCTTGAGCATTCTCTTGGTTCTCAGGTGCGGATTTGTCAGTTTCCAGCACTGGCCTTCCACCTTCTCAGTGCAGACTTTCTAGCCTCCAGCATTGGCCTATGAGCTGTTTGGTGCAGACTCTTCCATTTCCTATAGAAGATTCCTCAGATGCAACTTGCATAGGACATTGCCTTGGGATCCATGTCTTCAATTGGGTTCTTCATATATTTTGCATGGATAGATCTCTTGCACTCTTCCACATTTGACTCTGTGGGCAGATACTGTCAGGTAATCTTGTAAATTTCCATGTCCTGCATTAAATCTGTTTCTCTTGCAAATAATGACTACAACAGAATGTTAGGTGACATCTGCTTATACAGTGAGTAGGTGGGGTTACAGAGAGGTGCCTTAGGCTTAGAGAACCTGAATCTTTTATAATAAACAAGAAAGCCCCCTTCCTACTAGAACTTTCCTTTTCTTCACCTATTTGGTGAAGGAATAAGGAGTTCTTTTGTAACTAAACTTGTCTTGCTGAATACGGTACTCACAATGACACTGGAGACCTTGGATTTGAAATGTAAAGCTGGGCTGAATTGATTGGAATAGGGGAAGAGGTGAATGGGGTCCTCAGTTGCCATCAGACTGTCATTTGACATCCTTATTACCTTTATCTGGGCCTTTTAGGATCATCATGGTGAAGCATTAGGAAGCATCCCTTTTTATGTCACAAATTACGACTAGGGAAAGTGGGAAGGGTAGGGGAAAGGGAAAAGGGGAAAAGAAAAAATATGAGAAAATGAAAAAATGGAAATACAGTGTTTGTAGATGAGGAGGGGAGAAGTGGGTGAAGGGCAGAGACAAAGGGAAAAAATGAGAACCAAGACCTGTCATGTAAAGGTACAAGATCCCAGTGATGAATGCAACTGTACTGTATACCTAAAATGTACCAATAAACTCAATTTAAAAAATAATTATGCTGTCTTGTATTTCATTGATTGAAAAACACTTGAATAAAATCAGTATGAATTCAGTAAATCTTTGACAGGACTTTATGTTTTCTTTATTAGGCTCTATATCTATCTGAAAAATATACACTCATGTATGCAAAATTGCTAATTATAAATGAGGCTGGGCCAATTGTTAAGGGATTTGGGGGATATATCAAAAGATTGAAATTTGTTCTATAGGTAAGATGAAGTAAAAACCAAAGCTACAGAATTTGATTGATTGTATTTTCTGGAAGAAAATTTTGGCAGCAAGGTGGAGACCCAAATGACGTGCAGAGAACTCAGCAGCAGAACGTCACTAGGGAGGTAAGTGATGGGGTCAGGAGCCACAGTGATATAGAGGTATCTCTAACTCTAGCTGGAAGTGGGACATGCCAGAGAGGGCATGGCCAAGCATATTTCCAGGTTTGAAAAACATGTTGGAGGATGGAAACATGAGAGAATAAAGAAAATAAGGATTGATTTATTTTGGTACTGGAAGGAATTGGAATAAAGGAGGATTAGATAATATTTCGGTGGATTTTATGTGAAGAATTATAAAAGTATGGTGAATGTTTGAAGAAAAAAATTTAAATGTATTATAATAAGAGACACATTTCCATTAATCCCCCTGAAAACATTCCTTCTTGAATCAAACACACTTAGTCCACTATTATAGGCAGCTAAATTAGGTAGAAATATATAGGTAGTCAGACAGGGCTTGGCCCTAAGGGAGTCAGTGTAGAGGATAAAATCACATTAAAAGTGTGGCCAGAGGAACATCTGTCAGAGGCCAAGCCCCAAGATAAAGAGAATGACCAGTCCTACATACCACCCAGGGGATAAAACAATGGTGTCACATGGTCCAATAAAATCTAAATAGACATCCTGGTGGGTGACCAGGATCCCAATCCATCCCTTCCTAGAGAAGGTCTTTGTTTTTTCCATGATTTGATTCCCCACTAGATCAATATTACCTAAATGGCTATACTTACTTATACTCTTATTGGTTGATCACAGTTTTGACTTACATTGTGCCCACCTCATGATTTTGCTCTATAAAACTTCCTTTGAGAAGTGGGCTCATTGGCAACCCATTATTGGGTTCCTTCCTGTCTCTGAAGAGGTATCTTTGTCAATAAAAATTTTCTACTCTTAACCTCTGTTGTTCTGTAGAATTCATTCTTCAACTTTGGGGAGCATAAAGTCGGTGTATATGGAATTTGTCAAGTTGAGAAATATATTATCTCTCCTATATCATTTGGAGGCACCAGCAAGATAATCAGAAGGAGAATAAGACTTTATTTTTGTTTCATGGATTCTGGATTGTGACTTGTTTAGGTTATCAGAAATTGTTATCTTTGTCAGTTGCTTGTGCCTTGCCCTTTTATGCACTGTTTTGTTACAATGATTATAAGTTTAAGTTGAGAACATGGGAAGATTATGATGTTTCTTTGATGGGACATTTTACTTATGTAGGCCAGGTCTTGTGTTCCTGTTTTGTGTGTGCTGCATTTGGATTTACTAGTTGCTGAATTTATTGGTGCTCTTGGCTTGACCTGTTTGACTTGTTTTGACTCTTATTGTAGATAACAGCACTAGGGAAAATTAATGTTAGAGCATCCCTTAGTGGACTTTGATATTAATAAAATGTGAATTTATTAAATGCTGTAAAATGGATCTTTTATGAAATATAATTTATATTTAGAAAATATTGATTCCTATTAATAAATCACTCCATTCTTAAGACTTGGAGGACAGGTTTCACTGGGATAGTTTGCCTTGACCCACCCCCACACCTTAGAGGAAATATCGAACCTGTTCTGCCTCAGTTTCCTTTCAGGTGTGATCTTCCACTGGTGAGGAGGCAATCTTAGCTCTTGAGATTCTCCACTCTTGTCTTTCCAGGCTGAGGGTGACAATTCATAGGCAAGTTATCTCAATAATTCTCCATGAGCATGAGAAGAAAAGACTTCCTTTTTATGGTCTCATTCATGATCTTTTCCTATTACTTTGTACTTTCCTTTTTTAGAGGACTGTTTCTAAGGGAAAGGGAAAGAAAGTGAGAAAAGAAGGGAAAAATAGAGGCATATTTCTGCTAAAGGTTAGAGAAGGAGGAATGCTGAACTGTCTCAACTTTTTCCTCCAGTTCAACAACTAATTTGAACTCATAGAAAATGAGTTTTTGGTAATGCCAATGACAGGGAAGTCCTCTTTGATGAGGAACACATACACTATCTCTGGAAATTAGATGATACATCAAAATTTTGCTTGACCAGGAGATAGCACAACACATAAGGGACCAAAACACACTCAGTTTAAGGGAGAAACCTCAACCTCCTGGCGCTCTCTCTCTCCCCTTGTAGGCCTGGTTCTCATTATTATGTATAGGAGAGGGAAGTATTTTCACTAATGTGTAAATTGTGGTTGCTGGATAGTACAGGTTTTAACCTGTGATCTCCATAAGTGCATTACTGAGGAAGATTGCTTCAGTGATTAGGTAGCACAAATGGAGACTTCTTAGTCTTAGGCCCTTGGGTATGGTTTTTCTAAGCCATTACTTAAGGTTCCACTCCCTTGCCCTTTGGATTCTAAGGACAAGGCTTCGAAGGCAATCTTAATTGAAGCCCCAACTGGGCTATATCCATCCCTATTTGATTGTGTTCAAGTTCTTCAAGGACAGTATCCTTACAAGAGGTGAGTAGAAAATTTGGCCCTACCTGTGTCCATATATGCTTTTCTCTCAGTGACCTAAAACAGATTAGACAAGATCTGGAAAAGGTTTCAGACAATCCTGAGAAGTGCACAGAGGCCTTTAGGGTGCTTAGTTAGAAATATGAAATAGACTGGAAATATGTAATGTTACTCTTAAATCAAACATTGACTTCTAATGAGACACTGCAGCATTACAAGATTTAGAGATGAATATCATATTGTTAATTTTAAAAGGTCAAAACACAGGCAACCAGGGGAACCACAAGTTCCTGCTGGAGTCCAAACAGTTCCTAGACAAGATCCCTACTGGCCTACCAACCAGACAGGAAATTGGAACAAGAAGCACCTTCATATATACATTCTTGACAGTCTAAGAAGGATGAGAATGAAGCTCTTCAATTACTTTAAATTGTCAACTATTCATCAGGAAAAGGATGACATCCCCTTGCCTTCTTAGATCATTTATAAGATTGACAAAACATATATCCCTGGCTTCTGATTTGGGAAACAGATTATTCTTAAAGACAAGTTTATTATACTGGTCAGCTTTAGAAATTAGGAAAAGCTACAAAAGATGGCTTTTGTTCCAGAGAACTCACTTGATACTTTATTTTTTTTAATTTTTACTTTTTTCCTCATTGAATTTATTGGTACATTTTAGGTATACAGTACAGTTACATTCATTATTGGGATCTTGTACCTTTACATGACAGGTCTTGGTTCTCATTTTTCCCCTTATACCTGCCCCTCACTTGATACTTTAGTGGGAATTGCCTCCTCAGTATTTTATATTAAGACCAGGAGGAAGCCAACGGGGAAAATCAAAGCGATCAAGAAAAAGTGTCTGCCTTGGTTGTGGCCTTAAAAGGAATAGATTCTAAGTCTAATTCCCAGGGCTCCAAGTAGAGCTTGATGACTAAACTCAGCTGCTACCACCACAAAACCCAGGCCACCTTAGGAAAGTCTATGATAAAAACTATCATGACAAGAGTCCTTCTGAGCTATGCGCTGATTGCAAATGTGAGCACTGGAAGTTGGACTGAGATGGAGGTCCTGGAGATCAGACTTATCTTACCAAGTGGTCCCACAAGATTGAAGGGCTCTGGGACACTCTCTGCCTCCCTCTGGCCCTGGATAATTATGACTATAAAGAAAAAGAAAACCATCCTCTTGCTGGACACTGATTCATGGCTCTTGGTCCTTCATTTCAACCATGGCCTTCCTTCCAGCTGTTAAACTTCAGTGAAAGAAGTCACTAGAGAGCAGGTAACTTGCTATTTTTCACAACCTTTAGGGTGTAACTAGAATGGCTTTCTTTTCTCCCATTCCTTTTTGATTGTGCCTGAAAATCTAGTTCCCTCCTTGTGAGAGATATCTTATCTTGCTTAAATACTATAATAAACATGCATCCAGGTCAGGTATGTTGCTTCCCCCTTGTAGAGAAAGAAATAAATCCTGAAGTATGGGCAACAAAGGGTAGAATAATAAGAAGAGCAATAAGAGCTGCTGTGGTGAAAATGCATCTCAAAGATCCAACTACTTTTCCTCACTGGAGACAATTCCCTCTAAAGGCAAAAGTTAAAAAAGGATTATTGCCTATGATTGACAACTTAAAGGCAAAAGGTTTATTCATACCCTATAGCAGCCCTCCCAACACTTCAGCCTTGGCAGTTCCAAAACCCAGTGGAGAGTGAAGATTGGTACAAAACCTTAAATTGTAAATAGTCAGTAGTGACAATTTTTCCTCTCTCAGATCCAGGAAGATGCTGGCTGGTTTTCAGTGGTCATTTAAAAGATGCCTTCTTGGACCAGCACCCAGCAGAAGGTGGAAGGTGAAGGTCCGGGACAGCCACTCCAAGATCCAGTCTCCCTCCAGCCTGCCTGGGCCCAATTGGTGAGAACTGGGTAGCCAAGTCCTAGCTCTGCCTGCACCATGACCAGCACCCAGCTGGAGGTGGAAGGTGAAGGTTTGGGACAGCCGCTCAGAGATCAGTTCTCCCTCCAGCCTTCCTAGGCCCAATCAGTGAGGACTAGCTTGCCACAGGGGCTCCCCTGCAACACTTTCATCCCCCCACCCCCTGCTTTCAGGCCTCCTGATTGTGCCAGTCCTTGGATCCACTCTCCAGAGGTACAGGTGGTCATTAAGGGCGTTTTTCTGAGCTGCAGACTTTGAACATATTTAAAGAAAGGTCAGAGGGAACCTATAGTAGAACTTTGCAGAGTTCAAGCCTGTAGGAGGTCAGGGAACTCAATTTGAGCCTTGCAGCCCAAAATCAGACTGAATTTCAGGGGTCTGCCATGGGCTAGCTGAGATCAAAGGACTGAGTTCTGCACATGGCTGTGCACGATGTATGTTATGACAGCAGATATAGTCTGAAAGAGGCCCTTCAAATTCATTTTTTTCTTTCTTTTCTTCATTCCACTCTGCAAATTCTTTCTTTTTTCTGTCCTCTTATTCCCACTCAGTTTCTTGCTCCACCACATTATTCCTCATCTCCCTTTCTGTTCCTGTTCCTGCACTAACTCAAATTTCTTCTTTTATTGTTTTTTCCTTTTTTTAATGTTCTTTTCTTCTCTCATTTTACTTAACTCAAGGGTCAATAGTTTCAAAGGAAAGTGAGCCCCCATTATTGTTAACTTGTTGTATTCTTATCCTTATTCTTGCACTCTGTCTTTCCCGTTTGACTTTAACAGTTTCCTAAAGATTGTATGGTCATTCTATGTCTTCTGGCTTCACTTAAAACCTCCAATTATTTCACTTATGTACTCCTCTCATCCTAACTCTGTCTAAGCCTCAATCCTAAATGGTAAAGAAGCTATATTGAAGAGTGTATTCACTGCAAACCTATTTTGGGCTGCTTCTTGATTTTAATTTAATTCACATGGTTTAAAGGTGATAGATTAATGACTACCACAAATGGTCAATTTGTAAGTTGTGCTTGATCCTACTGTGTTGCTGATTGTATCAATTGGGCTAAAGGATTGTGATTGATTTAATGAGTTGTCTTCTCTGATATTAAGAAAATGAGAATCTCTATGAATCATTAGAGACTCAAAAGCTAAAGCACAACTATATCAGGAAGATTTAAGTAATAACCCAGGAATTAAATGAAGGACAACCCAACAACAAAAATAAAAATAAGAAAACACTTAAGCAAGATACAAAGACAGACTTCCAGTTCAACAATGGCAAACTCTAGGGCAAATGAGGATGAAAAGTCTGATAGTGAACCACCAGAATACCCTGAACTCATAGCATAGGAAGTAGCAAAATAGATCAATCAGGCTCTAGAAAAATTCAAAACAAAAATAATTTCCTAGATAACCATAGAGATGGTGAGCAAAATGAAAGAAATGATTTGAGACTCTGAAACAGAAACTGACCAAAAATTAGATAAGCTCAGGACCATGATAGAAGCCATGAAGGCCCAGCATAAGAAAGAAATGGAAACAATGAATGCCCAGTGAAGGAAAGAAATGGAATTCATAAAACAGAGATATCTAGGAGATTAAAAACTCTATTGGAAGTTTTTGCAGCAGGATAAAAGAATGCAAAGATAGAATTTCAGATATAGATAGGATTGCAGTGACCATGAAAAGAGAGGCCTCTTAAAATCAGTAAGGGATCATGAGAAATCAACCCAACAACTCCTCGATGATGCAAAGAAAAATATCATAAGACTGATAGGAATCCATGAAGTAGCAGGAGAAAATACAAATGACTTAAAAAACCTGTTCACATAATTAATGACAGAAAACTTCCCAGAGGGGAAAAATTTGACAGACAGATAAGAGAGGCATCTAGGATTCCAACTAGCCATGATAAAAAAAAATCCACACCTAACATATAATAATCAAGATCCCAGAAACCCAACAGAAGAACAAAATACTACAAGCAGTAAGAGAAAAGAAGCAAATCACATACAAAGGAAAGCCCATCAGAATCACAGCAGACTTTCAACACAAACCCTTGGGGCAAGGAGAGCCTGGAATGAGATATTTCAAGTACTAAAACAGAACAACCTCCAACCTAGACTGATGTATCCTGCAAAACTCTCTTTCAAAATGGATGGGGAAATAAGATACAAAGAACACCTGAGAAACTTCATGAATACCAAACCAGCACTGCAAGGAATTCTAAACAATATCCTAGAAAAAGACAATGAAGGTCACAATACCATGAGGCCCAACAGAGCAAATCAAATAGGCAAGGTAAGAAACTGAAAGGAGAGGGGGAAAAAGTGAAAAGAGTCAACAAAAGGACAATAACAGGACAATAATAAGTCAGAACATATCAGTTATAACCATCAATGTCAATGGCCTCAACTCACCAATCAAGAGAAATAGAGTGAAAGAATGGATTAAGAAGCAAGATCCGACAATATGTTGTATACAAAAAACACACATAGTGCAAAAAGAAGCCCATAGACTGAGAGTGAAAGGGTGGAAAACAATTCTCCATGTGACAGGAGCCCAGAAAAAAGTAGGAGTAGCAATCTTATTTGCAGACAAAGTAAATTACAACCCAAAGCTGATTAAGAGAGACAAAGAAGGCCACTACATCCTTGCAAAGGGAAAAATCCAAGAGGAAGAAATGACAATCATAAACATATATGCACCAAATATAAATGCCCCCAACTATATAAAACAAATATTAAGTAACATGAAAAACCAAATAAGCACTAATACAATTGTAGTGGGGGAATCTAAATACCCCACTATCCAAATAGACAGATCATCTAGGCAAAAAATCAACAATGAAATACTAGAACTGAACCAAGCTTTGCAACATATGGACTTAATAGATGTCTACAGAGTGTTCTACCCCACAAAATCAGAATATATATTCTTTTCAGCTGCACATGGGTCATTCTCCAAGTTAGACCACATAGTAGCTCATAGAACAGGTTTGAAAAAATGCAAAGGAATCAAAGTCATCCCCTGTGTAATATTAGATCATAGTGAAATTAAGATGGAGATCAATAGCATGAGAAACCATAGGAACTTCACAAACACATGGAAATTGAACACACCTTCCTGAACAATCAATGGGTCACAGAGGAAATTAAAGAAGAAATTATACAGTTTTTACAAATAAATGATAATGCCAATACAACATACAGGAATCTATGGGACACAAGGAAAGCAATTCTTCATGGAAAATTCATAGCAGTGAATGCCCACACTAGGACAATAGAGCAAGCTCAAATAAACAACCTAATGATGAATCTTAGACTCCTAGAAAAGAAGACCAAGAAAAACCCAAAGCTTGAACAAGAGAGGAAATTATAAAGATTTGAACAGAAATCAATGCAATGCAAACTAAGAAAATGATACAAAAAAATCAATGAATCAAAGAGTTGGTTTTTTGAAAGAATAAATAAAATTGATAAACCCTTAGCTAACCTTGTCAAAAAAGGAAAGAAAAGGCTCAGATCCATGCAATTAGGAATGAAAAAGGTGAAGTAGTCACAACAGATCCAACAGAAATCCAAAGGATCATCAATACGTACTTTGAGAACCTATACTGTAA
Organism: Fukomys damarensis; assembly: GCF_012274545.1. Lineage (NCBI taxonomy): Eukaryota > Metazoa > Chordata > Mammalia > Rodentia > Bathyergidae > Fukomys > Fukomys damarensis. Next base: position 57,642,356 of record NW_022900916.1, read on the forward strand.
TAAATTAGAAAACACAGAAGAAATGCTCATATTTCTAGACACTTATGAATTACCAAAGTTGAATGAAGAAGATAAAAACATTTTAAACACCACAATTACAATGAGTGAAATTGAAAATGTAATTAAAAGTTTACCAATGAAGAAAAGCCCAGGCCCTGATGGATTCACTGCTGGATTTTCCAAAACATGTAGAGAAGAATTATTGCCGCTACTCTTTAAACTTTGCAGTGAAATTGAATGGGAAGCAATAATTCCAAATTTATTCCTGGAAGTAAATATCACTTTGATTACCAAACCAGGGAAAGACTCAACTAAAAAAGAGAACTACAGGCCAATCTCTTTAATGAATATAGATGCAAAAACCCTTAATAAGATACCAGCAAACAGAATACAGAGGATCACCAAGAAGATCATACATCCTGACCAAGTTGGATTTATTCCAGGGATGAAAGGAGAGTTCAACAAATGTAAATCAATAAATGTAATACACTACATCAACAGAATCAAAGACAAAAACCATATGATCCTCTCAATAGATGCAGAAAAAGCATTTGCCAAAATTCAACACCCACTCATAATAAAAAACCCTGCAAAAAATTGGAATAGATAATCTATATCTCAATTTAATAAAGGCTATCTATGAAAAACCAACAGCCAACATCATATTAAATGGCCAAAAACTGAAAACCTTCACATTAAAATAAGGAACAAAACAAGGATGCCCACTAGCACCACTCCTCTTCAATATAGTTCTGGAAACATTAGCCATAGTAATTAGACAAGAGAAAGAAATTAAAGCAATAAAGATAGGAAAGGAAGAAGTTAAACTGTCATTATTTGCTGATAAGATACTTTACATCGAAGACCCAAAAAACTCCACCAAAAGACTTCTAGACTTAATGGACGCTTTCAGCACAGTAGCTGGATACAAGGTTAACACTGAAAAATCAATAGCCTTCTTGTACACAAACAACAGACCCACTGAGAGAGAAATTATATTTGCTGAAGATACTTTACATCGAAGACCCAAAAAACTCCACCAAAAGACTTCTAGACTTAATGGACGCTTTCAGCACAGTAGCTGGATACAAGGTTAACACTGAAAAATCAATAGCCTTCTTGTACACAAACAACAGACCCACTGAGAGAGAAATTAGGGCAACAATTCCTTTCACAATAGCATCCAAAAAAAATGAAGTATCTAGGAATCTACCTAACAAAAGAAGCAAAAGACCTCTACACTGAAAACTACAGCACTCTGAAAAAAGAGACCAAAGAGGATATAAGAAAATGGAAAGATATCTCCTGCTCCTGGGTAGGAAGAATCAACATAGTGAAAATGGCCATCCTACCAAAACTGCTATACAGAGTCAATGCAATCCCAACTAAAATTCCAACAGTATATTTCATGGAACTAGAAAAAATAATCCAAAAATTCATTTAGAACCAGAAGAGAACTACAATAGCTAAAGCCATCCTAGGCAATAGAGACATGGCAGCGGGTATAACAATTCCCACTTTGAAACTATACTGCAAAGCCACTATGATAAAAACAGCATGTAACTGGCACAGAAACAAAACTGAGGATCAGTGGAATAGATTGGAAGATGCAAAAACAACTCCAGTTGTACTCAGCTACCTCATCTCCTCACTGGAGACAAGATAGCCTGTTTAATAAATGGTGTTGGAAAAACTGGATCTCAACCTGCCAAAGATTAAAACTGGATCCTTATCTTTCACCATGCACTAAACTAAAATCCAAGTAGATTAAAAATCTGAATATTAAAAAAGAGTGCCTAAATTTGCTAGAAGATAAGTTAGGCAGAATTCTTGAAGACGTTGGCATAGGATAAAACTTTATGAACATAAATCCTCAGTAGCACAGGAACTAGCAGAAAGAATCTACAACGGGGATCTCATCTTATTAAAAAGCTTCTGCACTGCAAAAGAAACCATCAACAGAACTAACAGACAATCCACAATGTGGGAAAAAATTTTTACCAGCTGCTCCTCAGACAAAAGACTATTATCTAGAATATATAAAGAACGCAAAAAATCAGGCCCCTCAAATATAAAGACCCAGTTCAAAAATGGCCATCTGAAATGAACAGACATTTCTCAGACAAAGAAGTAAAAACATCCAGTAAATATATGAAAAAATGTTCCACATCACTGGTCATTCAAGAGATGCAGATGAAAACAACACTGAGATTACACCTCAACCCACAAAGAACATCTGCTGTCAAGAAATCAACCAATAACAAATGTAGGCAGGGTTGTGCGGAGAAAGGAACCCTTCTTCATTGTTGGTGTGAGGGCAGACTGGTGCAACCACTATGGAAATCAATATGGAGATATCTCAAAGAATTAGGATTAGAAGTTCAATTTGACTTGGCCATGCCTCTGCTGGGTATTTTTCCAAAAGAACTGAAAGAATCATACCACAGGGATATATAAACAGCTATGTTTATAGTGGCACAGTTTGTAATAGCTAAAACTTGGAAACAGCCCATTTGCCCATCAGTTGGAGACTGGATAAAGAAGATGTGGTTTTTCTAAAAAATGGAATACTACTTAGCCATAAAGAATGAGAAATTAGATTCATTCATAGGAAAATGGATACATATTGAGGATATACTCCTAAGTGAAATAAATAAGTCACACATGTATAAATATTGAATAGTTTCTCTGGTGTGAAAAGCTATAATGGTACATAAGATCCTAATGAGATAATTGGCAATATGAAATAAGAAGAAAAGGGCTAAAGGTGTAGGGGAAAGTGGGAACTGTAGGTAAAAGGTAATAAGGGAAAAGAAAAAAATGAGAAAATGAAAAAATGGAAATAAAGTATTTATAAATAGGGAAGGGAGGAGGTGGTGAAGGGAGGGCAGGGACAAAGGGAAAAACTGAGAAGCAAGACCTGTCATGTAAAGGTACAAGATCCCAATGATGAATGTAACTGTACTGTATACCTAAAATGTACCAATAAACTCAATGAGAAAAAAATAAAAGATGCCCTATTTTGTATTCCTTTACATACAGATTCTATTTTTTTTTTTTTTGCCTTTAAAGGTCTTCATGACTGGGTTTCTCAACTGATTTGGACTGTGCTTCCTGTAGGGATCAGAGACAGTTCTCATTCTTTTGGTCAAGTGCTTTCCCATGACTTGGAATGTTCTGAATTTTCTCATCACAGTCCTGCAATATGTAGATAATATACTGTTATGTGATCCCTCAGAAGAGCTCTGTAGCTAGCTCACCTGTGCTCTGCTAAACTTTCTAGCAGACAGAGGTTATAAGGTCTCTATGTCTAAGGCACAGTTTTACAGCCTTGAGGTAAAATATTTGGGCCTTATCATATCTAAGAGAACTATAAGGCTGGGGGAAAAGAGAGTTATACCAATATTTTCCTTCCCACAGCCTAAGACTCTAAAAACAGTGAAGGGAATTCCTAGGAATTACAGGATTTTGAGTAGCTGAGTATGGTGACATAGTATGACCCCTCTCTCAGCTTAAAAAGAGCCCAAAAGGCATATACCCAAACTGCATTCCAGAAGCTTAAATAAACACTTCTTGAGGCTTTGTCAATGTGCCTCCTAACAGAATACTGTTTTAATCTATGTGTTGAAGACAGGTGGGGCATAGCTTTGAGAGTGTTTACTCAGTATCACGGACCTAGTCAACAGCCTGTAGGGTATCTGAGACATGAATTAGACATGGTAGCAAAGAAATGGCCTGCATGTCTTAGAGCTGTGGTTGCTATAGGTCTTCCAGTACCAGAAGCATCCAAGCTACTTTAGGCAAAGATCTCATTGTGTATACGTTTCACAGTGTGGCAGGACTTTTTTTTTCCAAAGGAAGCCTATGGCTATAGGCAACTGTCATCTTAGATATCAGGCTCTACATCTGTAAGGACCAGCCATTCAAATAAAGACATATTCCCTCTTAAACCCTGCAACTTTTCTACCAGAAAAGGAAAAAAATTGAGGGTGAAAGACATGAGCGTAAACAGGCAATTCTGCATACACATGTAACCAGAAAAGACTTGTTAGACATATTCCCTATTGACCCTGATTCGACCCTCTTCTGTGATAAAAGTTCCTTTATGGAAAATGGGACCAAAAAAGTCAGAAAAGGGTATACAGAAGTGACTCTACCAAATTCTTAAGACAGACACCTCCACACAGTGTATGCATACCATGACTTTACAAGTTGAAGACTGTGTAAGATAAGTGACTTGGAATGGCTGCCACCATTCTGACAACTTCCTTCTTCACCTTAGAGTTTCCATTTCCTATGTCATGCGTCACCTGTCATAAATAAAAACCAGTGTGCACACAAGACTTGTCCGTATAAGGAATGAATGTCCAAGACTGGCCCCTGAGTGGCTGCCCTTGCAGACAACATGATCCCGACCCACCTGCACTAGTCACCCGCTACATAACCAAGCCCCTTCCCCATTCCTTCCCCTTCTCCTTTATTCCCTTTCGCAGAGCAGGCCATTGTGCCGCTATGGCTTTTTAATAAATATCTCTCGTATAAGCTCTGTTGGTGTGTGGAGTGATCCTTGGGAGGCGCCAGTTTCTTTCAGACTGGTTTACAACAGACTGGTTTAACTGCCCTGAAATTAGATGGAGAGCCTCCAATGGCATTCACTGATCCTATGGAAACAATTATTAGCCCTAGCTACCCCTGGATCAATAGGGAGATACACACTAAGGCTTACGTGGTTAAAAGAGGATAAAAACATATTACAATTGTGGATGGAGGTACATCTATTAGAGGTTAGGCCTCAAGATAAAGATAGAGTGACTAGGCCTATATAGCTCCCCAGGAGATAAGATAATTGATATTGTAGCAGCAAATTGTCAGCCAGAACATACAGACAGAGTGTGCGGGAGAATAGAAGATGCACCCAGAAGTTTTGTAGGCAAAGTGTACAGTTTTATTCTTAGTGCCAGCAGGTCAGTCTGGGACTTTTCCACAAGAGACTGACTCCCTTTTGGGGTGGAGTAAGTTATACTCTCGGGAGTGGGTGGGCTTGTGGGAGTTAGGCACTTTGCATTGGTTACATAAAGCACAAGTCTTCTGGGCCCAGAAAAGTCACTGGTAATCAGATATTACAGACAGCAGGCTCAGCACACAGAGCCACATTCCATTTACATTTGGAGGGGAGACAGAAGTAATAAAACTAAGAACAAAGAAAATTTCTGAAATGCTTGAGAAGTGGTGTCCAGAAGCCTAGGCATGTTGAGGGAATGTGGGAAACCTTTTCCACCAGTAAATTTGGCTTTAACTGCAGAGAAATATGTTCCCCATTCAGTATCACTTGGTCCAATAAAGTTCAGATAGACATTAGTCATGCTGGTGGGTGACCAGGACCCCTTGATTCATCCTTTCCTAAAGAAGGTCTTTGTTCTGTCCATGTATACTTGCTACATGACCTGCTTTCCCACTAGATCAATATTATCTAAGTGGCTATACTTGTCATGTTATTGATTGATTATCGTTTTGCCCCACATGCCCCCCTCATGATTTTGCTCCACTAAACTTCCTTTGAGAAGTGGCCTCATTGGCCACCACTTTCAAATCCCCCTCCTTTCCCTCAGGAGCCATCTTTGTCAGTAAAGTTTTCCCACTCTTAACCTCCATTGTTTCTTTTAATTCATTCTTTGATTTTTGGGAAACACGAACTTGGCATATCTCGACATGTAGCAGGTATTATTTCCTCTTAGATGAAATGGCAAAACTCTCTGTTCAGTTGAATTAGCTCATTATCGTTAGTCTGAGAGGATGGAATGAACTTAACAGGGCCCTTGGAGACAAAGTAAGCTTTAATTAAAGCCATCGGGTCAGTCTGTGTTCACACCCAGGGTAATGGCCCTGTTCAACGCTTGAACAAAGAAGATATACATTCCAGGAGCGGGTGTTTCAAGTGAGGCAACTTTGGTATACATTCATTGGTTTCCGAAATTGAATATGCATTAACAAGTGGGCTTAGTCACAGTATTGGTTCATACATAATACTGGAAACATGCTTATTGGGTGAGTTAAGTTATGGGGTCTATCTCATTTGCATTCTGGTAAAATAACAAAACTCTTCTGGAGAACAAGGCATTCCTGAGATGTGGAAGTTGGCTCAGACATGTTCAGGCTTGTGAGGCAGGGCAGGCCCAGACATGTTGAACAAAGAAAAATTTCAAGTAGGCAGTTTCCTGTAGTAAGTCCAGCTTGAACTACAGGAGCAAAATTTCCCCTAAAATTCTCTCACTGTTATGTCTGGCAATTGATCCTAGAAAGACTCTCTATTTCTATTTGCCCTTTACATGAAATCTGTCCAGCAAGGAAGTTTCACAGTAGATAACTTCTTGTATGTCAATGCCTAAAGCAAATGTCTTAAGACAAAGAGCCCCTTTAGTGATTTAACTTCACTAGTCGCTGTCCTCCTGTCTCATGGTATTTATTTAGGCAATTACAGAGAACTATAGGAATTACCAACACTGCAGTGTAAGGAAAGCATTATGGTGGGTGCCACCAGTTTTGGAAAATATATTCTTTTAAAGCCTAGCCTCTGGATACAACAATTATATCGCTTCTGCTTGTAAAATATTCTTCTCTCCCTAAAGACTCAGTGCTCAGTACTTTATGGCATTAGAATAAAGTGAGAAATCTTGCCCTCTAAATGTCATCCTGGAAAAGTAAAGCTCATTGTGTACATGCACAGCTGGTTGCATGTTCCTTGCATAAAGCTTGTTGAGTAGAATTTAATTTGATCTGGAGTGTCTGAGAACGAGTAAGTTCTGTGCTTCCCACACACCCAACACAAAATTAATGGGATAGATTTAGGAGGACAACTATAAACTTTTCTCTAAAAAAAAAAAAAAGGAAAGTGGAATATTTAAAAATAAACACAAGAGTCATTGTTCCAGAGCGACTTTGAAATCAGGCCAAGAGATGTTATTCTAAATTTCTTGATTGTAATTCAGCCCTGCTGTCTAGAATTGATTTGCTGTGGTTCTTGATTCTTCTTTCTGCGTTCTCTGGGTTCTTGGTTTTGCTTCCTGAGTCAACAATCTTTCTTCATAATAAATATGCCTGTGGCACTGTAATTTTCTCAGCCTACTTCCAACCCACTACTATTTGGGAGTTGAAAGACAAATTTCAATTTTGTTCTGTTTCCATCCTTTTAAGTCTAAACTGTTTGTTCCAATATAATTCTCTTAAAAACTTGTACATCTCTTTTGAATATCTGAGCTTTATTTCATTATACAAAAGTCTTACTTACCAATCTTATGGGAACAAGTTTTTCTTACCCTGGGCTTTCTGTAAAACGCTATAAGATAATGCCCTTAAGATTCATAAAAACACAATACTGTATTGTTAAAGGAGAAGATCTGTAATTGACATCTTTAAGATGCTTAGAGAGATTTTTGTCTAAGATGCCACTCTAACCTTTCTTAGGCTTTAGGAAGGGATTTTATTTCTTTGGTTTCATCTTTATATCATGCATTTCTGATATGGTCATAGATTTGATATTTAACATTTTAAAATTTTGTAATCAGCAGCCATTTGAAGAGCTGAGGATGAGAAATGCTGCTACAAGACAAGGGTCTCTTTTCTCTAGTTCTCAATAACATTTTCCTCACTTTTCTGTTAGCCCTCAGTAACAGACTAAGAGTTATCCACTCACCATTTCTTCAAACCCCTTCCAGGTTTCATTAAGGCTCTGCTCCAGGTTCTTTCAGCTTTTCCTTAACACTCATATCCACCACCATGTGTTTTAAGGTTGGTTATTTTATCCTCCCTTCTTTCAGGTCACAAAATATATTCCAGGTACTGTGCCTTTCTAACAAGCTATACAAAGCTTAGAGGCTAAAACAACATATATTTTGCTCACGGTTTTGTGCCTTGGACAGTACTTGATGGGTACAGCTCATTCTGTTCTCCCTGGAAGCCGTGGTGGCTTGAAGTCTAAGGACTTAATCAAGTGAAGATTTCTGGGTTAGAGCTGGGAAGACTCAAACATCTGGGGGTTGGCATAACTGAGCATCCTGGGGCATCTCTCTCTGTTTCTGAGGCTTTTCCATGTTCTACTATTGGCACGACATCTTCAGCATAGCCATTCTTCTGTGTCATTCTAGGGTCCCAAGGCACAGTCCTAGGAAAGAGAGCCAGGTAAAACTCTAATCGCCCTCTCTGACCTTGATCAAATGATACACTGAATCACTTCTGCCACATTTGTTGTTGAGGCAGGTACATGGTCTACCTGATCAAGGAAATGGAACATAGATTCTATACCACAGACACGGTAGCAGAGCATGTGGGATAGGATGCATAGTGGTATGGGCTATCTTCCACACATGCGAAGTTCCATATTGTTGTCTCTTACAAACTTGATCATGTCCTCTGTAGCTTCCTCACCCTGGTGCTACTCCAGAACATCTGCATACTAGCCACTTGCTTCTGGGGAGCTGTCCATTCTTCTTCTACCTGTACTGCATCAGACACTTATGACATCTCCTGGCAATGGGTCTGCTTTTTCTTTTTCCTGGAGATCTTCAAAGTTAGGATGCCTTCCTGGTAATTTTAGTAGTTGGAGAGTAAGCAAATGGTGAAAATTTATCCTTGAGCAAGACTTCCTAATGCTGTAAAAAGTTAATTTAATCAATATTTATTGAATAACTTTTTTGGGGGGGTATTATAACGTAGATGTAGAAGATTGCGCAGGAGTTCATGAGTTCATTCCATCTTTTTCTCTCCCTGACCTCCGGCTTTCACTCTGTATCGTTCATTTTCTCTGTTTCTCTTTCTTTCTGTTTTTCTCTCTCTCCCTTATGTTCTCTTTTTTCTGCTTTCCTTCTTTCTTTTTCCTCTCATTCTTCTTTCTCCACTCCAACCAGCATGGATTTAATATTGCAGCTTCTCTTTTCTAGGTGCACAGAACTGGTTAAATTTCTTAACCTGTATTTGACTCTTTTTACTAATATGCAAAGTTAACGTTATGTATTACTGGCCTCTTGATGTTACTATGAAGAGTAAGTTTTTTAAAAATGCTTAATTCTTAAAACAATGCTAGCACGTACAAAGAACACAAAGTAGAGGTTGATACAGTATGATTCATTTTGTTCATTTGTTTGTTTGTTTTCTGGTACCAGGGATAGAACTCAGGTCCTTGTGCTTGCAAGTCAGGTGGTGGCACCACTCAACTAAATCCCTGGCCCATGATTCATGTTTTTAAATGGCAGTAGTTGAAAGGATAATAGATTCTTCATGTGCAAGAGGAGAGACAGAGACTGTTGAGGTGCTGATGGCACAGAGGATAGGTGCTGGTGCCTCCAGATAGCATGGCAGTCACGGATAGGTAGGAGAGAAGTAGAAAAATTTGGGCTTTACTTTTGAAACAGTGTCAAAAGGGGTTTCTAATTTATTTAATTTGAAGGTAAATGAAAAAATCAAGAAGACGCTCAGGCTTCTAGCTCGAGCCAAGTGTGCGTTTTGTTGTGCTAATACTTTTAATGAGGTTCTTTCCGGTTTTAATCAAGGTCACACTCCTTCTTCTGCTCATGCATCCGTGTTTTATGGTTAAGCTGTCAGAATCCTAGATGTGCTGCTAGCTAGCCTTCTGTGCTGTATCCTCACAGAGCACTTCAAATTGCAGTTTTTCAGGTCACTTTTCCTTGCCAGATCCAAGGCTTAAATTTCATTCCATTCTCTTCCATTTCTGCGAAATGATCAGTTCTGCTTGTTGAAACATTTTCCCCTCCAGCTTCCAGATCTCTTTCGTCTTCTATCTATCCCTGGTTTTCTGGCAGCTAAGGCCACCCTTAGTCTCCTGGCCCTCCTCTCTCTGCTTCTTGTACCCGAGTCCCCAGGAACTTGCTTTTGGTTCTTTTCAGCATCCCATCACCGTGCCTTTGGCAACACCCTCTTTCATCTCTATTGTGATGATCTGCACATCTATATGGTAATAATAGAACTAGCATTTTTGCTGCCTGACGCATTGCTGACTGCACTGTGCATTATCTCATTTAACCTATTCCTAAAACCCTGTGAAGAATATATTATTACCAGTGGCTGAGCTCTCATTGTCAGTGTGTGTTAAAGTTGGGGCTTAAACCCAAGCCTGGGTGATTTGTATTTTTGTTGTAATCACTCTGTCTGACTGCTTCTTATCTCTGAGGAAGATGGCCACGTTTCTAGACCTGTACGTAGGAGCCCTGCTCCACATACACCTGTACATTCTTGGGCTGTTCCTGAACACACATTACATCCTAGACTGGATCCTTCTACTCCACAGTTCTTAGGCCTGTTGCCTAATGACACATGTATGCAGGTACTTCACGACTGAAATCATTACAAAGATCTCCCTACCTGACCCTCCAACAAAAAGTGCTATTATACTTAGGATTTCACCTTGTAGTCAGCCTTCAACATTACAAATATCCGTGCCTCTTTGTCTCCCCCACCCCACATCTCACATCCGTTTATTCCTCGAGAGCTACCTTAAGTGTTCACCTTGGTTCTCTTTTCATCTTCACAATTATTCAGTCATTTCTCAACTCTTAACTCATTTCCTGCTGCTGGCACTGAGAGTGACAATTTGGTACTGTTCTCCAGTTTCAGAAAAAAATGTACCATTCTACTTAGGAATCTTTTTGTGTGAATTACTCAAGCCTCTTTACATTGTCCCAGCTTGTGCCTAGGTAAGATGTTTTGTACCCGGGCATATGATTATTTTTTAGGTATGTGTAGATACTATTATGATGGAGGAAATCCAGGTGTATTTAGAGGTTTATTTAAATCATAATGGCTTTTTATGATCTTTCTCAAGCAAGGGCTTAGTGAGAGTATAATTTATGTTGCTTAAATTTTTATATTATAAACATACTTGACAACTATGTATCAACATTTTTGTAAAATTCTCCTTTGGTTTCAGAGTTTAGAAAAAAAACTTCCTTAGCCATCTTTCCAGGGCTGTGAATCTTGAAGCCAAAAGCATATTGTATAATAATTTGGGTTTGTGTAAGAATGTTTGAGGGTATGAGGAGGGGAAAGGTATAGTGTTAGTTGAAGTGCTTTTCCTTAGTAGGAACTCATCACATACTTTTTTTTTAATCAGGGCTGGGATTGAACCCAGGGCCTTTATGCTAAGCTATATCCCCAGCCCTTTTTATTTTGAGGTAGGGTTTCATTAAGTTGCCAAGTTGCCCAGGCTGGGCTAGAACTTGTGATCTTCCTATCTCAGCTTCCCAGAGTGCTGGGATTATAAGAGTGTGCACTACATCTAGCTACTAATTATATTCTTGATAGCTCAAAGAATTTTAAAATATCTCTTGTATTTACAATAATTTTTAATAAGTGAATGGAGCAACAGACACAAAATATTTGATGTTAATTTTATATTTTTAATATATCTCAATTTCTTCTTCTAAGTGTCCTGTAATAAATAGCGAAGCCACATATATAAGTCAATCTTATACCACATGGATGTTATAGAGGCTTAGAACTGAAGAGGTTGAGGTTCAAATGCTGTATAAACTCTGACCAAATCTCTGACCTCGCACAAGTCATGTTTCTGAAACTTAAGTAAACCCCCTCAAAAAAGAGAAATAAAATCTCCAAAAATATATTACCAGGTTTAAGTAAGATTTATACTTGGAGATTAACAAATATTATTTCCTCTATTTATGAGTGACATAATTCACCAGCTCACATTTATTCAGTACTTAAAATTCTAGTCTAATAGTAACTTTAAAGTGTATTAAGTAATACAGTTTGGCAGGCATTAAAACCTCAGAAGGGAAGGCAAGTTATTTATGGTCACATCTTAGGCAACTCTGTGCCTGGATCCTGAGCTCAGGCTCAAAATCTCAAATTCTAGTTGTAGTTTCTTCTGTTTAGAGGGGGAGATTAAGGAGTAGTTAAATACAGGTGAAAAATCAATATTGAAATGAAAAGAATAAATATTTAGTTTCCTACTATCGGTGAATGCAGCTGTACCTCAGCTTCCTTATCTGAAGTGGCCCCCAGTCTAAGGAGAGAGACTCTCCTCCTGCAGTTGGACAGGGATTCAGGCTGAAGAGAGAGGGAAGGGTCAGTTTTACTTGAAAACAAAAAAAGCCTCCTAAATCTGCATAACTGAAGACAGTTACTTTTCCAGCCATTTTTTAAGAGTCAGCTTTCATCAATTCAACAGATGTTTAATGAACAAAGCTTTACCAGGTACTGAGTTTAAACTGTTCAGAGGAAAAGCAGGAAAATAATGTGCCAAATAGTTTACCACAAAGGAGCAGTGGTAAAATAAGAAAAATAATTGTCACCGTAGATAACAATTTTCTCATTAGCATGTCAGATCCAGTGGTCAGAGACTTCCTGTTGTGCTCAGTACTGCATTTCTAGAGTTCAGAACAGTTGTTGACACATATTAAGGTCTGAGTTAAATATTTGTTGAATGAGTGAATTTCCTCAAAAAATGTTAACAAACATAAAAAATCATTGGTATTTTGTAGAACATTAAGCCAGGTCTATGACTGGTGTTTGGATGTCTCGTCAAAGACTATGGACTCACAGGTGGGGCTTTTCAGAGGTTTTGGATCTAGGATATGTGAATATAGATTTTGGAGATGTGAGCACTAGATTACTTCACTGATCAGACTAGCATATAGTTCAGGGTGTGAACAAAAGATCCATCCACCCTGGGTGTGAGTGGCACCAACTAATATAGGCTTGTATCCTGTATGGAATAAAAAAATGACAGGAAAAAGACAGGTTTACTGCTTCCTAGTTACTCTGCCATGGACTGTTTCTCCTTTGTAATGCCCCTCTGCCATGCTGCCCTGCTGCCCTGCCTTGGAGCCAGCTGACTGGATTGAAACCTTTACAAACTGATCTAATACAAACCTTTCTTCCTTTGACTTGTGGGTGTTGGGTATTTTGTTCCAGCAATGAAAACATAACTAAGACACTGGGTAATCAGTAAATACTAAAACAAACAAACAAACAAACAAAACAGGCACCCCCTCCTTTCCTTAATTCCCTTGGAAGTTATAGACCAGCATCCTCCACGATTCAGAATTTCATGCGTCTCTCTGATAGACTGGCTTGCAGATATGGCTTTAACATGCCCGTTCCCATCCCTCCTCTCTTCCAATGGCTAGTGTAAACTGGGGCCTTTTTCAACAATAGGTTTTCAGCCTCCTTTGCAACCCTTGTGAAGTCTTGTAGAAAAGATGTAATCGCCAGCGTGCATGGAGATATTTAGACAGGGGAGGTTGAAAGAGCTGAGTGTAGCTCGTAGGCTCCAAAGTCTACAAGTATTATAATTCCTGAGCATGAGCTGGTGTGTGGACATGAAGGATAATTGTCTTGGTTTGCAGCTGGGAAAAGTGGGCTGAGATGGAGCATAAAGAACATCACGTGGGTGATGTTTGCTTTTGTTTTTTATTGCTAAACCCCGTTGCACTATCCCTTGGCTGCTTCATAGCTTCCAAGTGGATCTTTCCGGCAACAATATTACTCACGATCCACAGACACATGACCTCACTTTATACGTTTTACAAATAATACTATGACCACACCAGTGAAATTCATCATCCTAGCAAGTTGACAACTGCCATCTTCCATGTCCTAACTACACCATGTTTCTAATTTTGAGATATTTGTATTCAGAGTAGAGATCAGTGCTTTTCTACTCTGGTCATCATAATCATCAGGGGAGGTTTAAAAGGTAGTATCTGTAGCAAGTAAAGCAAAAGAACCCCTGGCTGGTTTTCTACTTTGGCTATTGTTAGTGTTTGCTATGCTTTGAAAGTCTCCCTCCAAAATGCATGTCAAAAATCAATCCCTTGTGTGGCATTAACAGATAAAGTCTTTTGGGAAGTGATAATTTCACAAGAAGAAGCTTTGTGACTCTAAGGAAAGAGTACCTTATGAAAGGGTTGAAGTAAACTAGCTTTCCTGCTCTTTTGTCATGTTAGGACACAGTTTTTACTCTCTTTTGCCCCTATACCTTTGGGGGTCTGCAGCAAGAGAGCTCTCACCAGACACTGAATGCTAATGCTTTCGCCTTGGACTCCCCAGCCTTGAGTGCTACAATAAACATCTGTTCTTTATAAATTATCCAGACTCAAATATTTTGTTGAAACAGCACAGATAGACTAAGAAATTACTAAAGATAACTTTCAAAAAAAGTTACAACCACGATTCTTACTATACAAGGAAGAAGTGTTTTCTTCTACTTTCCTAGGTTCTTTAACTGGTACCCTACAAATTAGACTAAAAAAGGCAAACGATAAAATGAAAAGAAATAGAAGCTTATTAATATGTGCTGAGACTGCATATATAGGAGTGGTCAGTGATGAATCACACCAATACGTGTTCCTTAGTTTGTTTCTTATTGCTATGACAGAATATCTGAGACTAGATAATTTACAAAAAGCAAATGTGTTTCTTACAGCTCTGGGGGCTAGGAAGTCCAATATTAGGGTGATGGTGTCTGAAAGACCTCGCTGCCATGTCATGATATGGTGGGAGGCATCAAACTGCAAAAGAGCAAGCGACATGCTCCCTTTTTGTTTCTTATAATTCCTTCAGGAGGATCCTGTCATCATGACTTCATCTAATCCTAATTATCTCCCAAAGGCCCCAAAATTGAACAATGAATTTCGATTTGTGAACTAAATTTTCAACCAATGAACTCCTGAGGGATTCATTCAAATCCTTGTGGAGTGGTTAAGCAGTGATCGTGAACCTTTTGGAGCTTTTCATGATACAAACAGCCCACTGCATCACGCATGCGCTAGGTTCTCCACCACTGGTTTAGTACTTGTGTTCACCTTACCAAAGAATAATAAATTTGTAGAGCAGTGGCAAGACGAAAGAAAATTGTTTTAGGCTTCCAAGGATGGTGAAGTGCAGAGAAGTAAATGAATGGGGGAAAACATGGAAAATAAGGATTGTTTCAATGTAATTTGTTACACAGATGCCTCTTTCTGGCATCTTCTGAATTATTTTTGCTACTAAGGTTGTATCCTTTTCCTGGTGCAGGAAGTAGGTGTGTGTGGTGGAGGGTACTTTCACAGGGGGAATTTATGATTTTTCAGGCAGATGGAAGAAGATGCAAGACTTTGTTATACTTATTTGCTTCTGCTCAATTGCCTTCGGCTCAAAATAACATAAGGACTATCAAAAGGCATAGTTTGAGGTGGTGTATTTTGCTACTTCTCCCCTGTGAAGAGAGTTACTTACATAAAGAACTTTGCACATGTGATTAAACTGGGAATCTTGAGATGTGGAGATTATTTTAGATTATCTGGGTGAGCCCAGTGCATTTCAGAGGAATACATTAAGAGTGAAGTAGGAGAGCCAGAGTCAGAGAAGGAAAAAGAATGATTAAAAGCAGAGATGCAGTAATGTGAGGAGTAGGCCAGGAACATAAACAATCTTCAGGAGCTGAAAAATGCAAAGAAGTAACTTCTCCCTTAAAGGTTCTGAAAGAAATATACTACTGCTGCCATTTAGGACTTTTGACTTAATAAATAAGTTTTATTGTCTAAGACACAAAGTTTGTGGCAATTTGTTACAGCAACAATAGAAAACGAATATAGACTCATCAATGGAAAGGATCAAAAGAAGGTTTTCATCTAAAATTCTTTTAATTTCTTGCCTTCAAATCATCACTTTGCTGTTAATGCCAGTTCTAGACCAGCTTCATGATCCTTACTGAAACCCCACTGTCCTGTTTTGAAAAATCCTCTTAATCACACTTCAAATTCTGACCTTCTTGTCCATTCTGCTCTATCCCCTAAAAACACTACCAAAGTCCTGAGATAATGGTGGTTTTCCTTACCATAGTAAATGATAAACTCAGCTTTGTCCTAGCAACAGATTTGTGTTTGCTGATTGCTAGGGCTTGATATTGTTTAATGGCGTTCCTCAAGGGTCTATTGTGATTACAGGCTTGCTCCCTGGAGTGACAATATTGGGAGATGGTGGAACCTTGGGAAGGTGATGTCTAATGGGAAATCTTAAGGTTATTGGGGGTGTGCCCTCAGAAGGGTTTGTAAGACATATGTTGCTCTAACTTCCTGTTTGGTGACATAAGCTCTTAGATACACACACACACACACACACACACATACACACACGTATGCTATGATATGTTTGCACCCAGGAGGACTATGGCCAGAACTGAGTGATGCATGTGTATGGTCTTGAGCTTTTAAAACTCTAAACAGTTTGAAGTAGCTGCCTTGAGTATTTTGTTATAGTAATACAAATCTGACCAATTCAGTGATATTTGGGAAACTAGTATTTGGCAGTTGTGTGAGTAAAGCCATTACCACAGGCTTGTCTCTTCAAATACTGCTCTTAGGGCTTAATAGTAGCTTTATGTAATACATTCCCTGACTCCCGCTTCCTGGCCAGTGAGTACAGGGTACACATCACAAGTTCTGCATCCTGCTGGAATATGCCAACCCCTACTGGGTGTGAAGTTATGCCTGTGTTCTTTCTTGGAGGGCTAGGACAGGACAGGGTAGAACAGAAGTATAGACTCCCATGGGGCTGCATCTGTGTCTGGAATCCAATTCTGAATAGAAATTTTTATCAGGTTATTCTGGACAGAGAAGTCAAACATGGACAGGTAACATTCAACACTGA
This sequence comes from Fukomys damarensis, assembly GCF_012274545.1. NCBI lineage: Eukaryota > Metazoa > Chordata > Mammalia > Rodentia > Bathyergidae > Fukomys > Fukomys damarensis. The sequence continues at coordinate 57,659,015 of NW_022900916.1, forward strand.
ATGTTTGCATCCCAGAGTTATTCCTCATAGGGTTGATATTCAAACATCTGGCATCTGTGGATATGTTGGCTCAGAATTACCTGCAGAAAATGGCTCAAAGTGCTTTTCAGCCACAAAGCAGTCCCATTGGGGGAAGGTTTTGATTGATTCACTATGATGAGACTCTAATATCAACTGTATTGATGCCCCTAATGTTACAACCTCCCTGTACAATCTTCCATTTTTATATACTTTCATTGCCTTACCACCTCTAATGGGCCCTAATTATTATACATGTACTTCTGTCCTTCTTATTCTCTTAGTAAATCTGCTTATGGCTTCACCTCCTTACCTTTCTAATACCAAATCTAAAATACAACATATCAATGGCTCCTTCAGGAAGCCTTATTTTTTTAACCTTCTGTACTTTCCATTTTATTCTAGTCTGGAGCAAATTAATCTGCTGACAAGACACATGCTTTTTCCACTTCTGGGGCTGGCTGCCAAGTAGTTTGTTTCTTCATTGACTATATCACCTGAAGTCCACAGCTTCTGGCTTCTGTGTGACCTCAGGATGCTCGTTCTCCTTTTCATTCTTCCCAAATCAGTCCTTTCTGTTTGCTTTTCTAGGCATTCCAGACTTTCAACGTATCTCTTCAGGCCCACATCCTAAACTTGGTACTCTCAGCAGATTTCTGGAGAAGTGAATTTCTCAAAGTACGAATTTCTCTGACTTCTACTTTCCTCCAAGCTACTAAAGAACATCACATTCCAGTAGTTTCCCTCATCTATTCACCCCTCACAGTTTGTCATCCCTTTCTGTGGCAATGTCTATAATTTATAACCTTCTTTTAAAATGATATAAAAGCTCCCAGGCCTAACTGCCTCTTTGAGTTTCACTTTTCTCTGCAGGCCTTCATGTACATGTAGAAATTAATTTCAGTGAAAATTGTATGGCTTTTTTTCTGTTAAAATGCCTATTTTCAATTTAATTTTCATTTTAATATTTCATTTTAGAATATAAGAAGGTTGGGCCAGGGATTTAGTTCAGTGGTTTCATGAAAGTACAAGGTCCCAAGTTTGATCCCTGATACAAAAAAAAAAAAAAGGAAGGTAGAAGAAAAGTCCCCTTATCCCCCTATAACATTTTTGTCTGATTATCTTCTGCCTACTTATCAAATGTTGGCTCTGTTTTCGACTCTGTCTTGCTCTCTCAAGGCAACTGGTTCTCCTTTGTAAATATGATGCTACTGCTTAGATCTATATCATGTATCCATTCAATTAATATTTGTTGCTCTAGGGAGCAGCTGCAATCAGAATAAATTCTCTGCTTTCTTAGGATTTACTTTCTAGAGGAGTGAATTATAAAATAAGGATATATATATATATACATATATGTATTTTACTATATATATATATATATATATATATAGTAAAATAAGGAAAATAAAGCAAATTCAGAGGATAAATATAATAAGCACACTAATATTATTTATTGAATACCAAGAACTGTTGTAATCACTTTACTTTCATTTAACTTTATCTTTATGATTTAAATAGCTAAATATTACTACCTACATTTTTTCAGTTGTTCACCATTGTTCAAAATCACCACTAACAAAAGGTAAATCTGGGATTTACACTCAGATTAATCTAACTATAAGACTGTTTTCTTAATCCACATTCTACAGTACCAAGTATATGCCAATGACTGCACATGAATCATCTATGGAGATTTAAAAGAGAAGAGGTGTCTGCTCTCTGCACCTTAATGCAGTACATATTTCAATAAAAATCTCAGGGGGCGGTGCACAAAAATATCTATTTCAGAAAAGTGCCAAATAATATTGTGTGGGAGAGAGAGATCTCCTCCCCTACTGAGATTTCCTGTGGGCTCTTTGGGTGGATCTAGGAACACAATTAACACAAGAGCTAATTAACAAGAAAAAATACAAAACTTTTTCTAATTTTACATGTACATGGGGATCTACACAAAAAAGTGCAGCCTGAAAACTACTGCACACGATGGTTTTACAACTTTTAAATAAAGAACAGCAAAGTTGTGAAGGAATGACAGGACAAATGGATATCTGGCCTACAGTACTAACGTTTAGCGATGTTACTAAGAGATATGGCCAGGGGTACAGAAGCTAATGAAAAATGGGGTTTAATTCCAAGTCTGTTTATTCAGGTTTGTCACAAGCATAGTCACCATTCTCTGGAGATCAAGGCTATTTTCCAGCTCTGGTGTTACAGAAGGAGTTGGTAAGTGACACACAAAGAGGTGGCAGAATGGAAGTAAAATAGCAAAAAGTTTTATTTTGTCAACAAAGGTTGAGCACACTTAATAGCAGTGCCCTGATTGACCAAGTGCTGAGTTATGACTCCCTCTTTTATAAAGCTTTACAGCCTTGATCTCATTCAGGTGATTATATTTCATTCTCACAATTTACATGGTTGATATACAAATCATGGTTGCAAGACAGATTTCAATCCAGATGTAGCACTCCTTTGTTAGGGGAGTTTACCTTTAAGATTTGTCTAGCTCTCTCTTCTAGGCCAGGGGAAGGAGTGTTCCTGGTCAGAAAAACAAAGTTAGCAATGGTTCTTTTCATCTTTACAATCATGTGGTTTACAGAACTTGGGGCTGGGGGGAGTGTCTTGATATGCCCTGTTATCTTAGGATGAGACTAGATGTCTCACTCAGTGGTTAATGCCTCTGGTGTCTGTTGATTCTGAACTAAACAAAGAAAACTGCTGTTAGGGATGGCAGAAGTCATTTTACACTGTGATATTTTGTAGTTTTCTGCTATTTATAAAAGTTTTCTCTATCACTGGGATATGATAAATGTCCTTCCTGATAGAATCTTTACAAATTGCTGAATGTAGAAAAAGATAGCCCAAGTAGTCTTTTCTAAAGTTACAGTTCTTCAAGTAATTTCAGCTTGATATAGCCAATATATCAACTTGGCATATTTTGGGATGATATGTACTTTACTTCTTCAGCATGAAATCCTGTTCTTAACTCCTGTTTCTGGCTCCTTGAGTGTCTGTCAAGAACCTCAGTTTAACACTTGTAAGACAGAGCAAAGTCTTTTCCTCCCAGACTTCCTCCTTTCTCTTTATTTGTCATATTTATTTATAATATCACTGTCTTTATGTGCTACAATCCACATAGTGTAGAGTCTGAAGCTGGGTAGAATAGTGGGAGATGAAGAAAGCTGGAAAATAATAAGAAAGAAGAAAAAATTATGCTTTAGAGCTGGGACTAGGTGGGACCATAGCCTGATGAGTTCATGGCCGCCTGTTGTCCAATGTGCTCTTTATTTATAGTATAGGAAGGAGGGTAACTAGTGCCACATCACCCACGTGACCTAGGCTGAACATGATTGTCTCATGATCTGGGCATGCACAGAAAAGGAACAAGGATACATAATATAACTCTCCTGGGACTGTGTCATCCAAGATCTACAATCTTAGTCAAACAGACTTTGACTATCTAATCTATGGAGGAGAAAGGGAGTAGGGATTAAGCAAAAGGCCCTCTTAAGGCTTGGTTCTCGGCCCTTATGAATTTAGGAATAAAGTGTATTTGTTTGGGTTCAATAAGGAGAGATGAAACAGTAATGGGAAAGTTTAATATAAAAATATTTACTAAAAATGGTAAAAGTCACAAGAGGCTGGAAATAAGCAAAGCCCCAAAAACCCAGAAATAGCAGATAGACTTAAAATTGAGATATGGGGCACAGGAAGGACCTCATCCTCTGGGGCTAGCTTTCAGACTTTATTCAAGAGGATAGCAAAGAAGTCTCTGTGCTGGCAGAATTTGTCAGTATCTGCCCTCTAGATAACTGAGAAAACTTTTCACAGGGATGCCTCTCACTGGAGGAGGTATTCTGCTACAAAACCCTGACTGAAAGGGGGTTTCTGGGGAGTGACTTCATACCATCAAGAAACAAGAAGGCATCTGGTGTTACAGAGGCTGATGCTGGAACCAGAATTGACAGACAAAATCCTTTCCTCCTGTGCCCTCTACTGACAAGTATTAGTACTGTACCAGTTGGCACAGGAAACACACTTAGAGGACCCAGCCCAATTTCACAAAGCTGATTGGGTGAATTTGGAATAAGAGGAGAGAGGCTCTGCCTTTCCTGGGAGCCAGCTGACTGCTACTTGCTCAAAGCATTGACTAGAGTTGTCTAAATATGGCTCCAGAGACTTCTAAGCATGGGTAAGCATTTGGAGCAGGACATCGTAAAAGCTGATAACTGGCTATGCCTATGAGTCATGAATATTAGTTATTCTTAGTGTTCCTTTCTTGAAGGAGAATGAAATAGACTAGGTAAATTTAGGGCCAATCAATTTTGTTTTGTTGGCTTTTTCTAAATAAGTAATATACTTTTATCCATTATTATATGTGTTATTGACTAATAAACAACTAATTAATGAGCATATACACATTACCCTGAAAAGCGCTTACACTGGGACTGTCTTAGTTACTTTTCTCTCATTGCTGAGACAATCCTGACACCTAAGCAAGGTTTATTTGACTTACAGTTTGTGGAGGTTTCAGTCTATAGTTGGCTGGCTCCAAGGCAGAGTGGCACAAGACAAAGGGACATCTCAGAGAAGAAACACTTCATTGCAGGCAAAGACAAGCAAAAGCAACAAGGGGCCTTGACAGCATCTTTCTGCCACTTTTATCTCATTCGGACTACTTAGGGCGGGTAACGCTCACACCTTTAATTCTATGCCACTCTATACAATTCTAGCATTGTACGATGAATCAATTCTAATGTCACTTACTCTAGATGCAGCCATCTCTGAAAAAGCCCCACCAATGCCTGCATGAGGCTTTGTGGAGACATCTAGACACAGGCCATATCAGGGGCAGAGTGGACTTTTCCATTACACACAGCACTTTTCCATTACATACAGTAAAAGTGTGTTTATTTATTTGAAAATCAGAAAAAATGAACTTTTAGGCCAAGTTAAATATTTTAATACATAATATTAATATACTTCTCTGAATTTTATCATCAGCACAAAATATAATTTTTTATATATTTATAGAAGGAAAGACCCATGAAGGAAAAATGCCCAGAACATGTGAAAGTCATGTTATGGCCCTATATTTGGCAATCTAGGAGCTGGGAATCTAGTTCGATATTTTCTCACTTTTGGCCCTGGACTCAAAGTCATAGCACAGCTTGGCAAATCCAAATGCTTTTGTTGTGTTACTCATAGAGTAATACCTTCTGAAAAACAATTGTTAAGTGTCTTTTGTAATGAAAAGCTGTATATATTCTTGACAGTAATCACCAAGAGAATAGACATACTGTGATGTACATCTGGAAGGGGCCCATATATCTTCATGAGTTAAAAAAATGATTCAGAAACTGGAATAGCTGAGAAGCATCAATCAGTTGACATCCAATATTTTAAAAATTATTATTATTATAACTAACCTTCCTGGCCTGAGCTAAGATGTGTTCATTTAGGGAGGAGATATATCTATATCTATATCTATATAGTTATATATATATATATATATATAT